>NW_026860272.1:0-473951 GCF_026571515.1 Ruditapes philippinarum
TCGGTTTTTAAAAAAAATTCTTTTTCTTCTTTGTTGATATTTAAAATAGCATTTTAAAAGAAAAAACTAAATATTTTTCTATTTACATGTTTCGCCCCCATTTTTTGGGTTTAAAAATTCTAATTTAATATTTACGGAAATAAAAGCCCGGGCCTTTGAAACCCATCAGATGGGCCTTTTGTATCCCCACCACTATTCCAAAACAATTTCTCGAAAAGAAGGGCGAATATTACCGAAGCTTGATTGGGGCATTCAGATTTTTTTTACCCTATTTCTACTGCGTTACTAACACAGAAGGGAATTTTTTTTTATAAAAATTTAAAAAATTTTTTATGAAAAAATTTGAGCAAAAATCTTGAGCGTGCTGCCTTTTTAGAAAATGAATGTTTAACCCGTTACGGGAGTATTTAAATTGTATATTTATATCCTGTCTTGGAAATTTAAAATAAATTTTTGAATGTGTTTAAAAAAGTGATATATCGTTTTTTATTTTTTTCCCCGGCCAAAAATTTTTGAAACCCAAATGTTTGGGATTTTTTGCACATCCATTTCCTGAGTATTTTTACCTTTTTAGGGGGTTTCCCCATAGTAGTATTTTTCAAAAAAGCAAAAACGTATAATGATATATTGACAAAACATATAAAAGGGCACATTGACATCAAATATTGTTTTAGTTGATACTTATAAAAATGGATCCACCCTAATATATATTAAAGAGTGCAAAAATTGTATAAGGAAAAAAGGGTTTACTTAAATATTTTCTAGTTTGGGCAAAAAAACAACGTTTTAGATTTATAATTATAAGGGCATTAAGAATTTCATATAAATTGTATATGTCTATTCCTGCAAAAAAGTTTTCATGTACTTAAGTGGCTTACAATTGACACGCTTTCTCTTTAACAATAAAATTTTGACTTTGTCGTTAAATAACTTTTAAAAATTTTTCATGGTTTAAAATAACCCTTGGGAAAAATTTTCAAGCAAAACCGGGGATTCAGTTTAATCACGTCGCCCTTTTTTTAAACCCGGGGCAAATTTAAAAAACGTCCAAATTAAAAATGTTCAAAAGGGATTATAAATCAAGTTTTTCTTTTCCCAAAGATAATAAAATGTGTCTTTTAAAGATTAAAAAAAGAAATTGGGATTTTGAAAAATCTTTGGAAAAAAATAAAAAATTTAAAATGGAAAAATTTATTTTCACGGCTCATATTTGTTTTGGGGAAAAATGAAATTTTTGGGCTAATTTGTATTGCACCCCACTTTAAAATTAAATTCAAAATTACCCCGGTTTTAAAAAAAAAATATATAATTATGTACTCATTTGTTTTTTTTTAATTTAAAATTTCACGTTCAAAATAAGTATAATAAATTAGGTGTCTCGCAGAGGTGTTGTTTTTTATTATTTTTTTTTTTTTTTATATCTTTTAATGGAAAGACAATCGCTAATGGGGCCACCTTAGTATCAGAGCATAACCACCTTGCAGAAGCCCTTGAACGAATTCCATAATTTCCATTAATTTTTTCCACAAGATGGCAGTTCAGTGTTTAGACAACCCCACCCCCTATCGGCCCCTGGACCCCCCACCTACAAACCCTGAAAAAAAAATTCAACACTCTATGGCTTACTTATAAGGTACTAAATCATAAACCACATACCAAAATTATATTATAAAAAAATTTTCCACTATCAAAATTTATAGGGGTTATAGAACAGGGAAAATCTATTTGCATGTTCATTTGCAAACAATGTGGAACACGGGGGAAAATCGTCCCGTTTCAGCGACATGAGCGCCCTTCCGGCGGGGTTTCCCTGGGATCATTTCCCCTTAAAAATCAATTAAAAAAGGGGCTTTGAATTTCCCCCGCTTATCTAATTCAAGTCCAACTAATATCGATATCATTCCGATTTTTTTCTGTTTCACGTTACTTTTTTAATTGTCGTAGCTATTTTGCAGTCAGATACCTGGGTTGAAATACCCGATCTGATTGGACGAGCCAAATTGGACGTCCAATCAGATCGCGTATATCACACAAGTATCAGAATTCAAAATGGCAGCGACAAGCAAAATATCGATTTCCACACTTATAAATATGCATACATTTTATCACACCAAGACGATAACAATAAAACAACATAGCACTAATGCGTATTAGGCAAGGTTGCTGTTGTGTTGTTGATAATGATGACGTTGTTGTTGTTGTTTTGTTCTTGTAAATATCGTCGTTGTCGTCGTAGCTGCTGCTGCTAATGATGGTGATGATGATGATTTCATGGTAGTGGTGGTGGTGGTGGTGGTGGTGTTGCTACTGTTGACGGTGTTGTTTTACATGTTGGGTTTTTTTTTTGTAAATTTCAGAATACTTTTTTCAAGAAGGTGCCGAATTTCCAAGCTAAATCTTTAAACATGGTGAGTAACATTCTTTCTCCTTTATAATGTATAAATGAAGTTGTATATACTTAGTTTAAAATGAAGAGGGTTTCTTGAAAATTATTAAAAAACAAGTACATATAAACCATGTTGTAAACAATTTCGGAAGATTAGTCAATTATCTTGACGTCTATTAATTGAGTTCTACCTGAAGTATATAATTTAATTTATTCGAGTTCTGCCTATTTAATTCATTTGAGTTCTACCCATTTAATTTCATACTTCTGAATTTAAAGCCGTAATAAAGAGTATTATCATTTTACTAGTATTGGCTAGGTCTATGCTGTAACCCTGCACAATTCACCTCGCTCTATACTGTAACATTGTGGAAAATAGGTTCAACTGGTCATTACTTTTATAAACGTGTCTAAATACAAAGGACTAACGTTTTGTAGGTTTATTTTTTTTCTATTTACACATTGTATTTATTTATTTCTATTTTTCTTTGGGATGCTTAAATGATATCGGAATGGGAGAAAAATACGTTGTTCGATTTTTCGATCTGTCAAAAGAGCACATTGACGAGACAATATAGAGACAATACTGCGGTGCAGGGTCTGAAGAAATATATGACAAGATACCGGTTCCTGTTCCTTACAAGTAAAGCCCAAAAACATCTTTTAGAAACTGAACTTCTTGTAGTATGGACCGGGAAAAAATCACCTACCTGTCTTTACCCACAAATAATCCTCCATCTTGAAAATTCTTCACTGTAACGGGAAAACGTGATACTTTAACACGTTCTCACGGTGCGTCTGTAACGATGAAATCTTTAATACGCTGTCCTTTCGATATCACGTACAAAAAAAACTGAAGTAGACAATTATAATCATGATGTTTCCACAAAATCATATTCGAGTAAATATGTATGCCAGTTCTAAACCAAAACTATTTTTCAGGGACATAAGTCATTTTACTGCGACAAATCTTGTTGCATACGATTTATAATAAACTAAATCAATTCATTAAAAATACTAGAAAGTATGTATTTGAACTGAGAGAGGTCATTTTTAAGCTCATGTGAAATAATTCTTTTCGGGAAGAATTATTTAAAATCATCTGCAGCATTCTGAAAATGGCATATTTGGCGCTTCCAACATTTCCTTAAATCCATGCCTGTTTGCACATTAAACTTTTGTTTGTTCACAAATTACCAAATACAAAAGTAATGGACACAGGAATTTCTTTTTTGAAATGTGCATAAGTCTGCACCAAGATTTAAAATCAGTCGTTTACTTTTAGATTATTTTCTTCCAGGGTTGGACTAAAACTGATGAATGGGGGGGGATCCACAGGCAATTGTTTACATAATGACGTAATCATGTGTACACTTAAACAATAGAATGGGTGACACAAATGTTTTAATACCGCCAAAAAAAAATAAGGGATGCCTTATTAGATTTGAAAAAAAAATGCGCTGAAATAAAAAATAGAAACCCTTAGCACAAAAATTTAAACCCCCCAAAAAAAAAGGGGAAATTTCCCTTATTAGATTTAAAAATAAAAAGGGCGAAATGTTTTTCCCCAAAACCCAAAAGAAAACAAAAACCATAATTGAAAGGGGTCACAAAAATTGGTCTAAAGTAAAAATAAAAAATGTTCCCAAATAAAGGTTTTAACTAATTCGGTCAAAAAAATAAAAAGGGAAAAAACTAAATAAAAATTTTGGTTTAAACTAAAAAAAAGAAAATTAGGACAAAAATATTTTTAATTTAAGTCTAGCCCAGCTGTGGTAACTCATCTAATAAGCTACTTTAGTATCTAGTTTTCTTTCTTTTTTGATATTTTTATTTTATATCATAAAGAAAAATGAAAAAGTTTAATCAATTGTTTAATAATGACTTTAAGAGTGTGTACTTTATAACAATAGAACAGGTAACACCTCAAAAAGACCCAAATGAAGCGATAACCAAAAATGAGCATATGGAGCAACCCTAAACTGAGGCGACTGAGCAAGGAAAAATGAGTAAATGAGCAATGCGAAAATAGCAAATGGGGAGCCACCCAAAAAAAACGGAGCAAATGAGAAACGCAAATGTGCAAGTAAAATGAGGGCCAATGGAGGAACCCAAAAAATGAGTAAGTGAGCAAGTTAAAGGGAGCAAGTTAAAATAAAGAAAAATGAGAAAACCCAAAGAAGACAAATGACCCAAGTAAAATTGAGCGAAATGAAGCAACCCAAAAATGAGCAAATGAGCAAATTAAATGACGCAAATGAGGCAAAACCAAAAAGAGCAATGTGGCAAAATGAAAAATGAGCAATGAAAAGCAACCCCAAAGAAGAAAATGAGCAAGTAAAAATGAGCAAATAAAGAAACCCAAATTAGCAAATTAGAAAACCAAAATGAGCAAAAGGGTTGAAACCAAAATGGGGAAAATGAGCCCCCAAAAATAAAGCAATGAGCAAACCAAATGAGAAAATATGAAACCCCAAAATAGGAAAATTTAAGGAAACCCAAAAAGAGCAAATGAGCAAAAAAATGGGGCAAATGAAAACCAAAATAGAAATGACCCAACCAAAAATTTAGCAAATGGGGCAAGCAAATGAGGAAAATGAGCAAGTGAAAGGGAGAAAAATTGAAAACCCAAAAAATGAGCAAATGAGAAACCCAAAAAAATAAAGAAAATTTGAGAAACCCCAAATGAGCAAATGACAAGAAAAATGAGCAAATGGGGGGAAACCCAAAATGAGAAAATTTGGAGAAAAAAAAAATTGGACCCAAATAAGCAAGTGAAATGAGGCAAATGGGGAAAGAAAATTTGAGAAAAAGAGCAAGTGAAATGAGCAAATGAGCAACCAAAATGAGCAAAAGGGGCAAAAAAAATGAGAAAATAAAGCAAGAAAAATTAAGAAAAATTGAGAAAAATAAAATGAGCGAAGCAAGCAAAATGAGTTAAGAACACCCAATTGACCCCACTTAGCAACCCAAAACGAAAAATAAAAAAGGGAAAAATAAATTATTTTTGGGATATAAAAGGAAAAATTGGCTTTAAATTTTGCCATTTTTACCCTTTTTTAAAATAATGGTATTCAAAAATTTTCTTTTTGTGTTAAAAAATTCAATAAAAAGTAAAATTTTAAAATAGGCATTCCATCTCAAACAAAAGAACAGTATGTCTGAAAATAATATCGGCGAGGGAAAATACATCAGATGGGGAAAACCAAAAATCGAAAACCTTATTTAATATAAAAACTTTTTCGATGGGTTGAGACCTAATAGACCCAAATCTCATATTACAAAGGGAAGACGATAACAGTGAAAAAGATTTTTGACGATAAAATCTTTATTTATGGGGAAATGACAATGGCAACAATATGATGATGTTAACAAGAAAAACAAAATTACATCGGGAAAATTTTTTAACAAAAGCTCACATTGAACAAGGAGATGACTTTTTAAAATTTGAAAACAGCCATTTAAAATCCCGTAATGAAGACCCTGATACCTTTTTTTAAAGGAAAAAAGAAATAAAGCTTTTGAAAAATTACGCTCCTTTTGAAATCAAAAAGCATTCAGAGAATTTATTTGGATTTTTTTGGAAAAAATGTAGGGCACTTCGGGCGCAATCCTACACATAAAAAGTCATGGGAAATTTGTTAAAAAAAAAGAGAGGAGGAAAAATTAATTTTCAAAACTGATGAAGCTATAATAGTATGCTTTTTTAAAAAAAGTAAAATTTATGTTAGACACGTGTTATGGACAAGTACCCATTCCCAGAACTTGAAGAGCAAACTTTTTGATTGATATGATGATTATGTATGATGATGATTATGATGATATGATGTTTGAATGAGAATCAGTGCAAAAGAAGACTAAGAGTTGATAAATACTTGGACATTTTATGTGCAATTTAAGATGAACAAATTTATTAAAGACAATGTGAAAGTTGTTATAATTTATTTATTCAATATTTTGGGAAAGACAAAAGGACAAATGTTAGTTGTGGTACATCTAGATTGGAACATTTATGTTTATCATCATGCCAAATGCGTTTTATTTCTAAATTTATTCTTTTTGTAAATGGCAAGTCTGTATAATAAATTAAACTGTATATTAGAAATCTTTTGTTTAATTTTTGTTTAAAAGTTTATGTATATCCTTTTCTTAAATCGTCCAAACTAATCCATGTTGCGCCTGGGTGTATATAGTTTGAAATGCAAAAAAAAAGTTATTGGAGAGAGAAATCTAGTCAAGGGTATGTGAAAAAATGACATGAAAAATCTATCACCAAATAGCCCTGTTTTTTTGGCTCTGAATGATAGTTTTTGAAATATTAAGTAAAATCCATATTACCACTTCAAGCATGTCAGGAAAATAGTTAACTGTGGCAACTATAAGGAAGAACCGTTTTTAAATGGTCGGACAAGAAGTGGAGTAATTTAGGGACAACACCTGTATACAAAGGGCTTGACCTTATTGACATGAAATAAAAACTTTTAATTTAAATGTGTTTCTTTCTGTTATCAAAGTCATAAAAGGACCAATGTTTAAATCTCTTGGCGCTGACATCAAATTTCACAGAAATGTTAAAAAATCTGAGCGGTTCAGTGCTATAAAAAATTCCCAAGGTGATGACATTATCACTTCAGTGTTGGAAATGTAAGATTTAATTGGTTTCTTCGTTCTGGCAATTAAACAGGCATGAAAATTGTTAAATCTTTGCTAGATCAATATTATAAAAAAATAAGAATGTGCAATAAAAAAAAGTTTTCAAGTACAAATTGTATATAATTTTTAGCGTTGTAATTCCTGATCCTCGCCTTAAAAAGTGGAAATCAAATCATTTAAAAAATTTTTCTCCATTGAATAAATGAATGTTCAAATAACTGATCCGATAACATCGGACACAGAAAGGCGGTCCTTTTGTGGATTTATTACCTGGTTGAAATATATGTTTACATCTGGGTACATACTGGTCATACATACTTAAAGGATTGTTTGTTTTATCAGGTAACCACATTGTCTGGTTAAGAGTTATAAACCATAAATATGATAAAAGCCAAGATTTACTAAGCTGGTAAAAAAGATTTTATTTCTTATTAAGGATGTATTCATTGACAATTATTGTTTTGTTTTACTCTAAGAGTTCTATAAGATACATTAGGTGGTGGTGAAACCAATTGACAAAACAAAGGGCCTCATTTATCTTATAAGAAAAACAATAAAATGGGTATGAATTCTAAATAAAAGGGTAACTTGTTTTTGTATGTATCCCACCTGGAATATCCCAAATTTTTATCAAAATTTAACTGCTTTACGGAGAAAATACACAGTAATTTAATTAGATCAAGCATTGTATGAAACCACAGAAGAAAGTAACTTTGCCTTCAATGAGAGGTTTTGAATTGCTGGCCTTGGATGTGATGCATAGTAACTTTAATGAAGAGAAATTAATAACAAAACAGAAGTGGCATAGGGTTTTTTTCTTGTAAACATGTGCAAAAATAATGACATGTCAATTTTTGGAAAAATGACAAAACAGGCCTCATTATATTTATTAAGAAAACAATAAATGTAATTTTGCATTTACATGTATAAGATTGGACTTTTTGGAGTGTTACCTGTTCTATTGTTTAAGTACAACACTCTTTAAGTTCGATTATGTAAAACAATTGATTAAACTTTACATTTTTCCTGATGAAGTAAAATACAATATCAAAAAAAGAAATACCTAATACTAAGTAGCTTATTAGATGAGTTGACCAAAGCTGGTCTAGACCCTTATTTAATAATAATTTTGGTTTTTCCTAATTTTCTTTTCATAGTTTAAACCAATAATTTGATTATGTGTTTCCTTTGTATATTTTGACCGAAATTAGTTAATCCTTTATGGTAACATTTTTCTATTGTGGTAATTTAGACCAATTTAGCTGGACCCCAACAATTATGTTTCGTTTTTCTTTTGTTATGGAAGAAAGTGCGCCGCATTTTTTATTTCAATCTAATAAGGCATTCCTTTTTTTTTGGCGGGATTTAATTTGTGTGCTAAGCTTTCTATTGTTTTCAGCGCCATTTTTTTCATTAAAACTAATAAGGCATTCCATTTTTTTTTTTTTTGGCGGTATTAAAAAATTTGTTGTCACCCATTCTATTGTTTAAGTGGTAACACATATTAACGGTCATTATGTAAAACGAATTGCCTGTGGATCCCCCCCCAAAATTCATCATAAACAGTAGGGCTTGCAGTGGCCGGGGGAGTAAAATTGACCACTTTTTGGTGGTTCCCTGCAGCTCTTGTCGTTTTGGGAAATTTACCTCCGAAGCATCCTAAGGGGGAGCGCAGCTGGCGATCTTGGATGGCTTCTATGTGGGAGACTGTGGCTTCTTTGGATCTTTTACTAGCAAACGTGTCAATCTGAAATCGGCAGCCGTGGTGTGGGGGAACAGCTTTGGAAAGCGGCCGTTGGTGCGGCAGCCGGGTGCCATCAGTTCAATATTTTTTCCCTGATAAAATAGACACCAGGAGAGATTCGAAAAATGGAAAATGGCAGGAAAATTTCTTCAAGAGTATAAACTGTTTCAATTATTACATTTAAAAGAAATGAAATAAAAACCGCTTATTTTAAAAAAAAAGTTCCAAGCAAGTTTCAAAATTTAAATCATGTTTGCATTGACTGGTTTTATCAATGTCAGGAACAATTCACACGAATATCTCCTCTTCATCTTATTAATATCATAAATTATATTAAGAACTTTTCAAATGGTCCGATAAGCCAAACGAATGTTGCTGTTTTTTTTTTGTTTTTTTTTGTCTTTTTATTTTTCAAAAGCTTTTTTTTGTTTTGTTAGAACAATTGTAGCCATTCTTAAGACTTAATCAGAAAATATTTCTAAATACTGCTGATTAAAATCTACAACTTATTCTTGGAAATTAATAAATACACTTCTGAACCCTTGAATGTTTTTGTTGTTGTTTCTTTTACATTTTTTTGAAATCTGGTATACACAACCGCCTCCTTGGTCGAGGGGTTAGAGTCGATGACTTCTAATCCAGTTACCTCTCTGGCGTCGGTTCGATCCCCGGGAGATACTTTGGTAGTTTAGCGCGGAGGAAGGAAGTCTAGTACTGGTGTAACTCTCCAGGAACGATGGTTAGGAAACTACCCGCCTATATGACTGAAATACTGTTGGGAAATTGCGTGTAATGAAACAAACAAACAAACAAAACATGCATACTTAAGACTAGATAAAAGTTCTGCTTATATATCTGCAGATATAACATCATTCAAAATTAAAATATGCAGTTAAATCTTCATCAAGCGGTAATCAAATATTAACAGAACTTTACAATCAGCAACGTATACACAATATTGTTATATCATATAATCCTATACGAACAACTACGAAAATCGTGTAAATTAGCCTCATAACCCCAATTAGCTAATCATTGGAGAATACGTAGAAAAGGTAGTGTTCAATACTGAATTTATCGCACGAGTTCAATACCGCAAAAGCGACACGGTATATGATAAGCGTATTTATTGAACAGTAATTGTTTTGTATCTCAGTTCAAATTACTCTGAGTAGTGAGCTTAGATTTAGAAGCATTTAAGAAACACAAGAAATGACAAAATATGCTGATATTTAAAATTCTTAAGCAAACACATTTATGCATGTTTCTTGATTCAAAAATGAGGCTCCCACAATGGGTTTTATTACGATAAGAACCCTCTTAAACGCCTATCACGTGGGTTGTGTGACTACTTTATTTAAGGCCTATTACCGTGGATAGCCTCATGGAATAAAGTAAAGCTCATGAAATCCAGGGTGATAGGCATTAAAGAGGGTTCTTATCGCATTAAAACCAAGGGTGATAGCCTCATAGAATACAGTTACGCTCACACAATCCACGATGATATGCCTTAAAGAGGGTTCTTATTGTAGTAAAACCAGCGCAGATAGCCACAATGAATAAAGTAAAGTTCACGTCACCCACGGTGATTGGCCTTTAAAAGGGCTCTCATCAAAATAAAAACCACCGGTGATAGCCTCATGGAATAAAGTAAAGCTCACGTAACTCACGTGATAGGCCTTAAGTGGGTTCTTATCGCACAATAAAACACACAAGATAGTTTATTGAAGTAAAGTAAGCTCACACAACCCAAGGTGATACGCCTTTTAGAGGGTTCTTATCGCCATAACATTCACGGTAATAGCCTCAGGTAATACAGTTAAGCTCACACAACCCACGGTGATAGGCCTCAAAGAGAGTGCGTAGTGCAAAAAAAAACCTCGACATATCCTCAGGGATTACAGTAAAGCTAACACATTGCCGGTGATAGGCCTTTAAGAGGGTTCTAATCGTAATACAAACCACTTTGATAGCCACAGGAATACAGTAAAGCTCATACAACCCACGGTGATAGGCCTTAAAGAGTGTTCATATCGCAGTAAACCCCATGGAAAAACCTTCATTGAATACAGTAAACCTCACACAAACCGCACTTTTTGGCAATTTAAGGGGTTCCTATCTCGATAAAACCCGAGGTGATAGCCTCAGGGAACAGCAAAGCTCACACAACTCACGGTCATAGACTTTAAGAGGGTAAGTATCGCAATAAAACCAATGGACATAGTCTCAGGTATACAGTAATCAACCACAAAGCCCGGTGATAGGCCTTTTAGAGGGTTCTAATCGCAATAAAACATACGATGATGGCCTCGAGAATATGGTAAATCTCACACAAGCCCCGGTGAAAGGCATTCTAAAGGGTTCTTATCGCAAAAAAGCTCAATATACATGAAGATAGCCTTTTGAAATACCGTAAAGCTTAAACAACCAACGGTGATAAGCCTTTAAGAGGGTGCATATCGCAATAAAATCCACGGAAATAGCCCCAGGGAATCACAAACCCCGGTAATATGCATTTTAGAGAGTTCTTATCCCAATACACATCACCTCCCTCCGATAGGCCTTTTAGATGGTTCTTATATCATAGCAATAAAACAATAAAAAAAGGAACTAGCCTCAGGGAATACAGTTAAGCTCATACAACCCGCGTTGATAGGCATTTAAGAGGGTTCTAATCGCAACACAACCCACGTTGGTAGCCTCAGGAATACAGTTAAACTTACACAACCCACGGTGATACACATTTTAAAGAGTTCTTATCGCAGTAAACCCCTTGGAAAAAAATTCATTGAATACAGTCAATCTCACACAAACTTCATTGACTGGCCATTTAGAGGGTTCCTATCTCAATAAAACCCACGATGATAGCCTCAGGGAACTGTAAAATTCACACTACCCTAGGCCCTTTGAATACATTAAAGCTCACACAACTCACGGTGATAGACCTTTTACAGGTTTCTTATCGCAATAAATCCCACGGTGATAGCCTCAGGGTATACAGTAAAGCTCACACAACCCACGGTGATAGACCTTTTATAGGGTTCTTTTGCAAAAAACCAACCATGATAACCTCCGGAATACAGTACCGCTCTCACAACACATGGTGATACGCTTTTTAAAGTGTTCTTATCGCAATAAAACCCACGGTGATAGCCTCTGGGAACAAAGCTCACACAACCCACGTTGATATGCCTTTAAGAGATATCTTATCACAATAAAACCCGTAGGGGATAGCCTGAGAGAGTACAGTAAAGCTCACGCAGCACAAGATGATACGCCTTTTACAGGGTTTTGATCACAATAACGCCCACGGTTATAGACTCGGGGATACAATAAAGCTCGCATTATCCCACGTGATAGGCCTTTTAGATAATTCTTATTGCAATAAAACACACGGACATAGCCTCAGGGAATACAATAAAGCTCACACAAACCAAGGAGTGATACGCAAATTAGAGGGTGTTTATTGAAATATTTAAAACGCACGGTGATAGCCTCCTGAATACAGTAAAGCCCTCACAACCCACGGTGATACGCCTTTTAGAGGGTTCTTATCGCAATAAACCCACGGAAATAGCCTCATGGAGTACAGTATAGCTCACACAACCCACGGTGAATGGCCTTTAGAGGGTGCGTGACGCAATAAACCCACGAACATAGCCTCAGGGAATACAGTAAAGCTAACACAATGCCTATGATAGTCCTTTAAGTGGGTTTTTATTGCAATACAACCCACGTTGATAGCCTGAGGAATACGGGAAAGCTCATAGAACCCACGATGATAGGCCTTTTCAAAGGACTCTTATTGCAATTAAACCAATAGAGATAGACTCTGGGAGTACAGTAAAGCTCACACAACCCATGGTGATAGGTCTTTCAGAGGGTTTTTATCGCAATTAAACCCATGGAGAAAGACTCTAGGAACACGGTAAATCTAAATAAAAAACACAGTGATTGGCCTTTTAGATGTTTCTTATCGCAATAAAACCCACGTTGATAGCCTTAGGTGTATTGTAAAAAATTCTGGAAACAAAGTGATCCCTCGGAAGCATTGATCACAACAAAATAACATAAGAATTGCAGACTCGGTTTGATTGAGTCTGTACATGAGTGATAATGAATAGGTGCAACATCACTCACGCCCCCTAGCACCGGCTTGAGCGGTACTCAATTCTAAACACTTTATAGTGTTGGCATCAATGATCCCGAAGGACCAGAAAATCAGAAAAATCAGAAAACCAGAAAACTCACACAATCTACGGTGATGTTTCTTATCGCAATAAAACCTACGGACATAGCCTCAGGGAATACGGTTAATCGCCCATCCACGGCGATAGGCCTTTTAGAGGGTTCTTATCGCAATAAAAAATAAGGGAATACAGTAAAGCATTCATTTTATTATGGGTAAATGTGCATGACGTAACTTCCTGTAAGAATGTGCTCTAAAGCGAGGATTTGTTTATCACCACTAAATTTTCATAACTGCTTCGTCATTATTTTAAGTTATATAGATCTCAGTTTTAAAAGGGTATAATTTAGATAATGTTGCTTTCGGATTTTTCAGTCTATCAAAGGATATATACAGAAGAAAAGAAAAAAGCCGGTTAGAAATAGAAAAATGACCGTCCCATTCCCGAACAATGTGTTTGGGTAAGAGCTTCAGCCCTGAAAATGTTGTAAAGAAAACAATTAAAACTAATGAAAAAACGAATCCGCAACGTAATCAGAAATATGGTGTTTGAACGGCTGGCTCCAGAAAATGGGGTTTTTAATGAAAATTTATACATTTAAAAGACAGAAAGATCAAATCACCGGTAATTAAACCACTGTGCTCCCCGTAAATCATCCGGACATTTTCTCGGTTAAGGCTTAAGGTTTGTTATTGCTGTGAAGAAGAACCTTCTTACACAATTAAATGGATCATTACTTCAACGTTTCTTTGTTTTCTTTTTGCATAGCATTAATTTTACTCGAACTGTGCATGAGTAAATTCCTGTAAGAACGTGCTTTTATGTTGTAAATTTGATCAATGACTACACTCTGTGTTGGTT
Source organism: Ruditapes philippinarum (assembly GCF_026571515.1). Taxonomy (NCBI): domain Eukaryota; kingdom Metazoa; phylum Mollusca; class Bivalvia; order Venerida; family Veneridae; genus Ruditapes; species Ruditapes philippinarum. Next base: position 13,835 of record NW_026860272.1, read on the forward strand.
CTGTTGGAAAAAATTAACCATATATTTACCATAAAACACATTTGTGCAATATTACATATTCTCGCGGAACTATGGGTTTTGAATTGATACTAGGATTATGAGGATTACGGTTCAATCTGCTGGACTAAGGGGAATAAGTGCTAATCAACTATCATTGAAGAGTAAAAACAGTTTCTGTTCTTAGATACTACATTACACGTCTCTTATACTAACAGAACATTCAATTTTTATCCAATCACCTCATGTCTCGTTGAATCTTACGGGTTTCCTGTACTTTTTTCAGCCAATCGCTGGCAACGTTACAATACGATAGCGTGGCATAAAACGAGTACTTGTAAGCATTACACGTAATCAAAGGTTAGAATAAGGATATCTCAAGGTAACTTATTTTGTATTTTGCTACAATATCTCATATACATCGTTTTTTGTTGTTGTTTTGTTTTGGTTTTTGTTGTTGTTGTTTTTTTTTTTGTTTTTTTTAATTCTTATGCGATTCTTGTACGATGATTTAGATAAATATAAATAGGCGTTGTGTTTGCTTGCCGTTAGGGGTATTAATTTAAAAGTGAATTTTGACAAAATAGCATCATTAGATTAAAGTTAATATCCAATTATAAGTTGAATATAAGATCGCATGTACGATAAACAAATGTATATGAAAAATGCAAATTTGTCAACGTTCAAATGGTCAAAATTTGAATAATAATTATGCAAGTATTTTTATACTGTTGACATATCAAACCAGATTTTTAACGAATTCGCCTGAATTTCGTAAGTGAATACATGTTCATGTACGAGGAGAAGTCAGAAAATATCCAGACTTTTGACCTGTTCTCGAAAACCATTCAACATTTAAAAAAAATCTTTCTACTCTTTTTCAAAGTATCCTCCACCTACGTCTACGCACTTTTGCCATCTTCGTGGGAGCTTTTTTATTCCCGATGTGAATCATGACGTAGACCTATGTTTTAGGTACAGTGTAACAGCAGATATCAAAGCCGCCCTGGTCTTATATTTCTTTCCAGAAAGCAATTTTTTCAGCAGTTCTGGAAACAAATAAAAGTCACAGGGGGCGAGGTCTGGGCTATAAGGAGGGTGAGACAACAATTGCCATTTGGAAGAGTTGATAACCTCCACTGTAGCTGCGGCGGTATGGGAGGGGGCGTTATCGTGAAGAAGGAGGACATTTTTCTGTGCTAACCTGGGACGCATTTGCTTCAGCTTTTCTCTGCGATTTTTCAAAATTACTTCAGAATAGTACTTGGCGGTGACAGTTTGACCTTTTGGCATGAAATGAGTAAGTATCATTCCTCGTGAATCCCAAAAGGCAACAAGCATGACTTTGCTAGCCGAAGGAGACACCTTAAACTTTTTAGGAGGTGGGGAACCAGCTCGTTTCCACTGCTTTGACTGAGCTTTTGTCTCAGGTTCGGAATAATGAACCCACATCTCATCTCAAGTGATAATGCGGTTCAAAGACTTATCTCCTTCACGATTAAAACGACTTAAATGTTCTTTTGCAAAAGTTAATTTGGTTGCCTTTTGATCTGCGGACAGCTGTCTAGGCACCCACCTGGCACTTACCTTGCTCATGCCTAGGTGTTCGTGTAAAATCTTGTGTGCCGATGCCTTACCGATGCTAAACTTGTTTGCTACCTCCTCCAAAGTTACTCGACGATTTTTGTTGATAAAAGCTTGAACAATTGCTACCATTGTTGGCGTCACCGCCTCAGCTGGCCGCCCAGTCCTAGGCCTGTCACAAACACTTGTTCTGCCTTCACGAAAGTGAGGAAGGTTGAACGTGATACGCATTTATCAGAAAATCTTTTTTTAAGCCTCTGAAAGATGTGGCAGGGCTTTTCACCTTTTGCAACCAGAAACTTTATTACAGAGCGTATATATGATGTGTGTATATAGCTGCACGTGGAAAGAGAGGAGCATGAAAAGTCCGGATATTTTCTGTGAAAAAAATGTTTTAAATTCAACAAATTTACCGTTACACATCAATTTTCATAATAATCATATATATATTTAAGAATTCTTACACACATATATATATATATACATTGTTCATTGTTCAATGAATGTGTTTTGTTTATTAAATAAACATAGATTGTCGGTGTTTTCGCACTATAAAAATTTTCTCCAGATTCATGTTAATTTTCATGACAATTTTGAAAATGTATTTGAATGTGTAATATTGCACAGACACTTAGGGTTTGGAGCTCAAAACGCCTTTAAAATCCAAATAAAATGCATATTTGTCAATCCCAGCACATGTACTGATCATATACATCAAAAAAACTTAATATAAGCCGTTTTGAAAAAATTTCATATTTCAACATCTATAATATTACACAATATAAAAATGTTCGCCGGAAAAAAAACGCACCCCTACCGTCATAACCACCATGTATTTTATTTCATTTCCAATATTTTCACATAATCCTTTGGTCCATCGACACAGAAGATATAATTCTTCACGATGATTGTCAATTTTTAACTTCAACGGTAATATAAACAACGCAACAGCCGAAATAAACATCAATATCAATGCCACATCAACGTGTAAATTACCAAAATGTGGTCAAAATATGCATAAATAGCCTTTACTGAGTTAGTAACGCAGTAGAAATATAGTTGTAAATGTTGAAAAATCATCATTTGTCATTTATCGCATATAATATGTAAAATATCATTTGAATCTTGAAACTTTTTACTTTTCCTTAAACCTTTGTACATTTTTGTCAAGTTTTATTTTATTGAAATATTTTGACTCATCTGGAGGTATATATATAGCTTAAAGACTCAGCGCTATTTTGCGTTATAATCATTTAACATGCTCATTAAATCAGTTATTGATATATCAATATGTTTGCCCTGACTTAATAAAAAGGTACTCATTTCAGAGGGTAAATGTGCCTTTAACATATACGCCTTAATTTCAAAAGTGTATTGGAAAAAAATGCTTTAACTTAAACCTATATCTCAATGTATCTACAATGTGTATGGTATGCATAACACATTCAAAAACTGTATAAATGTAGAAATTCGATATTATCTGTATTTAATTTATTCAATCTTTTCACTCTTTATTGGCAAGCGCAACTATTGACGGATTTTGCCAATTATCATTTTGTATAGCGAACAAATATTTCAACAAAAATGTCAAATACAATAATGAATATCACCATTGTTATCTTGAGGTTTTAAAACCATTCAGAGCTATTCATACAAACAAAAACCGTAACCGCTCAAAGAAATGTACATTTTTGTTTATTGATTCTTGCATAAAAGCTGCGCACGTATGTATACATCAACGGTGAAGAAACATGCTTTAACAGATCACGAGTCTTTGATTCTGCGTAAGAAAAGCTTTATTAATGGCCCCGGTAGATTAATTATCAAAAGATAATCGGCAAAAGCACGTGGAAAGCATGACGCAAGCATTGATTTCTTTATACGAAACACCGGCAACAAAGTGCGGAATTAAAGATTAACACGTAAACTTGTATTTATGCGCCTGTTTTCGAGCTTGAACATCTGCAGAAGCCGTCGGTATAAATGAATTCATGGGCTTAAAATACGTCCTCGTGATGCTGCAGATTTAAATGCAAAGAAAATGGTGCATTAACCCTCCTATCATCAGTACTAGTTTGTCAAGAGACGGTACATGCGCATTCATTGTGTTTATCTATTATACATTCATTGTGTTTATCTATTATACATTCATTATGTTTATCTATTATACATTCATTGTGTTTATCTATTATAAATTCATTATGTTTATCTATTATACATTTATTGTGTTTATCTATTATACATTCATTGTGTTTATCTATTATGCATTCATTCTGTTTATCTATTATACATTCATTCTGTTTATCTATTATACATTCATTATCTATTATACATTCATTCTGTTTATCTATTATACATTCATTGTGTTTATCTATTATACATTCATTCTGTTTATCTATAATACATTCATTGTGTTTATCTATTATACATTCATTGTGTTGATCTATTATACATTCATTGTGTTTATCTTTTATACATTCATTCTGTTTATCTTTTATATATTCATTGTGTTGATCTATTATAAATTCATTGTGTTTATCTATTATACATTCATTGTGTTGATCTATAATATATTCATTGTGTTGATCTATTATAAATTCATTGTGTTTATCTATTATACATTCATTGTGTTGATCTATTATACATTCATTGTGTTTATCTTTTATACATTCATTGTGTTTATCTATTATACATTCATTGTGTTTATCTATTATACATTCATTGTGTTTATCTATTATACATTCATTGTGTTTATCTATTATACATTCATTGTGTTGATCTATTATACATTCATTATCTTTTATACATTCATTGTGTTTATCTATTATACATTCATTGTGTTTATCTATTATACATTCATTGTGTTTATCTATTATACATTCATTGTGTTTATCTATTATACATTCATTGTGTTGATCTATTATACATTCATTGTGTTTATCTTTTATACATTCATTGTGTTTATCTATTATACATTCATTGTGTTTATATATTATACATTCATTGTGTTTATCTATTATACATTCATTGTGTTTATCTATTATACATTCATTGTGTTTATCTATTATACAGGATGGTATATATTTGACATTAATTCTTATTTATTTGACAATATACTGCTTTAATTGACAGCATACGAACATCCTGTGGTCTAACTGATGGATACAAATTAAGGTAACAAGTATCTAGCAGTGTCACATTTTGTTACTTTGTAACTGAAGAATTGATATGGAAGAGTATTGTCCAACAATATTGACCTGGCACTTCATTCACTTTCGTAAAGGTCTTATAAATTAACACTGACCAGTATATATCGAATATATTGATCAATTTGTTAGCTACACTCGTCGTCAGTGAGATGTGGTGTATTGGTAAAGATGTCGGAAGGGCTCTGGTTCGATTCCTTATCAACACCACGTTATTTTTTTTTAATGTACCTGCAAGAATTAATTTGAAATTGTTTTCACTGCTTTTAGAATACCTTTTAGGTCAGTTTTTATATATTTTTTTTATTTCAATACAGTATCTTTCAATGGTTCTCTTTGTGACATTATGCAATCTATGCATTATCGCATGGTTTGGAAGTTTTTTCATTGATTCATATAGGAAAAAAACTCGACTGCTATATAGCGGTTGAGTTTTTTTCGCACCTTGTAAATATTAATGTAGTTTTTATTTGTTTGGGTCGTCAGACCAAACAAATAATGGTAGCGAAATTTCAGAGCCTAATGCTGTTAGTTGCAAATGCCTAAAGTAGTCCACTTGTTTTAAAGCGGTTACTCCCCTTTATATGTAAACTAACGCCGAAAAATACAGGGGAGATCAATGAGAAAAGATTGTCAAATGACAGGCGCATTAATTTTCAAGCAAAGTAAATCCCAAATTGACGAAGATTTTTAATATTGTTTCATTCTAAATAGTATATACATGCTTACAGTAAGCTCCATTATTATTTACATCTGTGTTTAGCGTCGAATTGATAAGAGTTACAAACCCTAATTTAGAATAATATGGTTTTCTTCGGGTCGTTAACATATAACTTCACCGTGGCCGGGGGGATTACACGCTCGCTTATGAATCGACAGGTCTCGAGTACAAATCCCAGTCGAGGCAACTCATTTTCTTTTTAAATTTAAGTCAAATAAACAGTGAATTGACTATCAGTGTTGCAATTAGTCTTATAGCCAATTTACTACAGTTAAAACACTGGAAAGCATTGGTGGCACTATGCAAAAACAAATTGGTTTATACTCTCACAACCTTCACTTTTCTGACATTCTGAGACCCAAACAAATTCAGCGCCTTCTGTGCTTTGATTTCACAGAAGCTCCAATGGGGCAGTGGTAACGAACATTCCCATTAGCCAAAAAAAAAATGGAATCAATAAAATAAAATAAAATAAATAAAAAACAAATACAATGAAAAATATAAACAAAGATAATTAATGAAATGAAATTTACTCTCATTAATCAAAAGGTACATCCGCTGAATGAACCATTTCAACTGAAAAAAGCCCTTTAATATTGAATCAATATTGGTAACAGTTAACAATCCGCTTCTAACATTGGGTGTCTTTTGTATATATCTTTATATATATCTTTTTTTTTTTTGCGGCAGGGAAAACAACTTGGAAAAACTGCCTTAATTATCATAAATAACTGTAATGTAGCTAACGATTTATTTATTTATTTCTATTACAAAAAAAGAAAACATTATGCCATTGCGATAAAACAGTTATAGCATATGAAACTCGTTAGTTACGAGGTTATAACACTGGCTAGGCGACATCTTGGGATGTTGCTGCTTAAATATTGTCTCGGCCTAGCGGCCACGCCATTTTTTTTAGCAGAAACATCACTTGATGTCGCCCTCGCCAGTGTTATATCTTTGTAACTATCTCGTTTCATGTACTATAACTATTACTTAGCGCATACACGTTATAAAGACATAACACACACAACTGGTTTTAAGAGAATTGCATTTTTTTAATTCATACAAAAAAGAAAAAAAAAAGAAAGTCGCTGAAAGGTATTCGAACCTACTAGTTTACGTCAACATTCTTAAAGTTAAAGCCTTTACCAACTGCGCCAAGAGGGAATCTTTAATTTATATGATTTCAACAATTGCATATTGACACGAATATCGATTTACGTTCACGAAATATTCCGACTACAGGGTCAAATGCAAGAGTGCCAGGTCAATGTTGTTGGACAATAAGTTTTAAATGTGTACACAGATCTATAAATACCATTGCCCCGAGCAATACGTTTCCATTAAAAACACATTGTTGTTGTTGACCTTTTTATTCGATTAGTTGTTGATTTTTTAGGGCTGGGTTTTCAAACTCATTTGTAAATTTTCAGAACTGTTCCAAAAAGACAGTGACAAATGAATTCGACTGAAGGGCGTTCTCCGACTACTTCGCAAATGGTTAGTGAAACATTATCTTTTTTTTACGTTTTACATTGCTAAGTGTATTTCAATTTGACTGTTTAATCTGCTTTTTTAGATCCTGTTACACAATTCTTTCATGATTTTATTTCATAAATATGATGCTCAAATTAAGATTTGTCAATATTGTAAGTTCCAATAAACATTATTTATAAAGAAATTACTCAATTTAACATTTCATGTAAATAAAGGGAGGTAATAAAAAAAAATATTTTCTATAAATTCTTAAATAAGAAATGAATGCATGTAATTTATTGATTAAATATAATGTGCACAAATATTTGCAGTACACATTTTACATATTCTTCGATGTTTGAAAATTGTTTTATTTGCCTAATAATATACATATATAATTTGTGCAAGTGTGGTTTACAACAGCAGGTGTTTAGTGCTGTGTGGCAGCCGTTAAAAGTTGCCCCGTACTTCATTTCAGTGTTGTTATATTTTCTGGTCCTTCGGGATCATTAATGCCAACACTATAATGTGTTGATATTTGAGTACAGCTCAAGCCAGTGCTAGGGGGTGTGAGGGATGTTGCACTTAATCATTATCCCTCATGTACAGACTCAATCAAACCGAGTCTGCAATTCTTATGTTATTTTGTTGTGATTAATGCTTCCGAAGGATCACTTTGTTTCAGTAACAGTATCAATCGCATCTTTAATCATTTTTGTTGTAATTACCCTTGTTCACCAGTAAACAGCCGGGTCAGCCTTTCCACCCGTGCTTTATTATATTGGTTACTCATACATTTAAGCCGCATCACGACAAAACCAACATAATGGGTTTGCGACCAGTATGGATCCAGACCAGCCTGCGCATCCGCGCGGTCTGATCAGGATCCATGCTGTTCGCTTACCAACTCTATAACAAGTAGAGAAACTGAAAGCGAACAGCATGGATTCTGATGAGACTGCGCATTATGTTGGTTTTGTCTCTTATTCTAGAGATTGCACTGTCCGTCTGTCTGACAGCCCTAGAGTTTAATTTGACTTATTAATCTTAGTCGTGCATATTGTTTTCATTTATCATTTAAAATGAACCTTCTTGAGTTATGGTCGCCCTTTGAATTTTCAAATATATTACAAAACTGTATGTACCTATGCGATATTCAATACTCTGTCATTATGATATCGTCTTCAGCTTTCAACCTTCATAATACAGTATATACGAAGAAACCTTCAATATGGATTTATATAACCATAATGTTTTGCTTCAATATTTGTTCTGTTTTCACTTCTTATCTTCCATAAGATCATATTGGAGTAAACGTGTACCAAAACTATTTTTTTCAGGGCATAAGTCATTTGCGCAATGACCACTCTAGGTGTATACTAGTCTGAAGCAATTTTAATCAATTCATGAAAAAGATTAGCAAAGTATAAATGTGTATTTGAATAGCGACAGGTCATTTTTAAGCTCATGTGAAATATTTCATTTAAGAAAGAATTATAAAATCATCTGTAGCATGCTGAAAATGACATTTTGTCGTTCCCACATTTAACTTTTGTTTGCTCACAAATTACCAAATTATGAAATAATTGATCCAAGAATTTCTTTTCAAGATTCATAATCAGTCTTAGACATTTAGATTTTTTCTTCCAGCGTTTGGCTGGGACAGCAGTGCTTGCAATGGCCGGAGGAGTAATGACCACAGTCGGTGCTCCTGCAGCTGTTGGCGCCTTGGGCATCGCTGTTGCTGGTGTGGTGGTAGTCGGTGCCTTCAAGTTTTGGTCTGATTAACAGACACTAGGAGAGATTCTGAAAATGAAACGCAAATTTCGGCAAATTATACACTGATTTGAAAGAAATAAAATAAAAAACATTTATTTTAAAAAAAGTTCCAAGCAAGTTTCAAACTTTAATCATGTTTGTGCATTGACTGGTTTTATTAAAGTCAGGAACAATTCACATACCTCCTCATTTTATTTTTATAAATTATATTTAGAACTTAATTTTCAAATGGTCCTATAAGCCCAACAAATGTTGCTGTTTGTTTCAAATGCTTTTTCTTGTTAGTAAATGTGTAGCCATTTTTTAGACTTAATGTGATTTTAATTTTAAAAAATATTTCTAAATACTGCAGATTAAAGTATATATTAACTTAATGTTGAAAATAAATAAATAATATTTGGAACGCTTGAAAGTTTTGTGTTGTTGTTTTTTACATTTTTTGAAATCTCGTATACAATACACACACATGGATACTTAAGACTAGATAATTGTTCTGCTAATCGAGTATTGTACTCATGATATCAGATATAACATCATTCAAAATTAAAACATGCAGCTTATTCTTAAACAAGCGGTAATCAAATATTTGTTCAATTATAACAGAACTTTACAATCAGCAACGTATACACAATGTTGTTATAACATATAATCCTTTGTGTTATGTAAGACTCCTACGAACAACAACTACGAAAATCTTGTAAATAAGCCTCATTACCCAAATAAGCTAATCATTTGCCATTGGAGAATACGTAGAAAAGGTATTGTTCAGGACAAGTTCAATACCGCAAAAGCGGCACGGGTATGGGATAAACATATTTATTAAAGGCACATTATGCCTCAGAAATCGCTGAACATACAGTAATGTGTAATAAAGGTATCAAAATGTAAACAAAATAGTATTTTGACTTCCATACAAAATACTAATTCTCTATATAATTATACCAATTGCTAACAGAGAAAGGAAAGCAAAAGATAATTAATCTAATGTGTCAAATGAGTATGTTTTGGGGAAACTGTAACAAGATACCAACAATAAGGTTTTGAGAAATAAAAATGACAGCATTTCTGAGGCATAATTGACCTTTAAACAGTAAATGTTTTGTACCTCAGTTTAAATTGCTCTGAGTAGTAAGCCTAGATTAAAAAGCATATAAGAAACAACAGAAATTACAATTTATGCTGATGTTTAAAATGCTTAGCAAACACATTCACGGATGTTGTTTCTTAATTCAAAAAAGCTCCAAATTCATGCTTAAGCGATGATTTCTCCTAAAGCTATTTGGCGAGAACGGTAGCTTCAACTTCCTATAGCCGTCCGAACCAGGTCATCAATTTGATAATTTATTATAAGCATTCATCAAGTTTTTACCTCTTTTCTACAAAGATTTTTCGTCCAAGGAAATTGCATAAATTTCATAACAAAAATGTAACAGTCTGTTGCCCATAAACTTTCTACAAACGCTAATAAGGTTGTTTAAATGGTTTAGCGTAAAACTATTTCATATTCTAACACGACCCGCATTTTTCCCTATTGAGCGATAAAATCAGTTTGGGATATATTATTTCTTAATTAAACGTAATTTCAGACAGACAGGCATACGTTTTCAATTTCAAACTAGAATCTAGCCGAAACTTTATCCGAAATTATTAGCAACATTGCTTATCCGGAAACTATGCATAGTTACTTATTAATCATGGGTGGAGAAATATTTTTTTTGGTCATAGATCTATATCGGCGGTCGATCCACCGGGCGTCGATCCACCTGCACGGCCTCCCTGAAATAACTAAGCAGGAATAACCTGTTTCTCCGCAAGTGACCGATTACTAATCTCACCTAATTCTGAATCAGCTTGAATAAGACTCGACATTATTAAAGATAAATTACGTCTCGCAAGAGGATCAAAACGGCGAACCCAATGTTACTGATCATATTGAGCTAAGCAGGCGGAGTCTTACATAACACAAAGTTTTGTATTATCTTAATATCATTGTTTTATTACTATTCATTACATAAATCTATAAAGAAATCAATATCATTGTGTCTTAAGCAAAATTTGTACGCTAAACGTTATATCAACAAGAGCCACTGCTTAGAGGGGCCACGCTCAACTTATGTTCTTATTTTTTAAGTCAAACACGTGATTGGAGGATTAATATTGTATGAAAGAATACTCTTAGAAAACATTATTTTTCTTGTATGAAATACATGTAATAGAGTCTATTTCATATCTGATATTGACCGTCAATGTCATTCAAAGGTCAAGGTCATATATGAACAAGATATGTTTGTAAAACATGTATGCCCCCTATCGGCAGCCAATTTGTCATGTGATCAGGTTATAATGCATGACTTCTGACCCAGTGAACGAGCAATTAATAAGGGTTATCTAGTATCTACTGGTCATGACTAGTCACAAGGTAATAATTATTGTGACCCCATAGGTTGTGTGCAGCAATTAAAGTTATTAAAAATTTTACCAAATAATATATACATAAATTTTATGAAACACATAGGCCTCATTAATGACAGCCAAGTTGTTATATTACATAAGACCTTCAAATGTGTATACCAAAAGCACATAAAAATATCAACCAAGGCAACTTGAGTTGTTGAGTTATTGGTCAGAAACGGTCATTAAGTACAAGGTCACTATGACATTGACCCCTTGACCCCAAAATCAATAGGGGTCATCTACTGGTCATGACCAAACATCATACCAAGTTTTAAGTTCCTAGGCCTAAGGGTTCTTTAGTTATTGATCGGAAACCGTTTTACCTACAAGGTCAATGTGACCTTGACCTTTGACCCTTTGATCCCAAAATCAATAGGGGTCATCTGCTGGTCATGACCAATCATTATACCAAGTTTGAAGTTCCTTACGCCTAAGGGTCCTTTAGTTATTGATCGGAAACTGTTTTAACCTACAAGGTCAATGTGACCTTGACCTTTGTCCCCAAAATCAATAGGGTTCATCTGCTGGTCATGACCAATCATCGTACCAAGTTTGAAATTCCTAGGCCTATGCGTTCTTTAGTTATTGGTCAGAAACCGTTTTTACCTACAAGGTCAATGTGACCTTGACCTTCCCCCTTCACCCCAATATCAATAGGGGTCATCTGCTGATCATGACCAATCATCTTTCCAAGTTTGAAGTCTCTATGCCTGAGGGTTCTTTAGTTATTCATCGGAAACCGTTTTTACCTACAAGATCAATGTGACCTTGACCTTTAACCCCTTGACCCCTAAATCAATAGGGGTCATCTGCTGGTCATGACCAATCATCATACCAAGTTTGAAGTTCCTAGGCCTAAGGGTTCTTTAGTTATTTTAGTTATTGATCGGAAACCGTTTTTACCTACAAGGTCAATGTGACCTTGACCTTTGACCCCTTCACCCCAAAATCAATAGGGGTCATCTGCTGGTCATGACCAATCACCACATCAAGTTTGAAGTTCCTAGGCCTAAGGGTTCTTTAGTTATTGATCGGAAACCGTTTTTACTTACAAGGTCAATGTGACCTTGACCTTTGACCCCTTGACTCCAAAATTAATAGGAGTCATCACTCGGAAACCATTTGGTCTACGGACCGACGGACCGACGGACCGACAAGTGCAAAGCAATATACCCCCTCTTCTTCGAAGCGGGGGCATAATTAATCACATGTAAGTTGTGTCATAAGTGTTCTTTTGCCAAAAAATCCATTAAAATCCATTTTATTTAACGATATTTTTTAATAAAAGCAATTTTCAATAATTTGACCTTGACAGTAAAGGTCAATTAAAGGTTTAAGTCATACCAGAATAATTTTGAATTAATGACAGTTTCATCTTGCGTTCTTTTGTCCTTATTTGTAAATGAATAACAAAGTTACGACAATTTAAGGAAATTTCAATAACTTGACCCTGAAGGTCAAGGTCAAAGTTAAATAATTCAACATGTGAGCTTTTTCATATGTGTTCTTATGTTCAAGAATAGATCAAATCCTTAAATAAACAAGGGCCATCAGTGATGGCATGTGTCGCTTCCTGATAGTCGCATGCTGCAATAACTGCGTAGCTGGAGTCTCAAAAGTGATTAACAGTGCAAAATCCTTTTTTTATTCAAGGGCAATAACTCAGCTGAAAATCATTCAAATGAAAAAATTGTGTATTTTGCACAAGTGCTTGACCTACCAATCAATCCTGTAAAGTTTCATTGAAATTGCATTAATGGTATAAGAGGAGTTGTCCTAACAAACTTAACTAACACATTTTCATTCAAGGGCCATAACTGGGCCAAAAATCATTCAAGCGGAAAACCCCCGATATCTGTGCAAGTACTTGACCTACCAATCAATCATGTAAAGTTTCATTGAAATTGCATGTATGTATGTATGTCAGTAGTGTCCTGTATGGTAGTGTCCTGTATGTATGTCGGTAGTGTCCTGTATATATGTCAGTAGTGTCCTGTATGTATGTCAGTAGTGTCCTGTATGTATGTCAGTAGTGTCATGTATGGTAGTGTCCTGTATATCTGTCAGTAGTGTCCTGTATATATGTCAGTAGTGTCCTGTATGTATGTCGGTAGTGTCCTGTATATATGTCAGTAGTGTCCTGTATGTATGTCAGTAGTGTCCTGTATGGTAGTGTCCTGTATATCTGTCAGTAGTGTCCTGTATATATGTCGGTAGTGTCCTGTATGGTAGTGTCATGTATGTCTGTCGGTAGTGTCCTGTATGGTAGTGTCATGTATGTCTGTCGGTAGTATCCTGTATGTAGTGTACTGTATGTCTGTCGGTAGTTTCCTGTATGTCTGTCGTTAGTGTACTGTATGTCTGTAGGTAGTATCCTGTATGTCTGTCTGTAGTGTCTGTATGTATGTCTGTTGTGTCCTTTATGTTTGTCGATGTATGTATGTCGGTAGGTATGTCTGTTGTTAGTGTCCTGTATGTTTGTCGGTAGTGTTCAGTCTGTCTGTCGGTAGTAACCTGTATGTCTGTCGATAGTATCCTGTATGTATGTGTGTGTGTCTGTCGGTAGTGTCCGGTCTGTATATATGTTTGTTGTGTCCTTTATGCCTGTCGATGTATGTATGTCGGTAGTGTCCTGTATGTGTGTCGACAGTATCCTGTATGTCTGTAGTGTCCGGTATGTGGGTAGTGTCCTGTAGGTATGTGTGTGTGTCTGTCGGTAGTGTCCGGTCTGTATGTATGTTTGTTGTGTCCTTTATGTCTGTCGATGTATGTATGTCGTTAGTGTCTTGTATGTTTGTCGGTAGTGTGCAGTTTGTCTGTCGGTAGTAACCTGTATGTTTGTCGGTAGTGTCTTGTATGTCTGACGGTAGTGTCCTGTATGTCTGTCAGTAGTGTATGTATGTATGTTTGTTGTGTCCTGTATGTCTGTCCATAGTATCATGTGTGTCTGTCAGTAGTGTCCGGTATGTCTGGCGTTAGTGTCCTGTATGTGTATGTCTGTAGTGTCCTGTATCTCTGTCGGTAGTGTCCTGTATGTTTGTCGGTAGTGTCCTGTATGTTTGTCGGTAGTGTCCTGTATCTCTGTCGGTAGTGTCCTGTATGTTTGTCGGTAGCGTCCTGTATGTTTGTCGGTAGTGTCCAGTATGTCTATCGGTAGTAACCTGTATGTCTGTCGGTAGTGTGTTGTATACATGTTGGTAGTGTCCTGTCTGTATGTATGTCAGTAGTGTCATGTATGTATGTATGTCAGTAGTATCATGTTTGTCAGTGTGTAAGTAGTGTAATTTGTGTCAGTTCAGTGTGTTAATAGTTTTAATTTTTAATATTATTTCATTAGAAAGATTGTAAGTATTTTTAGTTGAGTAGCGGGGGATCGAACTCGCAACCCCTAGATTTGTAGTCAAACAGTGTTACCACTGCACCACAGCGCCCGCTCTGATTTATAAATGTTTTTGAAGTCCCTATATACATTATCACATTAATCAACAAGAAATTGAGTAATACAATTGAATTTTCACACCTTAAAAGTTAATATAGCTAATAGGTCTAAAGTGTTTTACAATGGCAGACATTCGTGTCCTTGCTCGAGGCGTTATGATAAAGACTTTACACAAACGAGTAGTAAAAGGAAAATAAGTTACACTGTTGACAGGTTAAAAAAGACATTCCAGAAAAATCCATGTTTCGTTAAATAGAACTGCAGTTCTAATACTGACAATAAACAAAGTTGAAACCAATACTTCTTGTTAGTTGAGATAAGTTTATACAAGTTTGCTTCTTTAAAAAGAAGCATGCGAGAGGTATTTTTGCTGCTGTGGTAGATTTGTTTAATTCGAAAATATTTGGGGATATTATATGGCATAAAAGACACAATGATTGGTTATAAATTACAATTATTAAACAAAATAGAATGTATTATATATATTGCAATGAAAGTTTGTTTTACACTTCATCTTTTTTAATGTTTTAAAAAATTATATGCCGGAGAAATGGACTTTTTTCTTGGCGCATTAGGGATACTTTTTCTTCAAAAAAAATGTAAAATTACTTAATGTAAATTTAATGATATCAATCATTTACATTTGTAATTGGTAATTCGGATATTGCTTGTTAACGTTTAACAAATGTTACGGTTATATAACAAGATATGTGTTTTCTATAATATGGTAACACCCCCCTCACCATAAATCGACGAACTCAGTTGTTAATCACGTGATTTCCCCACCTACCTACCAGAAGGTATAGTTGCTTCTTAGCATGTTTACCCTTAAAAAAGTACTTTTCCGAGTACAATGTGATGGAAATATGAAAAGAAAGATGTGTTCTTTAACATACAAACACACTGTCTCCTTATGTCTCCCAAGAGTTTGTTATTGGCGCGAATCCCAAACTATCAACCAGAAGGTAGTTGGTAATTCGAACATTGCATGTTTTCAACTGGAAATAGAAAGAATTTTTCGGGAATAAATATAACGGATATATAACAAGAAAGATGTGTGCTTTTAGAATGGACACATCCTGTATCCTTATGTCTCAGTTGGTTATTTGCGTGAATCCAAAACTAAAAGGTAGTTGGTTATTCGAATTTTACATATATTTCTCTATATCCGTTATTTTTTCATATGTGTAAAAATTGTTTGAAAACCAGTTTTATCAGTTGTAAAAGATGTCCTATTCGTGTTTAAATTTTAAAATATTTTTGATAGAGTGTTTACAGGGGCGTATCTCGTTGAGGGGGAGGGGTGGAGGATCTTACCGCCAAGGGTCTGTGAAACAAATGACGGCTTAGAAAACGCATGACAGTTCACAGACAATATATCAGAGATTCAAGGGTAAGAATGCTTCAGATGAGTGAAAATATCAACAACTGCGCTAGAGAAGAGCCAAAATTCTTAGTTTTTCCATTTACAAAATGCAAAACCGACAGTATTGTAACAAGAAAAACACAAAAGAAAAGATCTTTCACCCGAATGTTTCAAATAAACTAAATTGACTGTTTTTGAGCGTCAAAAAGAGTGGCGTCGCTTGCTCTTAATTTACGATGACGTCATTGACGTCGTTTTCCATATCAATATTTTCATTATCCTCCTGATGATATTGTTTGAGAGGCGGGCAGAGGTAATTTAAATTAGCATTGATTAAACGAGTTTACTTAATTACAATAATTTATTTACTGTTTTATTTTCCGTTATGTGGGAATTTGTCGCACATTTTTTATGTTATATTAGCCTATTAATTTCGAAAATGATGATTTGTTTTCGTAGGTTTGTCATTATCTTATATATGGCTTAATATATGTATGATTTTCAATTTTTTTCTCAAGATTCAAGATTCAAGATTTCATTTCAAAAGGCATAAACATTTTACAATGTCCGTCGCCATAAACAGAATGACGGTTACAAATAGTATATGAGAAAAGTATGTAACTGAATACAAATATTTTTAGGCTATTACATTGCTTATTGTAAAAGAACACATATCTAATGTATTTCATATATTTTGTAAATAATAGTTATTCTATGTATACCAAATCAGTATTTGAAATACAATCAATCATTCGTTATCACGCTACAGCATTTGTTAAAGTGATATATTTTGAAAATCTATTAACAGTTCTTCATGCTAAGAATGTTTTCATTAATAGATCATAAATTATTTAAGGTATGGAGGAACAGACAATAATATTTTGGGTTAACATTGTTCTTTCGCTTAATTCCCTATAAAATGGACAAACAAGTAAAGTGATTCTGTTTCAATTTCATTCATTGATTAAGCATTTTAACCAGCAACTTCTCTGATCTCCTGTCAATGATTCGCTAAAATCTACTTCTTCTTCATAAGTCTCATGTGCTGAGCATCTACAATCGTGACAAAGCTATTCTAAACTTTGGATTTTTTACTAAAGAAAGGTTATTTTTCAAAATCAAAACTATCTTTTATAAATCTTATAACGTCTCTAATCTTTGATGAATTACTTAATTTCCGATAACCATTGTTGATTATATTGATCATATAATTACGTTGAATGATGGTGTTTTAAAATCAATAACATTTGGGATTATCAAAAATATTAGCAAATCCTAAATTTTGAAACACATTTTTTAACATCAATCGACCATTTATTAACATATTGATTATTTTCTATCTTTCATCATTAACAATTTATACATAAGAGAATCAGGCTGTTTTAATTATTGCTTTACGCAGTATATTAACAAGCACGTATTTTGCGTAATATTAACAATGGTACCCTTCAAATTCACCATATCAGCAGCATTTGCTGTTTGCTGTCTTACACCGGCAGAAGTTGCTTCAAAAACTTTTTATGAACATGTTCTATGTTCTGGTGCATTATGCAAACCCCATACTTCAGAATAGGCATAATCATGTAGTCAAATAATTTTTAACTTTTCCGATATTTCTAGAGATGAACCTTATCAAAAAGTGAATTAAGTGAGTAAAGTGGGCCTTTAAAGCTTGTTCTGACAAAGATTTTTTTGGTGCTTGAAACAAGCTAGCCGTTTTGACGAAAACAGATACACCTAGATAAGTAAATTTATTAACACATTTCAAATTTGGTCATTAAATACATAATACATCATTTTTCTTGTCTAGTACCTTTTTTCATATCATAACAACTGATTTTTCTGGATTAAGCAGTGATATCTCCATTCATGACAATACATATATAGCTTTATCTAGTAACAATTGTAAACCTTTTCGTATATGGAAAACAAAACTGTATATGCGGCGTAAGCAATAACAGAAATAATTTCATATCTTCTAACGTAAGAGCATCTCACATTATCATCATACAAATATTCATCCATATCATTGATAAAAAAGGATAAACAACAAAGGAGATAATCGGTTCGGGCCTTGTTTAACACCATTAATTACGTCCAAAATAATCAGTTACAGCACGCCATGAACTCTAACACATGGCTTTAACATTTTCATACATAGCTTTCAATCATTTTGACGAATTTTAGAGAAGAAGGCCCATAATTTCAATAATTGATTTTTTTTTTTTTTTTTTTTAAACATCTACCATTCCTATATACACATCAAAGTGCTTACGAAAATCTAATAAAGGCCACAATATATTTCTTTTTGCTCACTATTAATAACTTTCTTAATTATGAATTTAAAACAAAAATACAGATCTAGGTGCTTTTGCCGTTACGAAACCATACTGGTACTGCCCGATAACCAAATTGTTAGTTTCGGCCCACTTGCGCAAACGTGTATACTAACATTGAACGAAATATTTAAGAAAAAATCACTGGAAGGGTAATACCTCTAATACGTTTGTTTAGCATCATCAGCATTTACCCTTTGTTTGGGATTCGGAACTATCATACCTTTTGTCGCATATCTCAGGATATAACACTATTTAAGAAACATAACAATTAAACAATTGTATAAATAGAAGGAAGTAACAGATCACCTACATTCTATAAATATTTCAGGCTAACGCACATATTCATACACCCCCACTTTTTTAATCTTTTCAAAGAAGAAATCCAGCTGAATTTATCTCAGGCAATAACTAAATTCTTTATCAAGTGGTTGTCAATAACATTTTTCATCATCTAAACCTTTTCTGATTCAATTGTCATCCTCAACCGTCATTATTAATGAAAGGCACTATTTTCCGCAAATAATGTTTTAAAATGATTGAAAAAATGTTCTTGCGGCAAGAAATATCTCAGGCTTTAGATTTTTTGTTTTTTTTAATTTTTCGTATTTCCTTGCCAAAACTTTTTGAGTCTTG
This sequence comes from Ruditapes philippinarum, assembly GCF_026571515.1. Taxonomy (NCBI): domain Eukaryota; kingdom Metazoa; phylum Mollusca; class Bivalvia; order Venerida; family Veneridae; genus Ruditapes; species Ruditapes philippinarum. Next base: position 32,832 of record NW_026860272.1, read on the forward strand.
TGCTTGGCTAAATTTTGTAGATTTTTCCTCTGTTTTCCCATTATCTGCAGATCGTGCTTTTCTTTTAGCTTTTTTATATATCTCGTCAGGTTAGTTTTAACAATTCATTCTCGCACGTGCTCATAAATTATCTAATTGATGATAATAAATGTTTTGGGTAACTACTTGGGTAATTAAATAATACCAGTGTTAGGAACGTATAAGAGCCCATGCGTTTAAATAAAGAAATTGAGAACGTAGGCGAGAATTTAGGACTTAATAAATCTCTAATAAGGAAAATCTGTAGTAAATTTTGAATTGTTAAATAAACGAGAGTATATAAAAGCTAAAAAGAAAAAGCACGATCTGAGTAAATGGGAAACAGAGGAAAATCTCAAAATTTAAGCCAACACAAGCCTCAAAAGTTTGGCAAGAATACGAATTAAAACAAAAATTTAAAGCTATATTGAGAACATTTTCAAATCATTAAAACAATTGGGAAAAAGTGCTTCAATAATAGAGTGAGGATGAATTGAACAAAATTTAGATAAAAGTCTATTGAACAACTGATAAGAATTAGTATTGCTGAATAAATCCTATTTCTTCTTTGAAAAGGTAAATGGGTTAGATAGTTGGTTAGTGAATATTATAGAATTATGATCTTTTATTCCTCATTTATAAATTGTTTTAATTTTATGTTTCTTAATAGTGTATATCTGAGATATGGACAAAAGGTATGATATTCATCCCCAAAAAAGGTAATGCTGATGATGTAACAAATGAGGTATACCTTAATGTTTTTTCTAATATTTCTCAATGTAGATACAGTTTGCGCAGTGGCCGAAACTAACAAATTGTTATCGGAGGTACCAGTATCGGGTTTTCGTACGGCAAAAGCACCATAATGTCATTTTTGTTTTAAATTCACATTTTATACTAAGCTAGATTATTCTTATTATAAGAGAATTTTATTAAACAGTCTAAATCTCTCGTACTCAGGCGTATACATGTCACAATTGCTTTATTAAAAAAAGAACCATTAGGCATCTTTATACGGTTCTCAAACATGTAATTATTTTGTGGTTATCCGTAGTCTGTTTTTACACAAAAGAATTCTACTTGTTATGTTTTTTATAGGTACAGATAATACACTAAGAATTAATGTGATGCTTCTCATGATAAATATTTCTGATCTCATTAATTACGTGCTATGGCGATAAGCCATAGTTGTTGTACAAATTTGTAGAAAAGACAATATCTGATACAGAAGCGTAATTAGTCATTCGTTACTGTAATATTTTGACTGTATCTGTTGTAAAACCAGACGAACATGCTAAGTTCTAGCTCTGAGTGAATATTACAGTTTTTCTGCGGTAAATATTAATGAATTTAGTATTGATAGGATAAGTTAGTTTACGTTAGAAATTGTCTTTTACATTATTCGTCTGTCGCATTTAGCAATTTGCTTAAGACGTATTATGTTATGTAACTACTAATCTGAGTAAGACATGATCATTATCGATTCTACTAGATAAAAAACTATTCTATTAACTATTTTTTAATATCGAGATCTTGGAATATGGGAGAAGTGATTGGCGGAATATAAAGTATCATCACAGAAAAATCAGTTGTAAATGAATGTAAATAAGTCGTCTAGAATTGGTAGTATATGATAAAGTTATTGATATAATCCGATATAGGAAGATCTCACAAAAAAATTTCCTTCCGAGAGGGCAATATGTATTAGACTAAAATATTTTCATATAACATGTATCTTATAGGTTAGGTGACGGCTTTGCGTTCTGCAAAACAACTAGAGTACTTGATATTTTCTAATAAGCCGAGCTAACAAACTCCTGTCGAGTCAGAATCACGCGTTAAAAGGTACTCTCTACCATTTTTAATTATCATTATTATGAGATAACGGTACTACGAATCGGAAAAAGTTAAAATATTTGACTACTTATAGTTGCTATCGACTTTGATCATCAAATTTCATAGGATGCTCTGAGCAATGGGTTCTTCGAGAGCATGTAATATTAGCGCAACCAAACGAACAGGTCCATTATGAAAAAATGTTCATATAAAATAGATTTTAGTAGATTAGAAGGATTCAAATCTCAAAGGTCGATAAAGCAAAGTACAAGCCCGTAGACGAGTATTTTATATCAATTAGCATGACAATGTCAGATAATTATTATAGCGATTGAAGTTGGGACAAAGCATTGTTGTATACAAATGTTTAAATTCTACATTACGCCACACTCTAGCATTAACACGACCATGTTGTAAATTGAGTTAAAGATAATAAACAGCCTGAATCTATTTATCTTAATGTTATGATGACAAATCACGGGAGCAATTATATTTCAATAAAGTGATAAGAGTTATGGTCGATTTGATGTGTTAAAAATTGTTTTCTAAGAACTCTTTCTAATAATTTAGGTATCATATTAAGCTCACATTTTACTTCGTTGCATTGGTATAAATATTATTTGATTTTAATGCACAATAGTTTTATTGAGCTGGGTCGTGAAAAACACATTCAACACAACCGTAACATAATCAAGAGAGTAAAATCATACAACATCATCATGGTTTATCGGAAATTGAATTAATAAAGATATTTACAACAGTCTAATAAAACACCCAATGAATGGAGCGTATCAGATATAAAGTAGATTCTTGAATTTGAAAAAAATATCTGTCTATCTTTAGTAAGAATACTCAAAAATAGTACTTTGAGAACCTAGAGCTCTCTGTAAAATAACATACAACCCCCGTTACCTCTTTTGTCAGTTTAAAGCTCTTCGGGTCGGGAACTGAAATGCAATTCATACACATTTTTTCGTACACATTATTGAATTTTTGCAAGTTTCACATAGGAAAACATATCACACAAAAAAAAACACCCATTTTTTATAATTTACAAAAAATTTCAAAAAGTCTTCTCATTGAAAACAGTTACCTAAACCTTCATATTCCACGATACAATAGATAGGGGCATCTTTTCTTCGCTCCTAGAATTTGGTACTCCACGAGATTCCGGATCGAAACTAATATATTGTTTATATAGAGTTTATTCGCGGACCTATACGTGCTCCTTTTGCGGCTGGCTTTCTGGCCTCGATCATTTCCGGTATAAGAGCCTTTCTTCTTCTGTAACTTCTTGGGATTATCTGCTCAGTTAACAATTATAATTACTCGTGTTTTAAGTTAGCATGTTTAACGCGCTTTTAATCCAAGCTTTGATTCGGCTTTTCTATAAATCCCAAGGATTTATTTTCAATCGTTCACCATGGGGCTTGGCTACGAATGAAATATGATAATTTTCATACTACAAGATTGAAAAAATCGCTGTATTAATAGAAAAAAATTGAATTTTTGTTTTATTATTCTGAATAGGAAAATATCCCTCTTATTTTGTGTATTGGCTAATATTGCTGAATTTAGCCCAAAATAGTCGCGGCAACGACGGGCAGTGAACAATACAGAAATATATGTTCACTGCATTTGGAAAATAATTTTTTAGGGCAGTGAAAAATACGGAAAATAAAATTTATTCATCTCAACAATATTTTCAGGTTAAAAATTACGCTATATATATCAAAAATGGTTGATTAGCACTCAGTTTGTTTTCCGTATGTTTGTAATAATCTTATATATAGCTGTAAATTAGGCCTAAAAATTATGAAGTGATGTTTTGAATTCGTGTGGTTGTTATAACTTATATATGGATTCAATATATTAAACTCAGTTGTTCAGATTTATAGGGAAATGCTTGACAAAACATTGTAACTTAATAGACATAATGATAGATCTTATGGAATATGGTTAGACAGAGTTCAGAAAGATATTAGTGTTCAAAAATTAAACATAATAGAAATGAAACCAAGAAATATTACTGTTTAATTGTATGCATTTGGTTCATGTAGTGGGAAGTACAGAAATGAAACTGTAATGACCATAAATACCATTAATTGCTCTTGGCCTACCTTAAATAATTTTATATCTTTATGGAAAATCTACAGCATAAAGGAACTGTTCAATAGTAGTCCTATCAACATATGAATCTACTTTACAAATGTCAGTTACCGATGACAGAACGTAAGATTGAGACATATGTAGTTTTCGATAACTAACGTTGAATATTGTGTATTACTGCAATTGGCATCAAGCTACTAGTTTTCAAACATATAATTACGATATACATGTATTATAGTGTTTCTTACATTATATATAAAGAGATACTGTTAAATCGGCAAGTAACAAATATTGTATCACTAGCTTACTACTTTTCTCATGTATCACACTTGTGTAACGTCATTCTGTTCGTTGATGCGGACGCAGATAAATTTGTAAAAATTGTCTACTGGTTCCTTGTGGACATATGCAAATAAATTGAAATCTTTGATCATATTGGAGGAACGTATAGGAATGAGAATACATCATACATTGTTTGCTAAGCTATCATATTAAGACGAATACGCAAGTCATTAATACAAATACTAGTCACATATTTTCGGAATATGTAATAGAGCGGCGCTTCAATATTTGGAGCATTATATAAAATTGTGAGCGTACACAAATATCCACTATGAGTATCAGAAAAATAATAAGACAGTACGCTATTATAAATTTGGTTAATTAATGACGGTTTATTGAAACCTGCTGTTTTAATCAAGTGCTAAATTAATTACCTGCGTCGATCTCAACATAATATATCAGTGAGAGATTAATATAAATATATTGATATGGGAAACGACGCTCAAGACGTCATCGTAATTAGACGGGAGCCACTCTTTTTTTACGTCAAACAGTCAATTTTAAAGTTTGAGTGTTGATATTAACAATTATGATCGAGGTGAAAATTCTTTTTTCTCTTCATTGATTGTTACTTCTTGGTTAATATACGCCGGTTTCTGGGCATTCTTTGTTTTAATGGAAGAACACTTAAGATTTTGGCTTCTTCTCTAGCGCAGTTTATGTTGATATTGTTTCACTACTTAGCTAGAACAGAGCAATTTCTATATACCATATCTTCGGACTAAATCATATCGATATACGTTAGTCACACCCTGTGAACTAGTCACGATCGATTGTATACCTACAGGCATTGATTTGGCAACCTGGGCTCTGTAAGCATACTTACTCTCGACCACATTTTTTTTTTTTTTTTTTTTTTATTTTTTTTTTTTTTTTTTTTTTTTTTTTTTTTTTTTTTTTTTTTTTTTTTTTTTTTTTTTTTTTTTTTTTTTTTTTTTTTTTTTTTTTTTTTTTTTTTTTTTTTTTTTATTTTTTTTTTTTTTTTTTTTTTTTTTTTTTTTTTTTTTTTTTTTTTTTTTTTATTTTTTTTTTTTTTTTTTTTTTTTTGTTCAAGGCTGTTTTTACTCGTCCAACATCAGCATTGTAGGCAGTAAATGTATAGAAATATTTCTTAATCAAACAAAAAAATGTTGATCTAGTTCTTTCTGACATTTATTATAATTATTATCATGAATTCCTAATATATTGTTCAAAGAACATTTCATTATTTCAACATCCACATATAATTCTTCCATGGTTTGTTATCATACTTTAATACTATCATTATCAATATTTATGGTATTGCATACTTTCCATGATAGACAAAGAAACTGTAAATGTCCTTTTTGTTGGCAATAAAAATGTAAAAGCCATTGATTTAAGTATACTATGAACTGCGCTACATGTTAGATGTATACAAGAAAAGCATTGATGCAAAGCATCAAAGGGCGACGCCAAAAGAATTTGATCCAGGTTTGCACCTAAATACTTAACAAAAGATGTGTACTTTATAGCAGTACCATTACATGTAACCTGGAGGCTAGGCCCAGTTTAAGTTGAAACTTAAACCAAAAAGAATAGATTCTGTCTTGCCAAGATGCAAAGACAATTTATAGTCAATTAACCAATCTTATAAGACTCATGCTATAAGAAAAAATTTCCTCAGATTTATTTTACAAGATACAAGGATACCTGAGTCATCAGCATATGATCACAGGCACAAAATATTTCCCCACTCTTTTGATTAGTGTCCTTGAATTTCTTATGTTTACAGAGCAAAGTGAATTGAACTCATGCTTACATGCAGTCACAGGATGAGAAAAACGTTCAGCTTGACCAGAACTCGAACCTGCGACCCACAGAATAATGTACCGCAGCTGTAGCGATTAAGATACCTGGCCGCTTACACATTTTCTCCCCTAAATAGTGAACAGTTCTAAACCGTGACAGACATTTAAGATTTTTTAAATTAACAGATAATTAATTCTTAATTAATAAATAAGAAAAAAAAACCTTACATACTCATAGTCTTAATAAAAATAACAATTTATATATTTATTGTATAATTATTTTTTACTTAGAAAGGGATTAGACAGTTAATAGGCTTGTGCCACGTTATTTATAACAGGTCAATTTGAAAGTTGAACATAACTGTGCTAATACATGTTACAATATCTGATTTTGTACAGATAAAAAACTAACCTTTTTTCTATGATAAGAAATTTTATGAACGGCTGATTTGTATTTTGCATCAAGGGAACTGGAAGAAAACATTGAAAATGCAAACAAACGAACCACTTTGTGGTAGATTGCATTTTCATGTTTTCATCTGGCGCCTGCTTACTTTTTGTACTATTTTGGTTTTCATATGGCACAAATCATCCACTATAAAATTCAGTGCACAAATTTATTCAAGGGCAAGTAACAATCTACTCTATCTGTCTGTTGTCGGGTTGACTCAGGAGACCTGGAGGTGTAGCCCGGTGTCCCTCCATTACAAATAGATAAGACAGAAGCTGTCCTTTTCAAACTATGCACATGTTAGAAAAAAATTAGAATAACTATTCAGAATATGATTTTTTGAGACTTTATTAATTATATTGTAATGTTTGATCCAAATTTAAGTAAGGACATTTTCAATCAATACATGTATTATCATTTATAACTTTAAATGAAAGTTTCATCCCTTTAATAATAATGACATAACTGTAACTCTTTAAATTCAGAAATATTATAAGTCTCATCATATCAATATAAGTACTAAGATATACATGTATACACATAACACTAATAATTCCCAGTTTCTATTAAATAAATATGAAATCCTAACATTAACATTAACATTAACATGCTTTTGATGACCTTACAACTGGTAAATTTTATACAACAAAAATAGTAAGTAAAACCTAAGATAGACAGAAAAGAGCAAATAATTTAGAAAACACGAGTTACTTCCCCTTAAAATATAGAAAACCTGAAACCCAAAAGAACACCCTAAACAGCAAAATTATGAAATGTTGCTGTCTCAGTTTTATTAAGCCATGCAAATTAATGGTAAAGTATTCATAAAAATATAGATGGCCATGTGACAGCAATAATTGCAGAAAATCGGATAGCTTTCAACATCCGGATACTGGTACACTTTGTAAAAACAATCCGGATACTGGTACACTTTGTAAAAACAATCATTCTGTGCAACAGATAAACGTAATATGGATAAAATCAATAGGATATTCGTTAACAACAGTTTATTACCTATCCTAATACTCATTTACAGGTGCACTTTCTTCTTGTAGAAAATTTTGAAAATATATAAATGAATGAATGGATAAGCATCAATGTAGACCACAACGATATTCGAAATCCGGGTTTTAGTAACTAAGGGACAAGCTGTTAAACTGAGCTTGCAATTTCGTGAAAATAATATCACAATGCACATGCTTTTTGCATAAAGTTATTAAATACAAATATAACAACATATTTGTTTACTTGATTTTTACGAATCAAAATAAAACTAATTAACACAACATGACATTAACTGCTAATAATTACAGCTCCTTCCATAGGCCAAAATAAAAAGCATTCCATAAGAGACGACGCCGCTCACCGGCGTCGCCAATAATACTCATGTTTTAAACATATTGCATAGTATGGTGGCCGATTGCGGCCATGACATGAACATAAATTATTGCAAAATGATGGTTTATGAAACGTGAGAATGTCTAATGAGATAAGAAATTACCTAAAAAGCACCTGAATACAATATAATGCACAAGTATCTGTCTATATTTACCTAACATTATCAAATAAAGCTACAATATATTTCCTTTTATGTTTGAGAAATTCATAGATTTATTGAAAAAGTGAGTGTGACAAATGAAGGGGAATAACTTATGTAACTTTACAAACAAATATTTTAGCATTTACTTCCCTTTATTTATTAATAGAATTTTCTGTATGATAAATGAAATACGTTTACTGATATTTTACGTTTTTATATAAAGAAAAAATACAGAACAGACACATAAACGAACCAAACAAAACTAATTTAAAACAAAACTAGACTTAATTATAAAGATTATTTTTGTCAAAACATTTTATCTTGGTACATGTATTCATATTTTGTTCTGTGTTGGCGAAACTTTATTTCATTTGAGAATATACAAGTATAAATAAATAAATAAAAATATATCTACAATATCATTTTTTACATATAACTTAACAAATCTGTATAATGAATGTAGGATGCGTATTATTAACAGTACCAATGATTGTTTTTTTTTTTTTTTTCAAATTAAAAAAAAAATCCAAAAAATAACAGAAACAAAGAAAAACAGAGAAAGAGAGCAAAGCTTACATGTCAGTAAATTATACAAACTATCACTCAATTTAAAGGCTTTAGCACAGAATATAGCTGAATTTTTCAGATATATCTCGGTATTTTATTACATTTGAATCCAGCTAGTGGCGTAAGCGTCCATGGTTTGACTTTACATTTATCGTTCTTTTGTCTATAAAATGTCAAGAAACAGAAAGAAATCCGCGACAATTTTTGCATGTGTTGTAGAAATTCTACAAAAAATGCGTCAACTGTCCGAGAAATAGAAATTTTCAGCCGCGACTTATTGCACAGAGACATTCCTGTGCATAAAATGTCGAGGCTTAAAGCTCAATCTCGACTATTTACAGTCAAAAGCGGATTATAATGACAGCAATCGTCTACCTAAAGTAAACATATGTTTGCGTGGTTTAGTCTATTATTTAGACAGAAAATGTCGCGGTTTCATTCGTAAAACTCGACTTTTAACGACAGAAGTTTGACAGAAAAACTCGAGAGTTTATATAAGCCTTGACATTTTATACAATTTCGACATAAAATCTCGCGTATTTAAAAATTGCCAGCGACATTTTATAAACGGACGGTAAAATTATCGCCGCTTTAATATGGACGTTACAGGCCACCATAGCTATTTAGTGTCCATTTACTGGCCCCTCACCATTGTGTGTTTGAATCCCGAAAGGAAGTTAGGATAATTTCATGTGAGGAAGCTATCCAGCTAGCTTGCGGAACGTTGGTGGTGTTATTTTATATTAAGGTTAATGATTAGGCTTTAATAGCTCTTAACTAAAAGTGAAAAGTCCTTATCAGACATTATAAACTCCTGAACAGTAGCAACAAAGTCGTTATAAGGCTTCTTAAACTCCTTACGATTTAAACAGTTTTTAAGACCATTTAAGATTTTGCACCAATCTGTTCCGTTGAAAATAGTGTCATTTAGGTGAGATTTCCGACAATGATTCTCTTTCTCTTACGAGAAAGTATGTCTGTAAATATAGTGTACTGTATGTCTGTGAGTAGTGTATTGTATGTGATGAGTGTTCTGTATCACAGGCACGAGTATTGGACCTGGGAAGAAAAAATATGACCAGATTGATAAAAAAAACCTGTGTTCATCTTAAAAGTGTCAAAAAAAACAAAAAAATGTAAATAATGACCCCCTTTAAAATATACTATATGTTAAGACTCTTAACTCATTTTTCAATAGATGTACTGCTGATGTACTACTGATGATCCATGTCCAGCATACGAAGTGTTCTGTGACTAATTGACCCTGTGTGAGTTTTGTGAGAAGTGCCAGTGTTTGAGTAGTGTCATTTGTGTTCTTTGTAAGGTTAGCTGTGGGCGTAGTGAGTTGTGAGTAGTGGCAGTGTGTCAGGAATGTTCCGTGTGTGATTCGCTGTCTACATAGTGCGTGCTGGTTAGGTGGATGTGTCAGGAGTGTCCTGTACGTCAGTGTGTGATTAGTGCCTGTATGTCAGTGTCAATAATGTCAGTGTGTGAGTAGTGTTCATTGTGTGAGTAGAGTCCTGTATGTTAGTGTGTGATTAGTGTCCTGTATGTTAGTGTTTGAGTAGTGTCATGTCTGTCAGAAGTCTCATGTATAACAGTATGTGAGTGGTGTTCTTTGCATGAGTAGTGTTAGGTATATTAGTTACACGTGATTAGTGTCCTGTATGTCAGTGTGTGAGTAGGAGTAGTGTCATGTATGTCAGTGTGTGAGTAGTGTCCTGTATGCCAGTGTGTTTGCAGTGTCCTGTATGCCAGATTGTTTGTAGTGTCTAGTGTGTTTTGTAGTGTCCTGTATGTCAGTGTGTTAGAAGTGTCATGTATGTCAGTGTGTGAGTAGTGTCATGTATGTTATTGTGTTAGTAGTGTCCAGTGTATTTTGTATGACATACACTGTATGTCAGTGTGTTAGTAATGGTCGTATGTCAGTGTGTTAGTAGTGTTACGTATGTCAGTGTGTGAATTGAATCATGTATGTCAGTAGTGGTCTGTATGTCAGTGTGTTTGTAGTGTCACTATGTCTGTGTGTTAAAAGTGTCATGTTTGTCAGTGTGTCAGTAGTGTCCTGTGTGTCAGTGTGTCAGTAGTGTCCTGTGTGTCAGTAGTGTCCTGTTTGTCAGTGTATGAGTAGTGTCCTGTTTGTCAGTGTGTCAGTAGTGTCCTGTATGTCAGTGTGTCAGTAGTGTCCTGTTTGTCAGTGTGTGAGTAGTGTCCTGTTTGTCAGTGTGTTAGTAGTGACATGTATGTCAGTAGTGTCCTGTTTGTCAGTGTGTGAGTAGTGCTCTGTTTGTTAATGTGTCAGTAGTGTCATGTATGTCAGTGTGCCAGTAGTGTCATGTATGTCAGTGTGTGAGTAATGTCCTGTTTGTCAGTGTGTCAGTAGTGTCCTGTTTGTCAGTAGTGTCATGTATGTCAGTGTGTCAGTAGTGTCCTGTTTGTCAATGTGTGAGTAATGTCCTGTTTGTCAGTGTGTCAGTAGTGTCCTGTTTGTCAGTTTTGTCCTGTTTGTCAGTGTGTGAGTAGTGTCATGTGTGTCAGTAGTGTCCTGTTGTGTCAGTAGTGTCCTGTATGTCAGTGTGTGAGTAGTGTCCTGTTTGTCAGTGTGTGAGTAGTGTCCTGTATGTCAGTGTGTGAGTAGTGTCCTGTATGTCAGTGTGTGAGTAGTGTCCTGTATGTCAGTAGTGTCCTGTATGTCAGTGTGTTAGTAGTGTTCTGTTTGTCAGTGTGTGAGTAGTGTCCTGAGTAGTGTCCTGTTTGTCAGTGTGTTAGTAGTGTCCTGTATGTCAGTGTGTGGGTAGTGTCCTGTATGTCAGTGTGTGAGTAGTGTCATGTGTGTCAGTAGTGTCCTGTTTGTCAGTAGTGTCCTGTTTGTCAGTGTGTCAGTAGTGTCCTGTTTGTCAGTGTGTGAGTAGTGTCATGTGTGTGAGTAGTGTCATGTATGTCAGTGTGTGAGTAGTGTCATGTTTGTCAGTGTGTCAGTAGTGTCCTGTATTTCAGTGTGTAAGTAGTGTTATGTGTGTCAGTTGAATGTTTTATTACTTAATGTTGTTTTTTATTATTTTTTCATACGAAAGACTTATAGCATTTTTAAGATTGTTAGTAATTTTAGTGGAGAAGCGGGGGATCGAACTCGCAACCCCTAGACTTGTAGTCACACAGTGTTACCACTGCACCACAGCGCCCGCTCTGATTTATTACTCTTTTGGAAGTCCCTTTATACATACAATTGAATTTTCACACCTACATAGTTATTAAATATAGATGTCTAAAGTGTTTTACAATGGCTGACATTCGTGTCCTTGCTCGAGGGGTTATGATAAAGACTTTACACAAACGAGTAGTAAAATGAAAATAAGTAAGACAAGTATCAAAAATCATACCAGAAAAAGCCATGTTTCGTTAAATATAACCGCATTCCTAATATTGACAATAGATAATTAAGCAGCTGTTGAAACCAATACTTGTTGTTTATGCTAAATGATGGTTTGAGAAAAGTCTCAATCTAGTTTCACTAGTTAAAATTTTTCTGTTGGTGGAAATTAGATGGAAAAATATGTAAAAGCAGCAAACCTCAAGACTCATGGTAATTTTCATGAAAATTTTGAAAATGTAATGTAAATTAAAGGTAGAATATTTTCAAGTGAACAAACTTTCAATCCACGTAAATTACTAAAAAAATTGGCAAAATATGCAAAAAGGGCCTTACTGTGTTAGTCACAAATCATGTAAAAATCACCCGCACTATACCGCGTGAATCCCCTTCTACACCTTCCAGAAGGTAGTTGGTAATTTGGATATTGTTTGTTTACGTTTAACACATGTTACGGTTATATAACGAGATATTTGTTTTCTATAAATAGAAACACCCCATTCGCCATAAATCCACCAAGAAATTTAGTTCTTATTCGAATGAATCGCCACATTTCTACCAGAAGGCATAGTTGGTTATTCGAACGTTGCATGTTTACCCTTAAAAAGCTCTAAATACCACCGAAATATGTAACGGAAATATGAAAAATAGATGTGGTATACAACATGGAAACACACTGTCTCCTTATGTCCACCAGGGGACTCAGTTGGTTATTAGCGTGAATCCCAAATTAAAAGGTAGTTCGAATTTAACATATATTTATCTAAAAACAGAAAATAATTTTTCACCAAAAAATAACAGATAGATGAATTTTACCAAATAGTATCACCCCGTCTCCCTACGTCGACCAGGGGACTCAGTTAGTTATTTGTGTGAATCTCCAACTATCTACGAGATTCGCACTTCTCGTAGATATATAGTTGGGGATTCGCGCGAATTACCAACTATGTCTCCTCCTTTATTCTGTGTATAAAATGTATGACATTTCATGCAGGTGATAGTTGATTGAATTACCTAAATTGTTGGGAACTATTTTAACTTATTCAATACTATAAACAGATGAGGCGTTAGAGGGAATTTATTCCGTTTTCTTTAATCAATGTACTCAAAACTCCGTGGGTGTGTACAAGTTAGTACTGCCAAAAATACAGAATATTTTAAATGTAACATAGGGTACAACGCAAGGGGACGTAACGAGTACGATTATGTTTAACTTGTATATAAATGAATTATCTCCCTTTATGCTATTTAAGGGACATCGCGGTATATCAAATCCCCGATGTTATATGAATCTTTTCGCTGATGATGTTGAAAATTGCGCCGATACGGGGATCGAACTCCAGTCTCAGTTAAATTCAATTTCAGAATTTTGTAATAATACCGCTCAGATCATATGAAAAATGGCTCTACAACGGCAGTTCAGTAAATATCACCTCATCGTACAAATATATGGGTCTTTAATTAACACCTTAATTATCTTTGACAAAAGCAAAAACTACACTTGCTGCACAAGCTTGGAAATCTATTTATGCTATCAAATTATATCAAAGAAATTTTGAAAAGTTCTTACACTCTGATTATTTTGAATTATTTCAATCTATGGTAAAACCTATACTTATATATGGTGCCGAAATTTATGGAAGTGAAATCTCCGAAATTCTTGAGCAAGTTCATATACAATATTGTAAAGATTAACTAGGTGTAAATTATTCTGTTAATGATAATGTTGCGCTTGGAAAATGTGGAAGGATGCTTTTATGTATTGACCATCATGTAAAAGTTACCAAATATTGGTGTAAACTTCTTTGTATGCCAGAACATAGATATCTTAGAAATTGTTATAAATTTTGTACACTACTCACAAACATGCAGTACACTACTCACAGACATACAGTACACTACTCACAGACATATAGGACACCACTCACAGACATACAGTACACTACTCACAGACATATAGGACACTACTCACAGACATACAGTACACTACTCACAGACATATAGGACATTACTCACAGACATACAGTACACTACTCACAGACATATAGGACACTACTCACAGACATACAGTACACTACTCACAGACATACAGGACACTACTCACAGACATACAGTACACTACTCACAGACATACAGGACACTACTCACAGACATACAGTACACTTCTCACAAACATACAGTACACTACTTACAGACATACAGTACACTACTCACAGACATACAGGACATTTCTCACAGACTTTCAGTACACTACTCACATACAGTACACTACTGACAGACATACAGAACACTTCTCACATACAGTACACTACTCACAGACATATAGGGCACTACCCACATACAGGACACTACTCACAGACATACAGGACACAACTCACATACAGTACACTACTCACAGACATACAGAACTCTACTCACAGATATACAGTACACTACTCACAGACATATAGGACACTACTTACAAACAGTACACTACTCACAGACATACCGGACACTACACACAGACATACCGGACACTACACACAGACATACCGGACACTACTCACATACAGTACACTACTCACAAGCATACAGGACACTATTCACAGACATACAGTACACTACTCACAGACAAATAAGACACTACTCACATACAGGACACTACTCACAGACATACAGTACACTACTCACAAACATACAGTACACTACTCACAGACATACAGAACACTACCCACAGATATACAACACTATTCACACAAAGTACACTACTGACAGACATACCGTACACTAATCACATAAAGTACACTACTCACAGACATACAGCACTACTCACATTAAGGACACTGGTCACATACATACAGAACACTACTCACATACAGAACACAGGCACGAGTATTGGACCTGGGAAGAAAAAATATGACCAGATTGATAAAAATGGAACTAAGATAAATATAATCTGATGTTTATATGACAAGACTTTGTTGGTTGGAAAAGTGCTTTCTGTTTTGAGGAGAAAACATGAAAAAACGTATGATAAGTTCGAACATTACACGCTGGTGATAGTCGATTGAATTATTGTTAAATAGTTTGGAATTATGAATAACCAACTTCCAACTACCTACCAAATTTTCATTAATTGTCGCGTGACGGTATTCCATAGATCACTGCGTCGAAGTTGATACATTATCTGCAACCTTGTTTTTCCGAAAAATATGATTAAATTTAGATGCATAATTAGTAATCTTGGGCTCATTCCAATTACCTTGCAGTGAGAGTATAAAGCAGGTACATGTAATCATAGCAGGTGTGTTATTTTAGAGTTGGTTTACGCAAACGCAAGGTAAATTATTTGTCATTTTTTCTTACATAGTAAAACATATATACATAGATTTTTATGTCATTCTCAAGCATTGGATAGTGATAACTAGAAGATTAAATTATTATCCCCTGGTTAATTTTTGTCGCTCAACTATTAAGTGATTGATAAAATTTAAACCTCAACCTACGGTTACCTTCATCATGAAGGGTATAATAATAATAATAATAATAATAATAATAATAATAATAATAAACAACTCTTTATTTAATGAAGATAGCCTATAAAGAATACATCGACGCATCAACTAGTAATACTAAAACTAAACAATCAGTTTTATTGCTTATGTCTTAATTTCAATTTTAGTAATACTAAACAATCACTTTTATTGCTGATTGCTGATGTCTTAATTTCCATTTTGGTAATACTAAAAAACTAAACAATCAATTTTGAAATGATATATGATCATTTTTCCTGTTTAAAGTTAGGTCATTATTTTACTCTGCTAACATTTTGCTATTTGGCTTTATTTGGGACTTTTGCCAACATAAATTTATCTCATTCTGTATCTTGATTGCTATTAGCAAGTTTTATTATTATACTTTTTTCTATATACACAATGACAGGAATAAACTATGTTTAAACAAAATTTTAACGAACACGTGAAAAACCTGTGTAGGTTTGACGTTATATGCGACCAAAAGCGTTTTGACCACCATAGCGGTAAGCCGTTAATTTGTAATTACTCTTCCTTAATTTCCCAACCTTCTTTATTATTTCCCCCACACTTATTTATTTTATATGTAAAGTATGTAAATGTGATGTCTAAAATATCTAATACAATTTAGAAAAGTAACAGATAGTGTTTAGCACCATATTAATGGTATTTTCCAGGACTTTATAATTCTAACATTTGTTGAGTTCGTTAAACAGTTTAGTATCACGAAAATATACGGCATCGGTATACGAACCGAGATTCCCTGTCCTCGTTTACAATGTATCATAATGCAAATTCTTACATTTATTTTCAACAAGGCCTTCAATAAACATAAAAATACACATATAACAATCTATCTTAAAGGTTTAAACATTCAGTGCAGCTTATCCAACAAAAAAGACATAATATTATATGTATATGTAGTACAAGTATATAATTATATTGTCCTTAGTTCCAACTCTAGATTTCAGAAACCTTACTGCACCAGAATACTGTAACAAAGACTCACCAATGCAGGCCAATAATACATGGTATTTTTGTAAATTTCAGAATATAAATTTTAAACCAAAGAGCCACATTTTCGAGCCAAATCTGCGAATATGGTGAGTAATATTCTGTCTATTTTTTACTTTTCAAATAACAAATTAGATTGTTAGTTTCACCTTCAGTTGATTTGAAACAAGTTAATGATAATACAGAAAAAAAATCTACAAGTCATATGAGTCAATTTGTTACATACGATTAATTTGGTGCATTTACTTGCATTTCTATTTGAAGAAAACGGTGTTCATAATTGTAATTTGTGGAAATTTAACATCTCAGGGTGATAAGCATCTAAAATGTTCTTAACCCATTATTATAATCATTTGCCCTTTCTGCGGAGGAAAAATCCTATTTTTGTTTCTGCATGATCTGAGGATGGATGTATCTATAAATTCACAAGCATTTTACCGCAGACCAAAATCATGAAAACACTTAAAAAGAGAAAAAAAGATTCACATTTTCCCAAACTTTTGCACACCAATGGACTGTAATAGACGACGGCTTTGAAGTGTGAACACAATGAAAATCACGTATTATATTATGTACATGGTGTATAATGGTGAGAAATTCTTTTTCTAGTGTGTTCAGATGTTGAAATAAGCATATTATATAATATCAAAACACTTAACTGGCTCCCTATGTGTGCAAGAATATTATTTGAAAATATTTACGAATCCTGCACGAGCATGCAAAATGAGTCCTTGATTTTCACAATTTACTATTATATCCATGCAGGTTTTGCTTACTATAGGACTTGCAGTGGCCGGTGGAGTTGTAAGCACATTAGGTGTCCCTGCAGCTCTTGGCGCCTTGGGATTTACTTCAGCTGGTATTGCTGCAGGAAGCGCAGCTGCGGCTTGGATGTCGTCTTATGGTGGGGCTGTGGCATCTGGATCTTTACTTGCAGTTTGTCAGTCTATCGGAGCCGCTGGTTTGGGAGCAGCTGGAACGGCAATTGGTGCGGCAGCCGGTGTCATCAGTTCAATACTTTTTCTCTGAAAAATAGATACTGTCAAAGACTTTTACAAAGAGCAACAAAATTTTCGACAATAGACGTTTTATTTGTTTAAAAGAAATTTCCTTTTATTTTGATACTCAAAATGTTCATACCTAAAGTGTTTACAAGACATTGCTATTATTGGTTTATATTCAAACATTCAAATCCAAAGTTCTAAATATACAGGTAAAGTGTAAAGGAAAACTGAAATGTATTTGAATAAAAGAGTAAACTTTGGTTAAAACTGCCTTGTGTTATCCAATGTTTTCAAAACAACAAAACAACTTTGTTGTTATCACGTGTTTGCTGATACTTTGTATATTTACTCCTCTAAGTCATTTTTCAAAACAAATTCAACTGTTTCGTCATGTCGATTGTTGGAATATTGATTTACTTATTTAAAAAAAAATGTTACTTAATCTATCTTGTTTTTTTTTTATCATTATTGTTTTTATCTGATCCTCATGGACCATTGGTTCATAAAAAGGTCTAGTGATGGACATAAGTACAGCTTAAGCCAGTGCCAAATTGCGTTAAAGATGTTGAACCTTTCACTAGTTCTCATGAACAAACTCAATTAACCCGAATCGGCAATCTTCACCTTTTTTTCTTTTACTTCCGGTGCTCCCGAAAGATCTTCCCATTGCCAGATAATAGCAAAATGTTTCGTGTTTCGCAAAATAACACAGTATTTTCTTTTTACCACCGTATGTCTACTTCTTTGATAACGGAGAACAGGCTATTTCAACTTAGCGTAATTTTGAGACTTATTCATTACTTTAAAAATATTCAAATATTTTTATTTATGTGGACATATCATTTTCGGAAATATGCTTATTTAATGCGGATGATTGTTTTGGATGAAAATCTATTGCTTTTTATGTTTTTAACTAGGTGTACATAGTCTACGTTTGAAAATACTAAACTAATTTTCATCAAATTATATTTGATGAAACCTTTGAGCTAAAATATTTTTAACAAAATGAAAAATAAAATTGTTGTAATGTCATAAATGTATTTAAGTACAAATGTACCTGAAATGTACGAATGGTTACACACTTTAAATAACCCAGGGTTATATTTAAAGATCGTCTCACTGCCTTGCATTGAATTTGAACGGTTAAGTAGAAAATTGTTCTTTACCCAATATATTTTTTCCAATAAAAGTACGTTTCATACAAGGTCATTGCATAAAAATGTTTGTTTCGTTACTCATTCGGTGAGAGTCGCAATATATTATCTTAGTTCGGTCAAACATTTAGGTATGCAAAGAAATAAAAATGAAGTAAATAAACATTTTTAATAACTTGAAGTTTTTTATATACAAAAGTGCATCATCTGCCCAGTCCCAATATCTCCGCCTTTTTTCAGCTAAGTTTTGAAATCGTTGGTTATTAATTAAATACAATAATATCATGTTACGATATCCAGCCGGAAAAAAATCGATTTATATAGAAACTGCTTTACATATCGATATATATTTATTCGTAATATTTATTGTTCGTAATATTTATCGAGAGTCAAAATTGTTCAATCCTTTTTTTTACCTTTCCTTGGCCTAGTGTATAAATAGAATTTAAACTGTCTGCACATATAAAGAAAAAATGGTTTGGCCTAATTAGATATTGGTTCTTTTGTGAACTATCTATTGACATTGATCTCTATTTTTTGCATTCTTAGTAGTATACCGTGTTTAGGTATTTTTTTATACATGTATATCTATGTTTTTATACGTGTACGTGTACTAAAATACTAGTAATTTGGAATGGCTTTCAAGAACATTTTTCAATTTTATCGGAGAAGACATTATCTAAATTGTTTTATTGTGACAGGTAAGAAATGTAAGATTTTGCATTAAAACGTTTCTGGCATTTAATCATTTTAGATTCAGTTGGTCTATATAAAACAATGATTTTACTTTTCAAAACAGCGTATATTAGGTTTTATCGATATAGTTGATAAGTTTATGTGGCGGGATTGAAAATATACAATTGATTTGGATTTTAAGGTGTTAAGAGCTGCACGCCCAATTGTCTGATATTAATTTTATAAAACACTAGCCTCGGTCGTATTGCATATTGCACCATAAATCAGAATCATGCCAGAACTTCCTTTGAAATATCTTGCTTTGTGCCAGGTAAGGTAGAATTACACATGTATTACAAAGTGTTACAATGATTGCAAGGTCGGTATGTGTAATATTACACTGTGCCTCAGAATTAAACACATTGTTCCATGATTTTAATTAAGTTAAAATAATGGTTTTAGAGCATATAAGCTGCTTATTACTTGATAATGGTAGCGTTGAAAGTGAAATTATTGGTCACAAAAGAAGCAAAATGTAAACAAAGTAGTATTTTGACTTCCATACAAAATACTAAATCACTGTACATAATAGTAGTAATTGCCAGAAAGCAATAGAAGCAGAAGATGGTTCAGGTAATTGGCCGATGAGTAACTTTTTAAGAAAGCATAACATGATATTAAAAATGAGAAGCTTTTGGGAAGTTTCTGGGGAATAATGTTCGTTTAAATACGATTACAAATGTATTGTGAAATCGATAAGTGAAATATTAACTATTGATACGGTTAATATCAGGCCGATATTTGTAATATTTAGCCTTTTAATACAATATTAATGTGAAGTTGTGTGTAAAGTATTATTCTTCAATACAATTATTATAAGGTCGTTATGTAAAACATTACCTTTTAATACCGTTATTGAAAGATGGACCAAACTTCTTCTTTTTCAGGTGTGATATTATCTTTCATTATATGGAAAAATATCTACAGTAAAGAACATGCAATGAGCCATAAAGTGAAGAAATATGACTCTAAACGAACTAATCGAAGCATTGATGAAATTCAAAACAATTATTTTGGAGATATCAAATTTCAACTAAACAGTTCAAGTTCAAGAAAAATGGCATTACTTAATACTGTAAAGAGAAGACAAAAGGATCCATTAGTAAAAATCGAAAATCAAGAAAAACGAAAAAATCTTACTCAAAATATAGCCTCTCCTTCGATTTCAAAAGTTTTAGATATATATAATATTTCAAAACAAGAATACATAGATCAAAATATATGTGCCAAAACCAAGACACCTGGACGATTCTTCATTTGTACGTATACCGACACAGAAGACGTAGTGTCCGGGGTTATACAACGGTCTGGGCGCTGGGAAGAAGCAATAACGCAACGCATTCTAAGCGTATTGAACCAAAAACAAAATCAACCAATAACCTTCATTGACGTTGGTGCCAACATTGGTTTTTTCAGCTTACTAGCCGCTTCTTCTGGGCAACCTGTTGTGGCCATAGAGCCATGGTATCGCCATGTACAAACGTTGTCCACTTCTATTCAGCTGAACAAGTTTCAAAAACGAATACAGTTGATACAAAATGCTGTTTCAAATGAAAGAGGGGAAGTTCAGCTTAATATAGGCGTTCATGGAAACCTGGGTGGAGCTAGATTGATATCCGAACGTGAACGTGTCTATTTCAAAGAAACTATGACAGTTAAAAAGATACTTCTAAATGATATAGCTGCATTGATAAATACCCCGTATGTTGTTATAAAACTAGATATTGGTGAGCATTTTTTTCGGCCATAGGCTGCTTGTTTTCATCTTGATTTCCGGTCATTTATGAGCTATTTGCCATCCTTTCTTTCCCGGTATTTACCGAACAGATAAGTTGTGTATTATAGTTTAACTAAACATTGATATTATATCTGCATAAATAAGATTAAGTATATCTTCATTAATAAAACTCTCAAATACTTGTATTAGCAAGTATGGTTAAATCTGGTGTATCTCATGTGTAATGTCTTCAGCTGCAGTTACTGGCGTATTTCAGCTTATATCTACTTATACGCAAATATATGTAATTTTCAGTATTGAATGATTTATAATAGAACGTTCACAATTTATCGTGTTTTTTTTTCTTAGGTGTAAAGCAAAATTTATTAATAATATTGTACTACACATTATACTAGAAGTACGAAATAGAAAGTTTATTATGTTTAGGAAATATGGAGTAACTACTTTCACCACTGTTTAGTTGTGTATAATTTCAGAAGGTCATGAATGTAGAGCACTCGAAAGGTCGGAAGATATTTTATTTTTGACAAGTTCACCGTTCTCCTCATTAGCATGGAATGGGGAATTATGCAAAGGGAGAAGAATAAGCCAGGTATTGCCTGTCCAGAAGCAAATATCCAAGAAATGGTTGACATGCTGACAAGGCGAGGTTTTGTACCGTACTCTAACACCAGTGACAAACGCTTGAATCCAAAATTTAATAAAAATTGGAAAGACTTCGATGTTTATTGGAAACCTAGAATGGAATTACTGGGTTCATGACATCTCATTTGTTTTTGTTTGTTTGTTTCATTTTACGCCTTTTCCCAACAGTATTTCAGTCATTTAGGCGGGTAGTTTCCTAACCATCATTCCTGGAGAGTTACACCTGTACTAGACTACCTTCCTCATGTGCTAAACTACCAAAGCATATCCCGGGGATCGAACCCACGCCAGAGAGGTTACTGGACTAGAAGTCATCGACTCTAAACCCTCGACCACGGCGACATCTCATCTAGCAGGATTTTATGAGCAATTTTATCTAAAGTCACATCTTAAGAATGGGGCGTACGTAGCCGACTGGTAAAGGTGTTTGACTTCAAACCACTTGCCGGGGATTTTGAATTCCAACTAGCTTACAAAACGCCGATAGTTCTACTAAGGTTTTCTTTCCTAATTGCAATTATGCACGGAGGGGCACCTGAGGCTTTCTCCACTAATGAAGTCGGAAACTCTCCCTTATTTGATCGGCCAGAAATCAGCTCAGAATGCACACTGACAAATGAAGATACGGAGATTTGAATCTGAACTGAAAAGTTTTATAACCTCGTGGCCAGATTCTGAAGTATATACGAATGTGCATTGGTTACCGAGGATATCGAACCTCTTGATGTTGCTATATTTTGAGGGATATCTCCTTGAGCAGTGTTTTAACGATGCTGTATTAAATCTGTTCAAGTAATCGTTTTCGATGCACTCTACTTTATGCTTATGGTTTTGGATATGTATGGATTGCACAAGATTTTGGAAATAAAGACATACATTGTATTTATTCTAGCCTTTTGTCATGATGATATAAACATTGCGTCTCGTTGTTACCATAATAAAAAAAATTAAGAGACAATTAAACCCTGAACGTTATCTTTACTGTGATATTACGAGAAAATATATGGCTGCTCATAAATTAACGATAGAAATGTGAAGACAAAACAATGTACCACCTTGTGAAAGACTATATTCCGATGTTTAGTTTGTTTTAAAACAATCTGCTTTTAATTGTGAATTCCATGCCATTTTACAATGTTCTACGTCATTAAAATAGTCTACCTAGTTATCTCAATAAAAGGTATTCAAATGTAACAGCAATTGGTGATTTTTATTCGATGGTGAACTCACAAAGTGAAGAAACCATAATTAAATTATCTGTGTTTGTGTTTCACTTGTTGGAAAGTACGAACTCTTGACTTCAAAATTTTATTATAATCACTACATTTATTCAATACATGCCTATCACATTGTACTTATATTGTTGTGTATGTTGGGTAGAAGCCGTCATTCACTTAAATAAAGTTGAGTTTTTGGGAGACAACCAATGAAAAATAAGAGCAATACGTCAGGATGGCAGTCGTGCTGTATAATTGCTTTTCTTGAGTTTTGCGATAAATGGTCAAAATGAGCAAACTAACGAATAATTCAACTGAATTCTATTTTTATCAAATAAATATTCAAATCTTAATTAGGAAACAAAACATACTAAGTACATTGACAAATGCAGGCATATTCCAAATTGCGTAAAAATATGCTAAACCTTTTTCATTTCATTCGTTTTTTGACTGTTTTTGTTGTTGTCGTCTCATTTTCCTTTATTTTGTCGTTTTGATTGGATTTTTTTTACATAAAGCAGGACAAATTTGACAATTTCATCAAAATGACCAGTTAATATTGTTACTTTTCATTACTTCTCGCTCTGTCGTCGACTGAAAATGAAAGTTATAGTCTTTTAGTTATATCTGACATTGCTTACAACAATCTAACCATCTGAAATTGTTAACAACACTCTGAAACACTGTTCACGTTAGTGGCGATATTTCCATGCTAATTCAGCCAGTTAGAGCACGACAGTGATGCCTTTCAAGACACTATCCTGCTGTATTCTAATTCTTAAAGATTACTAATGGATAGTTGTAAATTCACAGCATCTACATGTTAAGCGAAACTAAAGCAAAATGTTAAAAAGGTATTACCTTGCTAAAAGTTTTGTTAAACCTTTTGGTATAGTGTCCGTTGATCTGAAAGTAGAAATAAGAAGGCTTGTAAATTGAAAACAATTGCCAGGACTTGATGCCTCCACGCACTTTGTAAAGATGTTGAATTGATTTGCTGCGCATTTCTATTTACCTTGCACAGATGTACGGCAATGAGAAGGTTTAGAAAACAATAACGATCTACCCAGGACCGCCCTATTTAGGGATATGGGAAAGAATATGAATGTTTTAAATTATTTTCTACATTTCTACATATTTTTGTTTGTTTGTTTGTTTTTGTTTTTTGGGCTTTAAATGGTTATACTAGACTAGGGCAGGATTGCACTACTGACTACACGACGCACATCTTTGATAAGGCATGTACATATGGGGGATTTTGAATATGAGTGCAACGGATTGCACTAGCAAGTACTTGATCTGGTTACGCGACTACACCTTTGATATTATACATGTACGTAATATCCAACATGTTTCACAAACATATACATTTTCGTCTTTCCACTTAAATACATCTTTACGGGAATGACAGTAAACATTTGTGGATCCGTTACCATAGTTACTTACTGACTTGATTTTTGCAAGACTTAATAATACGCAATATGTCTTTTAAACAACATTCACGCCTTAACAATAATAAAATACATTGTAAAATTTCTCAGAAAATAAAATTTTGGAAAACTATATGAAAACGAAGCAATATGGAAATAATCATCACGTATTTATAAATGTCCTGCTTATAAATCCAATGCTGCTGAACCGTTATTTAGTGGGGTCTATTTTTGCATAATATAGTATTTTGTTCAGTTACAACTTCGGGGTGGCAAAAGCCTAAACCTTCGCTAAATTATCTTTTTTTACTGAACTGATAGTAGTTTTAGTATTGTGAGCATTTATTTTTTTGTAATAATAAGCATGAATTTGGAGCTTCGATGTTTAAAGGCTCTTTAGATGGTACACTTTTATCATTAGCTTTTGAAATTTGGGATTTTCAGACTCTTTGCAATGACGTGTATCAGGCAAGATTTACTTAATTTATCATTTCTAAGAAAAATAAACAGTCTGAGTTTAAGTACTATCCTCCGTACATGAATATTGTCTTTCATTCTGTAAAGAACTTGTCACTGTTTAACTTACCTGGATGACTTTGACCTTGGAGACGAAGGCGCCGTGCTTGTAGCTGGTCCAATCGATGCATTTCCATCAAACGCCATCTTCATTGCCATCTTTTGTCTCTCTTCTTGCAATTTCTGTATCTTTACTTTAAGCGTGTCTAGAGATTTCTCTAACTCCTCCTTTTCCTCTGTGTTCTTTAAATTTGCTTCTTGTGCTTTCTTTGCCTTATCTACCGTTACCCGCATCTTCCTGATCTGTGAGGAGATCTGATTCTTCAGCTCCTGTATCTCTATCTCCTTCTGAAGCAGCAATCGTCTCTGGGTATGAATCAAGTCCGGAAGGTCAATGTTACGACTATCTTCACCCATCTTTTCATAACAGCTTTCAATAATCGCTTCAAGTTCATGCACTCTATCAATTATATATTGCACTTCTGTTTCAATCTTATCAATACTGACGTTTTCAGGAATTGTACCTTTCAGGTCCATTTGATCGCTCTCGACAAATGAAGTGACTGGGATGACAGATAAAAGTTGTTTATGTATTTTATAAAGTCTGTATCCCGGTAGTTTGGTGTTAGTTAAGTTTGTATCTATAGTGATATGTCTACACAGAAAGTCTTCCATTGCCCTTTGTTGAGCTTGATTAAGTCTCGTAGTTCGTGCTAGTTCCCTGATGTATTCTTTAACCGTTCGTCTTATCTCTGGATTAACATCAGAATTTGCTAGAAAAACAGATTTAAAAAAACGTGTTTATTTAATACACTTCTATAGTATTTGTGTTTGACTTCAAGAATCTATGTGGCCTATTGGCGACGGTTGCTACTTGAATGTGCTTGCACCGCATTTTATACATGAACTTAAATTAACATACATATATACGAGTAACAGACGTATCTTGTTAAAGGCCCATTGTGCCCAAAGAAAGAAATCTTTACCGCAGTAGGGCTCTAACAACAACAAGATTTATTAATATAAAAAAAACTCACAAGTTATTGATTGGTATAGACCTACATCAAATGGTATTTCATAAAAGTCTCAGAAAATCGAACAACATCGGTGGAGTTCTTTTAAGCATAGCAAAATCAAACTACAAATTTATATTTAAAACAATAAATTACCCCTTGCGTTGAAATTTATCAGTTCAACCTCCTTTTCTTTGAAATTATTGACGACCCATGGGTAATCCTCCTTTAAGCAATCAAGGAATATCTCGAATGCATCCGGACCTCGTTTTGGTATCATTTCTAACATCCGGTTTAGTTGCTTCTCTGGGTCGTCCTCGGTCTGAAAATAAAATAGACTTGCACCGACAATATAACATGACTTACTTAAAGTCAGTTCAATAGGTTTTGCTTGAACATATGCCTTGTGCACATCTTTAGCAACAGCGGTAGTTTGCCGCATAGGTGTGCGATTTCCGGGGTGCTACTATTTTCGTGAAATTGAAATCAGTAAAACAATAAAGTATGAAGGTATTCTTTTTTAGTGATCATCTTGACACTTAATGCAATAATCTTATACGAGAATATCACTACTAGTAATTCCAAACAGCAGTCGCTTAGTGTTTTTAATTACGTACAAGTATGCAAAGATATAAGGTCACATAAGAGCCCGTTTGAGATTTATATTTTATTCCCTATGTGCAATCCTAGGTCTTCCTTTTCAAATGAAATTTGTGGAACGCCATAAGACATTAATAATGGCAAGAAAAACTATACTCACTTGTATTATTGCGACCATCGTATTAGTAAAAAGTCCCGCTTCCCTCAGCTTTAAAAGTAGTCCGTCTTCCATGATAACGTTTTCTAGCAAGTAGGACCTTCTCTTCTTTAAGAGTTCACGGTGTATTTCTTCCATGTTATTCTTCTTATTTCTTCAGCATCAAATTAACTCAACGACAAAATATATCCAACTCAACAAAAACTTTTATTTGAGACTGAGAAGATAAATAAAATCGTACCGACTTTTTAAAAAGAGAATTATTAAAGTAATACTATTTCAGCGTTCGACATTTCCCTTAAATGTCCTTATATGAATCTTCCTTACGTGCAAACTCGGTTCGTGCAGGTGTATATATTGTGCTTGACATTCTGTTGAGTACATGTTTTAATTATTTAGATGTACCCGATAAAGTTAATCTGACAAAAATTGAAAAATATTTAAAACAAAACAATGCCAGATTTACATTATATTAAACTGAATAGGATCTTTATTAAGTACGATATAGAATTACATTTATCAGTCATCAGTTTATATAGAATACAATCATCCGTGACTTTATGAGTGTCTGATTAATTATATTACACCCTTATCAACCTAAAATAGTATAATGGAACCGTCCTCCTAATTAATTTGGAACGGTGTTTTGCATATTTTAGGGGTTTCAACTTAAGAAGTAGTCGAAATAAGCAGACGAATATACGGAGTTTGATTGCATGGTTGTGCAAATTGTTCTTGCTTTTTGTCGCCTTAATAAGCACTAATTTACGCTCTTATATTTAATGGCAATCATAATCTATCCCTCATAAACTGGCCGTTATACCCCGGTACTTTAATATTCAATGGCAATCATAATGTAGGCCTAGCCATTTTCATATTAAAGTACAATGGCAATAATAATTTAGCAGTTTTATGTACTTACGTTGCCACCAAAATGTTCAATTCCAGGCTATTTCCATCCCTATTTCGTCAGAAATCAAATTCTTAAATACTTTTTTAATTAATCGAGTCAGCAAAATCGTGACTTTCTGAAAAAAATAGAAAAATTTGCTAATGGGAGACAACTCTGCCAGGCATGTAATAAAAATTAAACCGGATATTACTGAAGTTGTCGCGGTTCTTTGACGTGCTCGTTGATTGGCTAATTTTGACCTATATGGTAAGTCAGGTTTTATCACGTGACAAATGTCAATTAAACACATGTTTGTTTACATTTGCTTTCATTTTCATCAGTTCATGTCGAGGCTTTATGTAGACAAGGAAAAATGAATAATTTTAGAGAAAAGTGTGAGGAAGTAGCTAGAAAACTTCAGGATTATTACAAAACAGAGGATGGTTGGACAGTCGCTAAGAAAACGGTACCGTATTATGTAATATAAATATGAATCTAAATTAGATAATCTTGGAAGAAGATTATGTTACTTGACTCATGCTATTTTTGGCACGGGTTTCACGTTCAACCACGTGCAATTCTGGTGATTGCACTGCATTAAATGAAAAGTGGTTATACATTATTGCCATTCTTTACTTTATTTTAATGAAATGTTATATGAATAGTATAAAATTATTAAATTGGGTAACATTGTATAAATATGTTATATTAAAGTAACATTTTACAGTACATTGGACGACCTCAATTTCTAACATTTTCAGTGACTTGATAATTTGATAGTAGATATGTAATTTAATCATTTTATCAGTCAAGAATGATTAATGTAGTAGATCTACAACCATTTTAAAGCTCCATTTCTTGACTGGGGAAAGTATAAATTTTGTGATGAATTCATTTTTTTTTTTTTTTTTCATTTTTTTTTTTTTTTACAGTTTTAGACAGCTATTTTTTGAAAATATATACCTGATATGACTTTTTAACTATAGGTTATGGCAGTTTTAATATCACCTAACATGTCTTTTGTGAATAATTTTGTCTTAAACAGTTTAATTTTTGTATGAAGTTGAAACAGTTTAGTTTTTGGACTGTTAAGATTTTTTTTGAAATTGGGGGAAAAAGAGGCTATTTTTGAATGGGAAATGGGGTCTTAGTGATAGGGTATACCACGGACTTTAATTGACATATACATTGTAATATAAATCCGTGGGTATACATGTACATGTATAATCTGAAATCAGTTTCTCTTTGATATTTTTATTTAATGCCAATGATACTATATATAATGAGTCATATTGTATCATAAATTTCATTTTTGTCTCTTACAGAAAGATGGTGCTACTATTTCATACAGAACATCAAATGAATTTGATGGTTATTTGTAAGTATATAACTGTACTGTTGAGTTTGTTTCCCATTATGACATTCATGAGTCAGTTGTAACACCCGCCCCACCCCCTAGGAACAGCAGGGACTCTGACATTTAGATTTCCAAATCCTCCAAAAGACCTTGGCCTTCTTATAGGACAGCTAGGGTAGTTTTAGCACTTAAAATAATTACTTCTGCAGTGACCTGACAATAAAGGGAAAAGAATATACGGATTAAAACTGTTCATTTCCCCAGTTATTGAAACCTTGTAATTCCCAAATATAAGAAAAGAATTGGATCCGGAGAGTGCAGAAGTTTATAGGTAAATTTTCCTGTCCAAAAATAAGCTTGATGAACTTAAAAATGCCATCAGTGGCAATTAAATATTTGAGCCGTGTCACGACAAAACCAACATAGTGCATTTGCGACCAGCATGGATCCAGACCAGCCTGCGCATCCGCGCAGTCTGATCAGGATCCATGCTGTTCGCTTACAAACTCTATAACAAGTAGAGAAACTGATAGCGAACAGCATGGATCCTGATCAGACTGCGCGGATGTGCAGGCTGGTCTGGATCCATGCTGGTCGCAAACCCATTATGTTGGTTTTGTCATGACACGGCTCAAATATTTTATGCAACTCTAATACTGCTTTGGGTTTGAATTTTGTTAGGGATTTAAACTTTTGGGATCTATCATTTGAGGAAGGTATTCCACTACGAAAGGAAGGTTAATTGGTGGTTCAAAAATAAGCCTCACATTACACAAAAGGGAGCTACAGCAAAAGGTCTTCCTTTTTAATTGACCTTTATAAAATCATGTTGCTTTTCAAACCCAACAAAACAAAAGGAATGTGTTTCATAATTATAAGCTTAAAGCTTTCAGATTCTGCTCAATCCTGGATTGAAATTTTGTTTGTAAATATTGAAGAAGAAATATAAATTGTGAAATCCATAACAAAATAAGATTAACCCAATTGTGAAAGGTGTGCCAATGACTCACAACATGTACATGATTATTGATTACAAATGTATTACAAATTATATTTTTCCTGCCCAGGTCTGTGTATTGACAGTGCTATTGTATTAATTATATAATTAAAGTGTGTCATTTAAGTTTAATTATATATGTTGTATAAATTATTATATCCATATTCAACTCACATGTGACTGAAGTTCAGTAATTTAATTCTATAATGTTTTGTTCTCTTAAATGAAATGATTTTCATTGGTGACAAAAAACTTGTTTCAAAAATCAAAGATTCACCCCACAACTTATATTGAGTGGCTGTAATTTGGACTTTCTTGTAAGGTTACAAGCTGGGTGTTGGATTTTATTGGAATAAATCAGTTTACCCTCCCACATTTAAATGGACCAGTCTGTCTTCCATTCTGGACAAAACCATTCTTAATATTTAGGGAAAAATTTGAAAATATGTACTGCTTGAATAGAGATTGAAAGTGCAGACCATGATTTTGCATTTGCTGGTTGATTTTTTGTCTGCTATGCATGGATAGGATCTTATGCCACCATTAGTCATGCACAGTGTATTTTATTTCAATTATTTATTTATTTTTATTCATTTATTTATCTCTTTTTTTTGGTGGAGGGGCTGTTTATATAGTACCAATACACTCACAGTATAGGTCATATGGTGATTTGCCAGCTTTAATGGTGGATGAAGACCTCATTATTTCAGGCACATACTGGTACCTGAGTAGAACCACCAAGACAGATTTTAACCTCTGATGCCTGCCTTATTTTTAACTGTAAAATAAGGAAAATATCTTATAAATCTTAAAAAATCTTATCTTAAAAATGCTTATAAATAAAAAAAATAAGCAACTAACATTATAGAGCCTTGAATAATGGCAACTGGAGGTGCAGGCAATAAATGGCCTGGCGCTATCTCAAGTCTGGCAAAGACTTGGTTTCCTTGATCCTGCTACTGTTAAAATTGATAAAAGGCATTTCATGAAATAATTTCATTCACATATATTTGAGCCGCGCCATGACAAAACCAACATAATGGGTTTGCAACCAGCATGGATCCAGACCAGCCTGCGCATCCGTGCAGTCTGATCAGGATCCATGCTGTTCGCTATCAGTTTCTTTACTTGAATGCGCAGGCTGGTCTGGATCAATGCTGGTTGCAAACGCACTATGTTGGTTTTGTCGTGACGCGGCTCATTTTTTGTTTTAGATTGTTGTGTCTATTATCATAACAGACAAATCCAATTTTGTGTTTGTTTATATTGAAAACAATAAGCTAAATTTGCAGATGTACTTGGTTTTGTGTAAATATTTTGACATGAAAATACAGTACTGTTTGTTTGTAATAAAAACAAGTGTATTTAGGTTTGTCTCCATTTCTTCAGATTCTATAATGAGTGATTTTGGCCCCAGTGTAATGATAATTTAAGTTATTTCTAACCCAATTATTTGGTATATGTATTTAAAGTTATTCCTAGGTCAATAAATGGGTATTTTAGTTATTTCTACTTCAATAATGAATATTTTAGTTATTTCTACTTCTTTAATCAAGGCCGTCGTCGATGGTCCGGCCGGTCCGGTCTTGGCCGGACCAATATTTTGGCCAAAAATGTGTAAAAAAAAAAAAACACGCATCGCTGATTAGCAATTTGACACTTAACTGGTCCCGGTAACATACAAACATGACGCGAAGAAACAACTGGACCAGGTATAGGGGTCCTACAAAGTTAAGTGTGAAGTTAATTGACAACGACGTGGCTTCGGACAGTTCACCGTATATACATGTATATATATGTGCATTATGCATATCTTATACTAGTATGCCTGAATTCTCCGAGAACTTGATAACATTTTATTGATTGTACACGGCAACCGTTCAAAAGTCATATTTTTATCACATATCCGTGCCGTTTTTGCGACTACGTGAAAATGGTATTGCACGGCCGTGCATATATTTTGACGTCATTTGCGTTATACTCACTAAATGTTAGCGTTTTTCTTTGGGCGTCAATGAAAAATGGTTCTTTTTTACTTCAAAAGGTACTTATTTTTGGTATGTAATAAACAGAATATTAAATTCGTGTAAGTTCATTACTGAATTTATTGACCTCGTTGAATAAAATATTATACTCGCCAGAGGCTCGCATAATATATTTTCATTCAACTCCTGAAATAATTTCAGTAATAAACTCATTCAATTTACTATATTACATTATTACAGTTCAGGACGTGTTCCGGCCTAAGTATTTTGAAGCAATCGATCTTGCCATGGCCAGTGTTAAAGAAAGATTTGACCAACACAGATATCGCTTCTTCAGAACGTGGAGGATTTACTTATTAAGGCCGCACAACCTTTAAAGACCGTGTTCACCAGAAAACTTGGTTTTGTTTGTGATTTCTATGACAACGATATTTACCGAGACATCTTTGAGGTGCAGCTTTAATTGCTACGCAAATCAGAAAATAGTACTGTTACTCTACCTGACGCTTTGAAATTTGTGTCAAAACAGTCAGTGCTAGAACGAGCACTGTTCTCTGAGGTCGTTGTGTTGTTAAAGATTTTGTTAGTAATGCCTGCTACTAATGCTACCAGTGAAAGGACATTCTCGGAGCTCAGAAGAATAAAGACATACCTGAGATCGACAATGTCTCAAGTATGCTTGAACAATCTAATGGTGTTACATATTCATAAAGTACAGGACAGATTCACTCAACTTACGTGTAATTGCTGAGGAGTTCATTACTACCAGAGAACGACGGCGATGTGTTTTTGGAAAATTGACATAAAATGAGACTCTGTGTTTTGTAAGATTATTGTGAACAAAATACAAGTTACTGCTAAACAAACAGCGGGTATTGTTGACTCGTAATGTACTATTCTTCCATCATGGCATCGATTGTTATTTAAGCTTATACCATTGTGTGATTTGTGTTAAACAATAACCCACGTACTGTAATATTTCTTGTATTTGTTTTACAATAATTATCAGATAAAAATGCATCTAAAGAATTATAACAACATCAGTTATTGTTTATTTTTCATTTGCCGAATATCAAATACATGTATTCATTTTTTTTCGTACACCTGCCCGTCCGTTACGCAAACCTTAAACTTGCGTCGCACTTAAACCTGTTAAAAAATCGTTGACATTTTAATATAACATGTTCTAGCGACAGGCTATAAACTGTGCCAAATATACGGGAAAACGCCCCTGAGAGCATCCTAGAATAAAATTTTTTCCGGGGGAGCATGCCCCCGTACCCCCCTAGATTCTGCCTAAAATCTACCAAATTGGCCGCACCAATCACAAAATCGTGACGACGGGCCTGTTAATGGGTATTTTAAGTTTTTTCTACCTCAATGATTGGTATGTTATTAAGTCATTTCTACCTCTATAATGGCCATTTAAGTAATATTTCTACCTCTATAATATGGATACTTAAGATATCTCTATTTCAGTAATGGTTATTTAAGTTATTTCTGCCTATATAATAGGGAGTATTTAAGTTATTTCTACCTCTATGGTAGTCATTTAAGTTATCATAAATTCTACCCCTTTTAATAGTCCGAATTATAATAAATATAATATTTATATAATAACTTATCTCTATAATGATATTTTAGTCATTATAACCCTATAACAAGAAGTAGTTCAGTTATTTCTACCTTATTATTGGCATTTAAGTCATGATTTTCTACATCATTCTGTAATGGTCATTAAAATTTTTAAGTTATTTCCATTCCTATAATGGATATGTTATTTTGGCCACTATTATAGGGTGTATTTATGTTATTTCTACATTATTTTTGGCATTTAAGTCATTTCAACCTCTGTAATATATAATTTAAGTTATTTCAACCCCTATAATGTGTATGATCATAATTAAACTTATTTTTACCTAATGCATACACTCAGAGGCACTTATAACCCGACACTTACATCAAGTCAAGTTTATATTTCCCTATAATGTGTAATTAACAAGTTAATTTTTTTACTAGTTACATGTGATCAACTTTTTTTTATAATATGTGCAGGGTGTAGCTTGCTAAAAAATCATATGTATACCAAATTCTAGAGGGATGTGGGAGTTATTTATGTAGCCCTCAAGATTTATTTTTTTTGCTCTGGATTGTCATTTGTACATGATGGCATATATTTTGTACAATAAACATGTGCAGGTTGTTTATAATAAGAAAGTGCAAATGTAGTCTAATGAATTTTATTTTTTCACTTAAGAAAAAAAGAAAAGTGTAGGCCATGGCTTTAATAAAGGGAGGAAGCAATGTTCGCCACTTGTGTGAAAAAGCTTCGTGTGAGTCAGCTATGAGCATGAGCACGGATTCTAAGTGCATTAAAATTGTGGCTAATGATTCATTGTCAATTATTAAAAACAACATATAAAAGTACAGCGAAAGTAATTGAAATCAACAAGTTGGAAGTAATTTTATTGAAATTTTAGGGCTTTCCATTATGTTACATTGGTGCTTTATATTTCAAAGGTTTGTCCCGCTGTTGTCGTAACTTGTACTTCAAGGTTGGTTTAGTTGTATCAGTATTATTATGAAATGACAAATGATATTTTGTAATTTTTGTGCAATAATTATCATAGGAGTACACGTTTATTGTAATTATATAACTTCCTTATCATGTAGAATTGTTTATGTTATGTTTTAAATTGTTTTATTCAAAAAGCTTTGTCAGTCATTTAAGTGTAATTATTATAAAATTATATTCCTTGTATATACATGACTGTATGTTGAATGGTTTGAAAAGGGTATTTTTGATTCTTTAAGTTGTAAAATTTTAATTCAAGCCAACTGGCATGAGATTTGAAAAGTCCTTTTTGTTTTTTAATGTATTATACGTTATTATGTATCATTCATGATGTCATGAAAAGTTATCAAAGTAATTTTTTATAATAACATCATTAATATACGAGCAAAACAACCAGTTTATCCATTGATGACTAGCTGTTAGTTCAGTTTGACACCAACCGGAGATAGTTGCTTTTCCCGTTACATCCTGTCCCAGATTATTCTTTGAAAAAACTTGCCTGTTACTCATCTGGAGGCGTGCCACTTGAAGTCCATATGTAATGACAGCTTGTGTTATAATAAGATTCACTACATATTTGTATATAATACAGTTGTCAAGAAAAAAAGTAAATGTTTTATCTATGTAAATTGCAGTTACAACTGTGTTCGTAGAATATTTACAGGATATTAATCAGTTACTTTGAATTGAAATGCAATTTAAAATGTCGGGCGATATTAATTCCTTTGATATTTTGACGCTTATTTATTATATTAGAAATACAAGATCAAAAGTGCGCCATTATCTCCCTTTCATGTTCGACATTGTAATTCTAAGACAATTGCCTGTAAATTAATCAAACTATGAATATTCTGTCATCTAATTAGCATAGAATACAATGCATTAATAAAATCATTTATAGATTAACTGTAACATCACCATCTGACTAAATTTCCTTTTGTACATACATGTATATTAATAATTACCATCTGTTTTCTTTATGAATTGCTTTAATTAGCTTAGCGCAGGCAAAAAAATTATTGCCTATAAGTTATGTTAATGGGGTGGATCAAGTTACAGATCCTTGAAACGTCAGTGTCCAAATGCTCAAAATTAATTGGGTGTCAAAATACTTGTCAAATTGAGTGTCAAATAACTGTAAGCTTCAAAATACTTGAATTGTCTTAAAAAAAAAAAACTTAAATCACAGGTCAAAATACTTGAACCTAGTGTCAAACAATTTTTGAACCGAGTTTCAAAATATTGGAAAAGAGTGTCAAAATACTGGAACTGAGTGTCAAAATACTGGAACTGAGTGTCAAAATACTTGAATTGAGTGTAAAACTACAATACTTGAAACACAGGTCAAAATACTTGAACCAAGTGTCAAAATGTTCTTAAGGTATTAGGACCCTAATGGGCACTATCAGGAACTAAAAAAATTGACATCATAAGTCAGATGTATACCTTAAAGTACACCTGTATGCAAAATTAAAACAAAGTTTACCGTACGGAAATCAAGTTATGGCCACTTTTCTGAACTCAAGCTTGGAATTGTTATGAGGGCCCTTTTTTAGAAAGTAGGAACCTTTAAATAATCTGCAATAACATTCTAATGAAAAATGTTTTCCCATTATTTTTTGGTAAGAAACAAATAGTACCATTCAGCTAACAATCCAAATAAGCAAAATTATGGTTTCTACTTAAAATTTATGAAATCTGTATAAAAATGTTACCCTACCCACCCATTTTTACCACGTGTCTGACCATTTTTCTACTTAGGGAGCCTAATTTAAAAAATTCTTAAAATTTACCCAAATGAGTGCCTGTTTTCAAAGTTTCCCTAAATTTTTAAAAAAGTATATTGGTTGATCTTGTAAAATATGAAAAACTTTTACCGTCTTGTTTTGATTATATTACACTTTGAAAATATCAGGTACCATATTTATTACTAGATTTAGCATAATTTAGCCAATAAATACCTATATAAATTAAAAAATCAAAATTAAACACTTTTTTTCTTTCCAAATGGGACACGAGAGATACATAAATAATTTGTTAAAAGAAAAAAAGGGGAAAAAAAGTTGACCCTTCTGGGGATTGAACCCATGGCCCTCATTTTCAATGTAGTTAACAGTAGTTCTAGCCTATTTGAATACTCTTCAAAGCGGAGGTAATGCATTAGGGTGCTAATACCTTAATTGAACTGAGTGTCAAAATATTGGAAAAGAGTATCAAAATACTATAACTGGGTGTCATAATAAAAGAAAAAAAGTGTCAAAATAATTGAACAGAGTATCTCAATACTTAAACCTAGTGTCAAAATACTGGTATTATTAGTGTCAAAATACTTAAATTGTGTCAGTGTCAAAATACTTTAACCAAGTGTTCATTTATATGTGAATCGTGTGTTACAGTACTTTAATAAAATCTTAAAATACTGGCATTTGTCAGCATGACTTCTCAGACTGACTATGAAATTTACAGTCTCAGTGAATTATAAATTACTATCTAGTAATTTATTGTCACTATGCAAAAGTAACCATATAAATAATAGTTTGCGAGATAATATCATTTTGTAATTTATGTGCAGTGTAATGTTAAATGTTGTTCAGTTTGTAGTATTTATACTGCAGGCTGCATGATGTTCACCATAAATTATGAATCTGATTAGCTTAGGGCATATTAAACAGGTTAAGACCTCCATTAATCACCTTGTTGTGTCGGAAAACAAGCTTTATAATACCTGCTGGTCTAATCTTACTTTTATATCAATATAGGCCGTGTCATGACCTAACCAACATAGTGTGTTTGCGACCAGCATGGATCCAGACCAGCCTGCGCATCCGCGCAGTCTGATCAGGATCCCTGCTGTTTGCCTACCAACCCTATTACATGTAGAGAAACTGATAGAGAACAGCATGGATCCTGATCAAACTGAGCGGATGCGCAGGCTGGTCTGGATCATTATGCTGGTCACAAAACACACTATGTTGGTTTTGTCATGACGCGGCTCAATTATACATGTAGTTAAAAAACGCCTTTTATCTGTAAAAATATGAGAGAAAAAAATGATATCCCAGAAAGTCCAGTGAAGTAGATTCTGGAGTGGGAGGGGGGGATGGTAGGGGAAATTGAATGGATTTGTGACCTTCTGTATGCCACATCAGTTTAAGCAGGGTATAACTCTGAGTTGCCTTTTTTCCAGAGTTATGCCCCTTTTGTTACTGTCAAGCACTGAAATTAGTTAATTGTCCTGTCTTTAGTATATGAACAGTTTGTATTTTTCTAAAAGTTCTTTTCTTTTTGTTCAGTGTTCTCCCTGATGATGTGATTTATCAAATTTTCATACATATCTGAGTGTTGTATTAATTTCTTATTAAAAACTGTCATCATCCATATTTTCAATCAGGGTCCTTCAAATAATTCTATTTGAAAGACCCTGTTTCAATGCATCAAAACTTTTATGCATTGTCAATTTTGTTTATATTTTAAAAATAAAGTCAATTTAGGACTTCTGTCCAGCTAATCAGTAATTAAGAATAAATTTTCATCATTTAAATGTAAAGCTGTTGCTAAAAAAAGAGCTTGTGTACAGTATATTGGCCTATAACTTTTATTTGATAAATTTTGATTTCCTTATTAAGCTGTTATCAAAGTGTATAGATCTCCTTTGTTTATATTTTTTGTTTGTATTTATGTTTGTTTATTTGCGGTGTAATAACATAAATATTTAAACCGAGTAACCTGTATCATAAATAGATCATCGTTTTTACTACTGTTTAGTCTTTACTTAAAGTGACTAAGCTTCAGATTTTTGGGATTTTTTTTTTTTTTTTGAAAAATGTTATCAATAGTTTATGAATGATAGTAATCTAATCTGGCATAAGGTATTTTAAAATGCACATAAATTACATAAAATATGCAAAAGTAATCATTTGAATTTGGTTTTG
Source organism: Ruditapes philippinarum (assembly GCF_026571515.1). Lineage (NCBI taxonomy): Eukaryota > Metazoa > Mollusca > Bivalvia > Venerida > Veneridae > Ruditapes > Ruditapes philippinarum. The sequence goes on from NW_026860272.1 coordinate 71,307, forward strand.
TTTTTTTCTGGTTTTTACCCCCATTTTAACAGATTTTTTGGTCATATATTGACAGTTGATCCACATAAACGGCTTTCCTAGCTAATTGATTGATTTTTATCAATAATAATTATACATTTGCATAAAAATTAAAGTTACAAAATTTGGTGGCATGCTGCTTTAACCAATATTTACAACTTTATCTTGAAAGGGGAATTAACTTTAGTAATAGGGGAATTAAGTTAAGTAATAGGGGAATGAATTTAAGTAATAGGGGAATGAATTTAAGTAATAGGGGAATTAACTTCAGTAATAGGAGAATTAATTTAAGTTAAATAGAGGGATTAATTTAAGTAATAGGGGAATTAACTACAGTAATAGGGGAATTAATTTATGTAATAGGGGAATTAACTTAAGTAATAGGGGAATTAACTTAAGTAATAGGGGAATTAATTTAAGTAATAGGGGAATTAATTTAAGTACTAGGGGAATTAAATTAAATGTTAAAGGAATTAACCTTCAACGTTTTATCCCACTTGAAAATGCTTATACTTTAAAAAAAGTATGATAATTAAAAAAAAATTCTACTGGAGTTGTCTTTAATATTCAAAATTATTATACTTTTCTTAAAATCAAAATATTTCTTAAGTTTGATTATTTTTCTTAAGATTTATTTCAGTCATCTGGAATGGAACCACTTTAAATATTTGATACAACAGATTGGTAAAGTTCAAAATAGAAAGTAAATATTAGTAATCAATTACAGGGCAACAATATATGTTAATGAATATTTGTATAATTATTGAACATAATCACATAAGTGTCAAACATTGATTTATTATTAAAATATATAAAGTACAAAACTTTTTGTCAGCAAGTTTTAGAAATGATGAACTTTTGGCATATAGCAAATCTTTGAAATTCCTGAGATTCATTTTAGGGTTCAGGTCATGTTTGAATACTGATTTAAATGATGTATCATGGGGAGATTGAACGCAAAATATTTCATCTAGCACATTTAAGATCAAATGCAAAATTATTTATGTAAAGAAGTGTTAAAAAAGCTATAACAAATAACAATAATTCACCATATGATATAATCATAGTCTTAAATATTAAAAAAAATACTTTAAGTGTCAGTGCAATTTACTCATTAAGTGTCAAGGGAATTAACTTAAGTGTCGGTGCAATTATATAAACCTAAATTTGTCAGGGGAATTAATTTAAGTGTTATTGTAAGTGTAAGGGGAGTTAATTTTTCAGGGGAATTAACTTACGTATCAATCAAGGTAATGAATTTAAATGTCAGGGGAATTAATTATCAGGTGAAAGGGGAATTTACTTAAGTAATAAGGGAATTAACTTATGTAATAGGGGAATTAACTTAAATGTTAGGGGAATTACGGCCTCTGTGGTCGAGGGGTTTATAGAGTCGATGACTTCTAATTCAATTACCTCTCTGGCGTGGGTTCGATCCCCGGGAGATGCTTTGGTAGTTTAGCATGGAGGGAGGTAGTTTAGTACTGGTGTAACTCTCCAGGAACGATGGTTAGGAAACTACCCGCCTATATGACTGAAATACTGTTGGGAAAAGGCGTAAAATGAAACAAACAAACAAACAAAAAAGTTAGGGGAATTAACCTTATTGTCAAGGTAATGAATGTAAGTCACAGTCCAGGGATTAACTTAGGTATCAGGGGAATCAATTAAAGTAATAGGGGGATTAAGTTAAGTATTTTGGGAAACAACTTAAGTGTTAAGGGAGATAAATTAAGTGTCAGGAAATTGATTTAAGCATCAAGGAATTGATTTCAATGTCAGGCCCCTGCGAGAATTCCATGAATAATTCATGAACTGTTCATGAACATATTCATGGACAAGTTCATGAATGTGCATGAACAACAAATGAGACTTTTTTTAGTTCACGGACAATTCATGAATCAAGATATTCATGAACATGTTCATGAATATATGTTCGTTAACATTCATGAATATATCGATTCATGAATTGTCCATGAAAGAAAAAAAGTCTCATTTGTTGTTCATGCACATTCATGAACTTGTTCAATTGCACATTCATGAAATTGTTCATGAATATGTTCACGAACAATTCAAAAACTTCTCCCAGGGGTCATAATAATGTGACATCACAATCAATTTTCATTTAATTCTAAGACTGCTGATTTGTACCAGCCATAAAATGCACAATAGACAGTGTTTTAGTACAAATACAAAACACAAAAGCCCATTACACAGGTAATGAAACTTGTTAAACACTGTGCTCATTGATTCCCTATGTACAAATTGAATTGTCATTAGAATTCATGACTTGCCAGTTTGCTCTTCAATTTAATTCTTTGACACAATTTTCCATAAGATTTTATATAGTCCATTATGTAAATACATCACTTTTTCTTCATTTTGCTAAGTCATTGTTATTTATTCCATTTTTAAGTAAGTTTGCACCTAAAGTTTGTTAAAACACATGTAGAGCTTTGTTTCTGGCGGCCATGTTGACTTTGCATTATGGGTGTTACCAAGGTCAGCCAACTCTTGTTGATGATCAGTGAGTTCATGAACTCACGAGAGTTCATGAACTGAAATTTTTCAGTTCATGAGTTCATGAACTGAAATTTTTTCTAACACTAAAAAGTATTCACATGGGTTAAAATTGTAAAGACAAATTTGTTTTTAAAGTTCATGATTATTGTCAGCTTGTTCATGAACATACCAAAATGTTCATGAACAGAGCAAGAATGATGCCAAAATGTTCATGAACACATCAACATGATCATGAACAGACATACATATTCATGAACTTGAATGTTCATGAATATTTGTTCATGAACATTTCTGCCAAGATGATGAACAATTGAAAGATGTTCATGAATATTCATGAACTGTTCATGAAAATTCATGAATTGATGAACATGCTTTCGCAGGGGGGGGAATAAACTTTAATCAGATTACATAATTATAAAAAGTTAAATTTTGTTAGAACATTTATGTATATGTTAGCAATTTCAAAGAAGCATAGACAATTAATGATTTCTTGCATATTTCAGGTACAAAGGTGAATGTATGATAGATGCCCCACCAGCAACTGTGTTCCACTTTGTTGATCCCTTACCTGATGGACCAAGAGGAAAATGGGATTCGGACATGAAAAAAATTGAAGTCATAGATTGGTTGGAAGAGGTAAATTTACTTTAACATTATACTGCCGGGACTGCTGGGAGTTTAAGCTATTATGTAGCTTATATTATTGGCATCAGTATAGAGCCAGGCCAGCCTGCACATCCATGAAGTTGGACTTTTGTTTTGCCTACTGTTTGCTGGCAAATTTCAAATTTTCATGTTTATAATTAAATTATAATATATTTATTTATTACTGCATCAGTTCAAAAATTGGAAGCATGTATCAGGTTAAAGCAGCAGGCCTCTAAATACGTGGTAATTTTCATGAAAATTTTAAAAATGTTCTTGAAATTAAAATATTGTAAAGAGAACAAAGAAAATAATTTACACATTGCAAACAGCACATGCAGTCCACGTTAATAATACCAAAAAGATAAATAAGATGTCAAATTTAGCAAAAATAGCCCTTACTTGATGTACCTTTAGTTGTCAGACAAGGTGATTTGCATATTTTTAAGTTAAAAAATAATCAGCTCTCGTTATACTTTGTGTGAACAGAAGGAAAACAGTGTTAGGGCAACATGACAGTTTATAAAAAAAACAAAAATTATTCATATAAATGTTGTTCTTTTGGTTTTTAATTCAGATTTGAATCAATTAAACAGCCACAAAACGCCATTCACTCTTTCAAAGTTTGAAATAATTGGTCATAAATTCAGCATCATTAAAGTTTTATTACCAAACAAAGTGTTTGACAAAAAATGAAAACACTAGTTTCCTGTTCGACACTTAAAGGTGTATAGACAATTATGTTTTGACTGTTAAATAACTTCAACTGCTGTAACTTTACTATGCAGAAAACAAAAAATAAACATTCTCAGGGTTTTTCTATCATCTGCTTAAAATGTTTTGGTTTATTAATTTATTTGAAAACTCATTTGATGCCACATCCCGGTTTTCTGCTGTCTTCCCCTCGGTTTTGCAGTGGTCGGCTCAGTCATCACTTTAGTACAGTAACAGGTTTACTTCCATTAAATTATATAAGGTCAGTAAACCCGTTAACTCACTAAGGTGACAAACTAAAGAAGGGCTAGCCTACATTTCCACACATCCCTTGTGAATTTGTACGATTTAGAATGGGCTGCTCCAAAATGAAAGTCGGGGTGTGGTCTATTATTTAAATTCAGCAGATTCTGGTTTTTGATATTTATATGTCAACAAGAATAAAGGAGTGTAATGGCTGAAAAGCATTATTGACATAATGGCATATAATAAATATCTACGGTTATTTTCTGTCTAGAAGGTGGCTTTGATTTACCAGACTCATAGCAGATGTTTTGATACATTTAAGGATGTTGTGAAATCAATATATGTTTGTTCTGTCTAAATTAGAGACTCGCAGATAACATTGCTTACAAAATGATTAGAGACTTCTAGATAAAATTGCAAAGTACAAAATGTCTCAGACATTTTATATGACACCAAAATCCCACGCAAAGATTCTGTATAAGAGAAATCTTAGAAATAATATACAGCTTTTAAGAAATGATCCATGATTCCTAGAAATAAAAGGTCTTGTCTGAAATATTTTCCGTTACCATGGCAACTTAATGGGAATTATTTTGGAATTTAAGGAATCTTTGAAACTAGATTTTAAGAAGAGAAATGAAATTAAAGAATATCTATGGCTTTTTCCAAAAATTAGAACACAATGAAATTTTTTTTTTATGCTATAAAACTAATTTTTGTTATAGCAGTTTTAATATTGTACATGTTTATGTCTGCAATTATTGTCTGATATAATTACAACATACTGCCTAAATAATTCTTCCTGTTTTTTTTTTTTCTTTCAAAATTTAATATTTCTTTCCTGTTTTTTGCCCACTTTTGTTATTTGCAAGTGAAATATTTGTATGTCTCTACAAATGGCACTGACTTTTTATGAATTTGATGACAAATATAAAAAGGTTTAGACCCAGTTTCAGACTTCATGACCAGCCAAGGCTAATGTCTTTAATCCTTTTGCCCTTTCAAATTATTTAAGAATAAAAAAAAAATGAAGAACTGTTTATTATAGGTGCCTCTGTGTCCATAACAGACATTGGATTCTACATGTATCATGTAAGAAAGCTTAATCTAGCTAATAAGCTCACATGAGGTTGGTGGTTCTTCTCAGGTGGTTTTACTCAGGTGACCACTTGTGTCTGAAACAATTTGAGGTCTTCCTCTGAGTGGTTAAGGTCGTTGACTTCAAACCACTTGCCCCTCACCGCTGTGGGTTCGAATCTCGACAGGGACTTTGGATTCTTTCATGTGAGGAAGCTAGCTAGCTTATGGAACGTTGGTGGTTCTACTCAGGTGCCCTTTCGTGCCTGAAAAAAATGCACGGAGGGGCACCTGAGGTCTTCCTCCACCAGTAAAGCTGGAACGTCGCCAAATGACCTATGCTGTGTCGGTGTGACGTTAAACCCAAATCAAACAAACAAACAAAAATCTGTAAAGCTGTAAAATCCCCATATAAATCCTGTTACATTGCTGATGCAATTTTAAAACCAACAAACAAACATTAATATAATCATGTAAATTTCATCTTTTGTTTTTTGCAGCCGGAACTCCGTGTGAACCGGGCTTGCACAGCCAGCGCTTGTATGGGTCTTATATCACCACGAGATTTCGTTGATATTATTCTTACAAAAGAAACAGATTCTTATATATCCACAAATGGTAAGGAAAATTAGGAGTTTTCATTCAAATATAAATGTGAAGAGTTGTTTGTTTTTCTTATGTTTAATTGATAGCTCACTGAAGATGAAGATTGGTTGGATGAAGTGACTGAAAAAGTCGGCAGTCGATTGACTGTTTTTGACAGTAACAGGAAATCTTCAAAGTACTTGCAGGATATTTACTTTATTCCAGTAAATAGTATATACCATATATTATGTAATAAATGCCCCCGATCATTGGTCACAATTAAATGTTTCATTTTTCAAATGGGGAGCGAGCATCAATTAAAGTAAAAAAAAGTTAGATATTGTCAAAATAGAACAATATTTACTGTTTCTGTGGGTTTTTTTTACTGGATTATATATACTGGAATTTTCAGCTGTGGTAAAATTTGTGTTAGGGCGTTTATAAGAGAATATTCTGTATTGAGCTTAATCCCTATCTCAGACTTGATTATCGATTCTGTTAACTTTGATTTTCTTTTTTGATTTGTTGCTTATTACCTTTGTCAAAGGAACAATATCTAGACCTATTAAGTTTTATAAGGAACATTAACTTCTATGTCAGAAGTTTAAAGTTGATTAAATCTGGTACATTCTGACAGCTCTAAAACACAGCTTTTGTATATCCATAATATCCTTTGATTTTGATTGTGATAAATTTAAGCACAAACATAATTATTCAGCGCTGTCAAAATTGACATTCAGCAAATGTCTGAGAAACAAGCAATGTCAAATATATTCCAGTGCAGAACTGACTGTGTCAATTATTTGACACTGGGTAGAAATGCTCCTCACATTTAATAAAGGCCTTTTATTTTGTACCAAGTAATTGCCACTTTATTTTTACCAGACTTTGTCACATTTAATCAAAGTCTTTATTTGTGTGAATTACTGGCGACATGTACTCATAGTGTTCATTTATGGGACACCATTGCCACTTACAACTTAATATGAGCCGTGTCATGACAAAACCAACATAATGGGTTTGCGACCAGCATGGATCCAGACCAGCCTGCACATCCGCGCAGTCTGATCAGGATCCATGCTGTTCGCTATCAGTTTCTCTATTTTTATAGAGTTCGTAAGCGAACAGCATGGATCCTGATCAGACTGTGCGGATGGGCAGGCTGGTCTGGATCCATTCTGGTCGCAAACCCATTATGTTGGTTTTGTCATGACGCGGCTTATATGTATAATGTGTCTGATGATTCGATTGAATTAACTCAGGCATTCTTGTTAAGTATACACTTTATAGAAATCAGTAGAATTAATAACCTTGGATTCCCACAATGCTGATGATGATATTGATATCATATATATCTTAATTGTTACAGGTGTCAGTGTAACTTATGAGAAATGTCCCGAGGAAAAGAAATTTGTACGAGGATTCAACCATCCATGTGGTCTTATATGTGAAAAAATACCAGGGTATGTATAAAGCATCTATGTCTATTTAGGTGTCACATTTGTAGAGCCAGGATAGCATCAGTACGGTCAGTGCGGTCAGACCTAAGTATTAGTACTTTTAATATGAGAATGCTTTAAACAGTGTATGAATTTGTCCATATTCAAAGCAAGGCAAGTCCATTTTACATCAATTCAGGTTTAAAACCAGATACATTTAATTTTATGAATAATAGAAGGGTTCAACACAAAATTGTTTCAACTTTATGAAATTAAACAGCAAATTCTTATATAATGTCCATGTGATGATATAAGGTTACCACTTGCCCATCACCAATGTGGGTTTGAATCCCCCCTAGGGTTTTTAGATTCTATGTGAGGAAGTTTAGAACAGCCATGGTTCTACTCAGGTGCCTGCTCTCGTCTGAAATAATGCTTTGAGGAGCACCTGACGTCTTCCTCCACCAGTTAAGCATAATAGAAAAAATCATCATACATGTAATTATAATTGTATGTCGGTGTTGTTTAAAACCAAACCTAAACAAACATAAAAGCAAATTCTTTTTGTACAATTGTTATAATGAAATCTGAATTTAGCAGTTCTTTGTGATGTAATTTAATTACATGTAATATGTGGGATAGTCAAGTATTTATATATAATGAAGCTTTAGATGTTTAATAGCTAAATTTATCATCGATGATAACAGAATAGATCTGATTTTTTCTTATTAAAAAAAATTTACACTGTCTATCAAGCACGAGGATAATTATTTTCATTTTAAACGTTGCCAGATTCTTTATATATGATGGTGATTACATGATAATTTTTGTGTGAAGAAATGATAAAAACATGAGTCTGAACTTTGCTGGAAGCTGCAGGGGTCTTTTGTCTGTTTCTTTGAATTTTTTTGCAGATCAGAAAACTTCATAATTTAAAAGATTTCTTCTAGTTAATTCTGATGTCATGAACTTGGTATCTGGGGTAATATAGGTTCAAAAATGCAAGGGAAATGAAAATCCAGATTTAGTGTGCCAATAAAAGTTGTTAACACATTAAAACCTGGGGTCGGAATGTCTGGTGTATAGCACATGTGCAGAATGTAAAAAAATCTTATATAAATGTTGAATTCATTAAAAAAAAGTGTAAAAGAAAATGTAAGATTTATTTTGTATTACAGATGCCAAGATTCACTTATTCATGATATCAGAAGTGAATTTTCTACAAAAATTTTAACATAAGGAAATTTTGCTCATTTCAGTGGGATATAAAGCCTTCTGTATTACATTTATGAATAACTTTTTCACAACTATAATAAACTTAACCTCTCTATAACAACACCTTTCAATAACAACCAAAATCTTTGTCTCCCAAAGGGTGTTGCTTAGTAGAGGTTATACAGTAATTTCAAGTTTTTCGGGTGCTTTTCAACTGTTTTAAAATCATAGCATGTTTATTTTATCAGATAAATATATTTTTCCAATGGTATGTGAGACTGATGTTATCATTTTTCCTGATCTTCAGAATGAATGATCTGTTTTAGATCTTGTAGAATGTTAGAATATATATGTATATTATCATGAATGAAGATAAAGAATATATATGAGCCGTGTCATGACAAAACCAACATAATGGGTTTGCGACCAGCATGGATCCAGACCAGCCTGCACATCCGCGCAGTCTGATCAGGATCCATGCTGTTCGCTTACCAACTCTATTACAAGTAAAGAAATGGATAGCGAACAGCATGGATCCTGATCTGACTGCGCGGATGCTGGTCGCAAACCCATTATGTTGGTTTTGTCGTGACACGGCTCAATTAAATCTCCAATGAAGATATAGATTATTATAGAATGTATGATATCATTACTGGTAAATAGAATATACATGTATACAACATCCTCACTAATGAAGATATACAGTATATGATATCTTCACTAAAGAAGATATTGACTTTATCACTGATAAAGATATAGAATATATTGCATCCTCACTGATGAAGATATACAGTATATGATATCCTCACTGATGAAGATAAACAGTATATGATATCATCACTGATGAAGATATAAAGTATATGATATTGTCACTGATGAAGATATTGAATACATTTTGTATTACTGATGAAGATATTGAATATATATTATCATCACTGATTCAGATATACAGTGTACAATGTCATCACTGATGAAGATATCAAATATATCACTGAAGAAGATATACAGTAGTACATGTACATGATATGATAGCATCACTGATGAAAATATAGTGTTGGTTAATGACTGTGGCAGTTTATACATGAAATATAATTCTGTTAAACAGACTTCAGGTCACAAATTTTGAAACATTAATTTTTCATCTGACAGCCTTGGGTTTGAATCCAGCCAAGAACTTTGAAGCTTTATGTGAGGAAGCTATTTAGCTAGCTTAGATATGAGGACATGCATTAGTGTACCATCATATGCCTCACTCCCCCACTACAATTATTCACAATTATATACAAATAATGAATGTAAACTAAGTTACACCCCTGATCATTGTTTACACTCGTTAAGTTTACAAAAATACAACAACAACAATTTAAATACAAAAAAATGTGACTGTTATAAGGGATGGTTGTTAAAGTGTTATGTTTTTTGCCTTGTAATATGGTACAACTGTCACACAATTCTGACACCCTTGAATTTTATTACACTTTTTTGACTTGGATATACTGTGATGTTTATTTAAAAGAAATAAGTTAATGTCAGATTATTTGTGTCTCACTGCAGCTTTATCTGAACTTATACCTATACCTGTGGGGGCCTTGGGGTTTGTTTAGGGGGAGGGAGGGGTTGGGGAGGACATGGCTTCTATCAGTATATATTTATTTAAAAATCCATCTTGCAAGCATATATCCTGCCTAAGAAGGAATGTTTACAGGTATCATAATAATAAATCTGTAAACTAGAGCATACTTTTATCATACTTGCAAGATTTTAGGGATTTCATAGCATATTAAATTCTGCATTCAGAGTAATGGCTTAATGCACTATATCCTTGTTTGCTCTTATTTCAATGTTGTTTTTTTCCCATTTATACCTTTATAATTATTCTCGCAATAATTATTCTTACGTATTAAAATATTTGGGGGGTAAATCTTGATATATTTTTTTTTTGTATTTTTTAATGAGTCACTCTGAATGCACTAAACGTTTTGGTGTGCGATCCGTGGTGCATTCATTGTGAAGTCATTTGTAGCTGAAGAATTTTACAGCGGTTATAATGGCCTATATTGTTAATGCCTAACCTGTATTAATATCGAATAAAGTACACTTGACAAAGGAAAAATAACTTGTTTTTGTAACTCGTATGTACTTAAACGTATTGTTAAAATAGTCGGACGGACACTTGATACTAAACACTATTGATATCATTGTCGTATATTTTTTGTCGTTTCTGATTTTTTGACGTTTTTAACAAATAAGATAAATTGTAAATAAAACGGCCCATTTTCAGTAAGGGGTATCTATTGCTTGAATGAATGGCATAGCAATGAATGAAAAAATAAATAGTCTCCTTTTTCAAGTCATTGATAAAATATTATACATCTATTAGAAAGGTCTTGAGTAAGGTTTTAAATTTAACGGTAAACAGAAATTTTAAAAAGTTTTTAATTTTATGAGAATTTTTATTTTATTGAGTAAATTGACTGCTCAAAATGGTTCCATATTGGATTATTGTCTGTTTAATTAAATATAATAAGTCTGGTGAAACTGTATAGACAGAGGATATTGAGTCTGATAAGACTGACTGAGTAAATCAATCTGATCAGAATGTACAGACATAAAGGATATAGAATCTGGTCAGACATTAAGTATACAGATATAAAGTACAGAGTCTGGTCTAACTACAGACATAAAGTACACAGTCTGGTCAAACTGTACAGACAAAGTTCAGAGTCTGTCAACTGTATACAGCCATAATTTAAAGGCTGTACATGCATAGATTTTATAAAGTCTGGTCAAACTGTACATACATAATTTTAAGTCAGGCTCACTCAGTACAGACATAAAGGACAGAGTGTGGGAAGACTTTATAGACATGAAATACAGAGTGCGGTCAAATTGTACAGACATTAATTACATAGTCTTATCAAATTCTACAGAAATAGGGTACAGTGTGTATCCAGACTGTACAGATATAAAGTACAGAGTCTTGTTCAACTGTACAAACCTAAAGTACTGACTGATCAAACTGTACAGACATAAGGTATTGATTTTGGTCAGACACTGAGTATAGAGTCTGATTAGACTGTACAGACATAGAGTATAAGAGTCAAGTCAAACTGTACAGACATAACATACAGTGTCTGGTCAAACTGTACAAACTGTCATTACAGAGTAAGCTGCTAGTTTGTTTTGACATTGGGTAAAGTGACCACCTCCAACTACTGATGACTTTTGAGCCAATTAAGGCATAATATAATAGCTTTTCATAGAGTAAAGAATTGAACTGAAAACTGTTTTACCCAACTTAAAATGAGGGCAATCAACCAGGATATTATCTAACAAAAAATTCATTCCACATATCTTTAAAACTTTTTTGGAATACAAGATAAAGCCAATTGTCTGAACCAAACTTATGTTTATTTTAAAAAACTGAATGCATTACAGGGCCTAATGTTTTGCAATTCATAAACAAATACAAATGTATTCATGAATTCTTATTATGTAAACTTTGAGTGCAAAATCTTTTAATAGGACTTTCAGATAATGTAGTATTAAATTCATTTCAAAGAATTCAAATTGAATGTTATTCATTTAATTTAGGCTGTTTACATATTTTTTTGTTGTTGTTATTGTTATTGTTTTATAATCAATTTAGCACTGAGCAGCCTGAAATTGTTATATTCCAAGGTCCGAACCCACGATACACATTCTGCTGCCAATATTAATAAGCAATAGTGGTAAAATGCCTGGGCTTACCATGAATGGTATAATTAAATCCTAGTTCCAAGACCTGTCAGCATAATCCAAATTAAAGTGACTGAGTGAGACTTTCTGTTGGAGACTTTCTGTTTTGTTGATTGGTCACTTTTATCACTTCAATAATGAAATCCCCCCCCCCCCCAATCTCACAATTGATATTTTTAACTTTGAAGCACTGGTCAAGTCTGTTATATAAATCTAGGTGTGTATTGTCAAATAAAGTAATAATTAATTCTTTTTATTTAGCAATATTTAGTATCCATAAGCCCCGTCTAGAGGAGGGAAATAAATTTGACCTTTTCCATCCTGATGTCATACATCTATAGATTGACAGTAGAATGTTTGGCATCCACAAATATTCTAATAATTTATCAATTGCAAGTTTATGGTATTTTCATAACAGTTCAGTTGCATTTTGCATTACATAAATAAGAATTTGTTACAACATTTATTCAACCAGATAACAATTCAGATTTTATTTTTATCTTTAGACAGTATTGATTATTTCTTATAAGGCTTTTGCTGACTTTCAAAGTGATAAATCAAGATAAGTAAAAAGTCAACACAAGTATAAGAAATCAACACAAGCATCAGAAATTAACACAAGTGTTTTAAATTAACATACATATAAGAATTCAACTCAAATATAAGAAATCAACACAAATATAAGATATCTACACAAGTATAAGACATCAACACAAGTATAAGAAATCTACACATTATAGGTAATCAACACAAGTATAAGAACTAAACACACATATAAGAAAACAACACAAGTATAAGACATCAACACAAGTATAAGAAATCTACACAAGTATAAGACATCAACTCGAGTATAAGAAATCAACACAAGTATAAGAAATTAACACAGGTATAAGAAATCAACACAAGTATAAGAAATCAACTCGAATATAAGAAATCAACATGAGTAGAAGAAATCAACAGGAGTCAAAAAGTTCAGAATGTTAAGCCTAGATATTTTTTTATGTTAACAAACAGAAATGCATTATCATTCCTTACATACCTGTAGTTAAACTTGCAAAAAAATGAAAGCAATTTCACAGAATAATTGAACAAGAGGGTTGTAACTTTTGGCTAAGTGTAAATTTTCAACAACAAAAAAATTCTATAGATTTTATGTCAATATAATAAACAGGTCTCGGTTATCTAACATACCTAAACTGTAAGGTTTCAGTTGAGAAGGATGAAATTATTGCTTTATGGTTAACTCTATAAAGTATCTTGAGGCTAAGTTATGGACAACCCACCTAGGTTGACCATTGGTCTTCCATAAAGTTTAAAAATATTTCTGGGGGTTTTCATAAAGACATATAGGCATAATTAGAATGTTGTTTAATTGCATTATATAAAATGTGTGACTAAAAAAAATTTTGGTGACCCTTTACTTTAAACTTTAATGGGGTGTGGCTTGATGTAAATTTATGCGTAGGCTGGATTTTAAAGGAATCTGGGTACATGGCCTCTGGATTTGTTCTTTTTTTTGCATAGAATTGCTTCTCATTGTAAGTGATGCATTTTGGTGTGTATTAAGTAAAAATAGATATGTTCAGGAGACTGAAAGAATTGTAGGTAGACTATTTAAATACTAAAAAAATTCACTTTCCTTGAAAATGTAAACGACCTGGCCTGAGTTGAAGTTTAAGACCTCTTGGAATACTGACCCGATTGCAAACAACAATAAAATAATGTGAAGACTTTGAATCCTCTGAATTGGCTTTATATGAGTCAAGCTGCAAGGTCAGCGTGCATTTATGACGACCCTCCATTAACGGGCTCTATCAAACGATCAATTTTACCATTTTAGGATTCTGTTTTTCTGTATTTTTGCAAAGTTATTAGTAATTGAATAGAAATTTATTGAGAATCGGAAATCATATTCATTAGCTAATATTAGAATCTATAAAACTCATTAGCTATATTAACAGCTAAGGGAGATATTATTGAAATATTTTGAAAAGCTGTCATCAAACCATTAGCAGTTAAAACAGAATGTAGGCTGTTTTGTTAGATGGTAAATATTATGCCGAAACATTTGCTATGTATTGGAAAGATTGATCTGTAATTGATATGATCAGATTGATAGAAACCTGCCTTTCAAATACTACAGTAGCTATTTAAGAGATACCATCTTCCCCAGCCTAAAATATGATTTATTAAGTTAACTCCCCTTAATCAAAAAATGTGACTAAGTGAATTACCTCGGCTCCCCTAGCCCCAAAGGATGACTTTATAAATTACCTTTTCCTAGTCCTGATAAGCTTTTAATATTTAAGTCACCTCTGCAATTTAAATGTAGGTCCGTTTCCAGTGCTTAATTAGTGATGGAACCATGACTTCAATTTAGCTCCCTCATCCCCCAAGCCAGAACCCTGTCCCCCACACCTTTTCCTACCAAAACCACCTTTCGTCTTCTTCCCCGGTAGTCAAAATGTAAATTTTGCTCCAAAATTGTTCAAAGAAATTACTAGTACATATAAACTCAACTAGCTAAAATCGTGACAAAGTAACCTTCATTAGCCCAAAAACAATAGCTTATAATCTCCCATTTTGCCCAAAAACGACTTGTGCATTAAGGGCCCATTATGCATCACTGCTGATTTAGTTAAACACACTTATAAAGGATGTTAATGCTTAAAATCAAGTGTAACTTAAATCCCACATGAGTATACATACTTGAATTGAAATTAAAGTACTTTTTTTTGGGGGGGGGGGGGAGAAAAAACTAAAAAAAATGTTTATACATTTTAGGTTACATTAATATCTTATTAAGTAATACTTCACTCATCTGAACTTAGATGTATCCACTTTTTAGTACAATTCTTGTAATACAAGAAGGTTACTGAGTGAAACTGAGTGGTTTATGAAATAATATATATTCATGTATATAAATGTATAATATGATTATGTCATTGAGACTGCATGAGTAGAGATCTCTTTCAATTTGTATTGCACCTAAAAATTGAATACTGAGTCAGAATGATCAAAATCCGGCTATATTTCATTGCATCACTATCAGTCAGTTGATGATTTTGAATTATCCTTTCGATATATTGATCAATAAGCTTTAAAGGCTTAATGTCCTAAATCGGTGAAGAAATAAAAAGAATTTACGACATTTTTCTTTTTTAACCGTCTCAGTATGACAATGCATTCTGGGTGCAGTAAAGATGTATATTTCCTTTATAAGGACTTAATGATCATTTTACCGTTTGTTGTTGTAGTTGAGGATGAAGACTGCAAATTTCGTTGCGGTTTTTTTCTGTTAAACTGTTTAGTGTATGAAGAATGTATGATTAGATATCCATTTACGGTGGCGATATTAGGTAACCCACAATGTTAAATTGCCCGAAATAGCGGCTGATTTAAGTACTATTTGATAACATATTTCACATTTCATGTCTAGGTTTTCTTTGATTATATCCACTCCTTATGATAAGTTACAAGTGGTGATATAAAAGTGGAAACACTTGTACAAATGTGGCATGACAGTTGTATATATTTGGTAATAAAATGATAAACTGTTTTCAATAACTTGAAAATGTGATTGTTTAAATATAATCATGATATTTATTAAGGGGAAAAAGAATTAGGGTACGGGGAGTTAAGGGGTTGCGATTTAAAGGTTAAACTTAAGATAAATCATCAGAGAAGTTGTTTGTCTCTCATTGTGATAATTTTACTGATAACTACCATCGTCTCAACAGGATGTTGACCATTAACAATTAAAACATACATTGAAATTTCTGATAACATTTTAACTATAGGTCAGTTTCTGGTGGCAACATATTTTTTCCCATGCCTGGCAGGAAAATTTCAAATGTGTACTGACCCAATAACGGCATGCCCACTGATCTTGGCCTGCACTGCGCACTTTAAAGTTAGATTCTATAGTCACTATAGCAGGCGTAGAGTTGACCACTAGGTCATGGCTTGCCTTGAGGTGAATTGTCATAGTTGTCGTTCTGGAAATATACATGCCCTTGATGTATCATTTCAGGTTTAAGTGGGTACTCGAGTCAAGCCTAGGGTGTTCTGAAAGCTAACTTAGCTTTCTCATATTAAAAAATCCTGTGTCTGTAACTGGGTTCAAACCCACACAATCATGAAGGATAAAATTAATGTCAGCAGCCATAACTACTTGGCCTCAGAGGCTCATTAAAAAAAGAAATTTATTCTTGTCATTGATCATAAGTTACAAGTTTGATTGTGTTTAAGTGGTGTTTGAGTAGTGTAAATTTAAGAGATTATTAATCTGTCAACTGAAAAACTCATTATAAGTCAAAGAAAACTCTTCACAAAACTATAAAATCTGAGTAAAAATGTTCATTATTAAAGGAGTACACCTCCAGATTTGTTTTAAAGTTTTATGGAAACTTGTGAATTGTCAACTAACTAAAGACTTGTCAAGGGGTTATGAATTAAGAAATTTAACAAAGTTTAAGGCATTTATTACTACCAACACACTGATATTACCTATAATTTATTTAAAGAATGCAGAAATTTCTCTTACTTTTTTAGAAACAGGCTTGAAAAGTTGTGATGAAAATATTGAGTTATTCTTTTGACTTTTTTGCATCAAGTGGTACGAAAATAAATATTTCATGAGGACATGAGTAAAATTTGATAATTTTCATAATGCAAGATGAAAATGATTTTGTCCTGTATCTATAGAAAATATTTGAATTTTCTGTTTATCGTTATAATTACACTTCTCTTACAATTTTTAAGACTTCTTTAACATTGTTTATTTGCTGAATAAAGAAGAAAGTTGTCCAGCAAGACATGAATGGAAATATGGAAAATATGTTTTAACTACAGTGAAAAATAAATTTTTACAGTGAAAATATGGAAAATGAAAATATGCATAATCTTTTATCAATATTTCTTAGTATTTCATTTATAAGTACATAAAATATACCTTTACCTGCATATTTTTATGCCACTGCAGCATCTGCGATGCGGTGGCATATAGCGATTCATCTGTGTGTGTGTTTGTTTGTTTGTGTGTTATATAGATTATATAGTGAACTTAAAAAATCTTCTTGTGAAAAACCACTAGTCCAATTTAAACCAAACTTGGCCAGATTGATCCTTGGGTGAAGGGCTTTTAAAGTTGTTCAAAGAATTTCATTCCATGCAGAAATCTGGTTGCCATGGCAACCAAAAGTAATTATAAGAATAAATTTAAAAAATCTTCTTGTAAAGACCCAAAAGGCCTATAGCTTAGATATTTTGCATAAGGCATTGTCTGGTAGACCTCTACCAAGATTGTTCAAATTATAGCCCTGGGGTCAAAATTGGCCCCGCCCCGGGGTCATTGACTTTCACTATATGTAAATATAGTAAAAGCTTAAAATACCTTCTTGTCTGAAGGTACCAGGCTTAGAGTTTTGATATTTGGTATGTGTTATTATCTATAGGTACTCTACCAAAGTTGTTCAAAGTTTGCCTCTAGTGTCAAAGTCAGCCCCACCCCGGGGGGTCATAGGTTTTTCTTATATGTATATTGTAAAAACTTAAAAAATCATCTTCTCTAAATTCACAAAGGCTAGAGGTTAGATATTTTGCATGAAACATTGTATAGTGTACCTTTAGCAAGATTGCACAAATTATAGCCCTGGGGTCAAAATTTGCCCCGCCCCGGGGGTCATTGATTTTCAATATGTACATATAGTAAAAAATTTAAAAAAATCTTATTGTCTGAAGGTACAAGCCTTAGAGCTTTAATATTTGTTATATGATATCATCTATAGGTAGTCTACCAAAGTGGTTCAAATTTTGCCTCTAGTGTCAAAACTAGCCCCGCCCTTGGGGTCATAGGTTTTCCTCATATGTATATAGTAAAAACTTTAAAAAATCATCTTCTCTAAATTCACAAAGGCTAGAGGTTAGATATTTTGCATGAAACATTGTGTAGTGAACCTCTAGCAGGACTTGTACAAATTATAGCCCTGGGGTTAAAATTGGCTCCACCCCCGGGGGTCATTGATTTTCACTATGTACATATAGTTAAAAATTAAAAAATCTTATTGTCTGAAGGTACAAGGCTTAGAACTTTGATATTTGGTGTATGATATCATCTATAGGTACTCCACCAAAGTTGTTCAAATTTTGCCTCTACTGTCAAAACTAGCCCCGCCCCGGGGGTCATAGGTTTTCCTTACATGTATATAGTAAAAACTTTAAAAAAAATCATCTTCTTGAATTGACAAAGGCTAGAGGTGAGACATTTTGCTTTAAACATTGTGTAGTGAACCTCTACCAAGATTATTCAAATTCAAGCCCTGGGGTCAAAATTGGCCCCGCCCCTGGGGATCATTGATTTTCAGTCACTATGTCATAAAGTAAAAAATTAAAAATCTTATTGTCTGAAGGTACTAATCTGATAATAACAGATAGGTAAGTGATCTAAAATTGTGTTCCTCCATTACTATTTAGTGTTGTATTTATGCGGTGGCATGGCATTTTTTTACAAATGCAATCTTGTTTTTTCTTAAATTATATTAAATCTATTTTTCTAAAAAAAATAAAATAATAATTTCTTACTCATTTGGAGGCATGCTGCTTTAAGGAAAAAAAATGTATCAAGGTAAAAAAGAAGATAATTTGAATAAATATAAGTTTTAACAAAAGAAGAATTTTTTTTTTTATTTTTGTTTTATCGTTTTGTCCTTATGTGAAGTGTTTCTTAAATAGTAGGCAATAAATGAATAATAATTTAATATCAATAAAGTAGCTTATTTATATTTCATTTCTATTTACTAAAGAGTCATGAAAAGTTAAAACTCACTTGGCAAGTTTTGTTGTTTTTTGCAAACTCATTGAATATTATCTATTTTTTTGTCTTTCTATTTATTATTATCATTATAATCATTAACTTAGTCTGCTCAATTTGTGTAATTTACATTCCCTGTTTTTAGACAGTTCTGCTAAAAATTTGTGTAATTTACATTCCCTGTTTTGAGACAGTTCTGCTAAATTTGTGTAATTTACTTTCCCTGTTTTGAGAAAATACTGCTAAATTTGTGTAATTTACATGGACTTGCAAGCCCTGCTTTGAATTCTTCTAATTACTGCTGAATTTGTGCAATGAATATGACACATGCCTTGATTTAAATTCAGTGTCTGTTTAGCACAATAAGAAAACATGATCAAGACATTGATAAAAACAGGGATAAATTTTTTTTTTTCAGTGGCGCCAATTTTATCTATGTAATATTTCTGCTTCAGTTATGTAAATATGTTTATAATTTGGCCAGATCTGTTTTTAATTTTGTGGAGCAGCGTAAATTGCTCAATGTATAACATAAATTGCACCTCAAGTAATGTCTTTCTTAAAAGCAGCATGCGTCCATATTCATGCTAATTTTCATGAAAATTTTGTATCTTAAAGTAAAATATTGTTAAGTGAACAAAGAAAGAAATTTACACATTGTAAATGACACAAATAACCCATGAAATTACCAAAACAAGGTCAGAATATACTAAAATAGTCCTTACTGCATTAGTCACTTAGTAGATTATATGATGATATACTGCAAAATCAGTCAATATTTGTTCATAACATGTAAGTTATTACTTATTATCTTGAATCATTTAACTTTTCTTTAAATCGTAGTACATTTTTCTCAAATTTTATTTTCTTGAAATATTTTGGTTTATATCTGGAGTCTTGGAGCTTTAAACATGTATTAAACACTCTTTCCTCCCTGCAGTGTTATAGATAAACATATATATTTCTATACATTACATAATATCATTTTTTTTATCATTAATTAATTTTGTAAAGCACCAGTACCGGTTGCCATGGTGATATTTTATTGAAACAAAACTAATGTGTGAAATAGACATAAAAATAGTGCATTATGGGCTTTTTAGGATGGCAGCTTATTGCTTGCTTGTCTGTTATCTGGAAAATAACTTCCTAGGCCAGGATAAATATTTTATCTTCATTACTTCTTTCAAAATGATAAGATTTATAACGGCTGGTATAAGGTGCATTGTACTTGTTTTTGTTTTTATTTTACCCTGTGCATTATAACTTGGCATTGTAAATGGACTTCCTGCTTAATTTGAATTTGAATCTGTCCTTTGTTGAATTTATTGCAACAGTCTGTAATAACCACTGCCCACATGTGACGCATCCCATGGGAAGGGCAAGAAAATTAGTTTTTTTCCTTTCTTTGCCATGTCGGTATGGTGGTTCTGGTTTGGCGCTAAAAAGTTGGGTTTTTTGGGGGATGGGGGGAGGGGGCTGTCCAAAATTGCAGTGCTGGGGCTTTAGGCAGGGAGTCTATTATCTGACTATCTATATGGTGCAAGATCAAGCACTTAAAGCTTTACCTGCAACAGTAATTGCAATTGACTTGGTTTATTTGAAACAATTTAAAAAAAGAAGTACTACATTTTATATCATTCATGGTTAGAATGATATTACAATACTTTTATGAAGGCATAGCATGGGAAGGGATTTAAGAACCTGAAACTTTTCCTTACAATGGCCTTATTATATATTACATAATGATATTACCTCGGTATCATCATTAACATTAAGAAAAAGAAAACATACTGCTATAGATATTGATTTTGTTCCTGTATTATTATCTTTTGATATATATACAAGATATAAATTATTTTTTCTGCCTTTTTTTTTATGATTTAGGTATTATATAAGATTAGTAGGTATTCATTGTATATCTCAGTCTTATTTTAATATTCCAGGAAAGATTCTATAGGCTATTGTACTTGACATGTTCAGAGATTATATTTTTGTTTGAAGAGAATATTTTTATTTAGACAGTATTAATTTTAGAGTAGGTAATATTTTGGTACCTAATATTTCTGTTAAGTAGAGAGAATATTTTTGTTTAGAGAGTATTTAGAGAGTGTTTAAGGTACATGTATTTCAGACTAGGGAATAATTCGGTTAAACTACATAATTATTATGAAATTATTTACTTTAAAAAAAAATTATTTTTTTTAAAATTTCTACATGTACTTTCAGAGAGCCTAACAGAACAAAGCTAGTCAGTTTAATCCAGCCTGACCTGGGGGGCATGTTACCACGGAGCCTTGTAGACCAAGCCATACCCGGCTCCATGGCGGCATTTTTCACAGAACTTAAGAGTGCATTAAAGAAAAACGGAGCTGCAAATAGTTGAGAAATCCATCACATAGGTCTAAAGGGAATAATCAATAAAAACAAACAAAATCTACATTAAATGTACATGTATATTAAGTATTGTGTAATGGTATACTGTGATTGTGTATTGCCTGAAAAAGATTTTCTGTGAAAGTTTTTTTTTTTACAGTAATAGTACATACGGTAATGACACTATGCCTAAAAATAAAATTGGACTTTGTAATTTTGTAATTTTAAAGATCAATAAAATAAACAAACGAAGATTTCAATTTTTTTTAGTTAAATCTGGCTATATCTCATTACCACTTGAGCGAGATCTCAATCTTTGATGTGTAGATGCTTTATTATACACATTATTTTTAATAAGCTTCTATGTGATTAAGTTATTGATGAAGGAGTCACATGATTTGTTAATGTGAAAAAACTACCAGTAATTGTTCTATTTATTATCATGATTATGTTACCTGTTGTTTAACGATGTGTAATTTGATATATTGAAATTCTGTAAAATAAAAAAGTGTTTTAAATAATGTATTTGACTTTTGTTCATTATAATTTGTAATGAGAAAGATGATATGAAGGTAAATATTTAATAAAGCCTCTTATAACAGAAAAAAAACTTATATTTGCTTGTTTGATTTTCAGGTTTTTATGCTGATTTTAACACATTATTTGCAAAACAAGTTCTTGCAAAGAACTATGGTTGTAACATGATAAGGACTCAAACCCATAATCCCTGAGTTAAGAGGCAGACACCTTTAACCACTAAGCCACCTCTCCCCATATCTTGTAGGTTGATTCACCTTACCAGCTTTCATGGATGACAAACCAATAATAACCAATATCTCCAACTTTCCTGATAACTAACCAGTAATAACCAATATCTCCAACTTTCCTGATAACTAACCAGTAATAACCAATATCTCCAACTTTCCTGATAACTAACCAGTAATAACCAATATCTCCAACTTTCCTTGATAACTAACCAGTAATAACCAATATCTTCAACTTTTCTGGATAACTAACCAGTAATAACCAATATCTCCAACTTTCCTGGATAACTAACCAGTAATAACCAATATCTTCAACTTTCCTGGGTAACTAACCAAAAATAACCAATATCTCCAACTTTTCTGGATAACTAACCAGTAATAACCAATATCTCCAACTTTCCTGGATAACTAACCAGTAATAACCAATATCTCCAACTTTCCTGATAACTAACCAGTAATAACAAATATCTCCAACTTTTCTGGATAACTAACCAGTAATAACCAATATCTCCAACTTTCCTGGATAACTTATCAGTAATAACCAATATCTTCAACTTTCCTGGATAACTTACCAGTAATAACCAATATCTCCAACTTTCCTGGATAACTAACCAGTAATAACCAATATCTTCAACTTTTCTGGATAACTAACCAGTAATAACCAATATCTCCAACTTTCCTGATAACTAACCAGTAATGACCAATATCTCCAACTTTACTGGATAACTAACCACTAATAACCAATATCTATAAATTTCCAGGATAACTAACCAGTATTAACCAATATCTCCATATTTCCTGGATAACTAACCAGTAATAACCAATATCTCCAAATTTTCTGGATAACTAACCAGTAATAACCAATATCTTTAACTTTTCTGGATAACTAACCAGTAATAACCAATATCTTTAACTTTTCTGGATAACTAACCAGTAATAACCAATATCTCCAAATTTTCTGGATAACTAACCAGTAATAACCAAAATCGTTGCAAGTGAATGACTCCTTATCCCACATAAATTATAGATCAGTGGTGGGAGACAAATAAGACTCTATTGTCATGTCTTGTTGCCCAAGTGTCAAACCAACGACCCCTGGGTTACTGTTGCTTATCCAAATGCTCTCCTTACCTTGGTATATAACTAATGTTAAAATGAAATATTCATATAATTATTATTATATAAAGGTAGTGGTGGTGTATCAGTTAAGGAGTCTGCATCACAAAAGGTCAACTGTAGAAGTTTATAAATGCTAAACGTGTACATGTATTTGACAAATTGTGTTTGTGTATGAATCTTATAAATTCATCATGTTTCTAAAGAAAGAGTCCATGGCTTCGGTTACATCCATGGTTTCACATACATGAATAGACCTGCAGTAATAGTTATTTCCAAGAAGCACACATAAAACTGGTTCATAAATAAGCTGCAAGCTTTCTTCACAATAATGTTAGATAAATAGTATTTAAACTTTAGGGTATGTATATAATTTAAGGCATTTGCCTGAAGTTCAGGTTTTTTCTACTCTTGAATGCTCTCTTTTTCTATATAAAACCAAATGAAATAGTACTAATTTCAGGGTTTTCAGGTTTTCTGATATTTTTAATTTAAAATGCAGCCATCATATTAAAAATATTTACTTGTTTATTTGTTACATGTAGTAGCACAAAACATGTTACCGGGAACTCTGCAAACATGGGTATTTCCGATCTTACCTCATTATGCACTCATGGTGCACCTACTGTTCACAATAGTGATAATTTTATGGAATTATGATTATTTGTAACTGTAAAAGTTTGTTTTTATACTCCAGGATCTGATACGAAAAACCACATTTTCCCAGTTCTAGAGTATCTTTATTGTAAACATCACTGTTGCCATATACAGTGTTCACACAGCTCATAATATAATTAAACTTGATTCACATTTAGCTTACTCTCATTCTGGCATTTTGATTGGCTGATTTATATTTAAGATTGACCAATAGCATTCAGCCTAATTGATGCCTGCCAATCATACTTACATATTATCATATCACTGATTATTCATAATCACTCCTTTTGTATTTGTATTTTCTACCTTAATTATTGTTATTGCAGTCTGTCTATGTGTGTGTATTAGCGTTTATTTATACTCGCCTCCGGTTGCCCATTATGGGCTAGTCCTCCAGAAGAGTATTAGTCATTTAGATTTTTGGAGGATAGTGCAATTACAGATACAGAAAGATGCCCCAATTCCAGTAGCTTCTCCTGGTTCTTTAGCGTGCCAAGTGTTTAAGCACCCATACATGGGACCTCGATTTAAAGTCTCATCCGAAAGACTTATTAGTAATGTTGAGTAGGCCAGCCCGGGAATTGAACCCACAATGTCGAGATTACAAGTATCGCGCTCTAACCGATTGAGCTATGCGGGCTGGTTAACAGTCTGTTTAGGAGTAATCTACAAGAGGTGATAGGATTTGTATTACGATTGTATTATGTATGCATAACAGGAAAATCAATTGATAAAGCAGTGTTAGGCAATAGTTTATAGCTGGGGGATCAATGAATGATAATGTGCTTAAGTATTCCTTGCAAATAGTTTTATGGATACAAGAAGATTTATTTAGCAATAAGCTGTTGCTTAGAATTTATTTGCATCATTGATTACAACGATGAAATAATCTTGTATTTTATGCTTGATTAATTAATCCCCTACCAATATGTTTGATTAATTAATCCTTTAATCACAACTGAATTTTCCTTATTGTTTTATCAATTAATTCTTAAATCATGGCTGAAATTTTGTATATTCATCCTCCAATCATGAATTCTCCTGTATGTTTGATTAATAAATTAAAATTAAAAAATCAACTATGATGTAAGATTCAGATATAATTGAAGGATTAAAACTCAATAATCTATGTTTTATGAATAAATCCTTAAATCATAGCTAAATTTCACTCTGTTTGATTAATTAATCATTAAATCATAGCTAAATTTCCAATATGTTTGATTAATTAATCCTTAAATCATAGCTAAATTTCAATATGTTTGATTAATTAATCCTTAAATCATAGCTAAATTTCCAATATGTTTGATTAATTAATCCTTAAATCATAGCTGAAATTTCCAATATATTAATTTGATAAATAAATCCCTAAATCATAACTGAATTTGAACAATCATGGGAGATGCATTTCATCTGCAATCGCATAACCACCTCAGAGGCACAAGTTCATGTTCTTCATAACATTGCTTTACTGCAAGTAAAATATTGAAATTTTACCAAAAAATAGAATACCAAATAGCAAACAAAGTAAAAATTTTATTCTTCAAATCTAAGAACTCTCTTAGTGATATTAACCTCCAATTAAACTGCTATATTAAAACATGATGGCGAAAAAAAAATAACCAATTTAAAAATATTATCGGTTTGTCAAAAGTCTTGTTTTAATTGTTTTATAATAAGATTTGTTTGTGGTTTTTTTTTTATAGAAACAGAAAAAAAACTGTCTTAAATACATAAAGTATTCAGAAAATAGTCCTTAAAATAAATCTATTTCTATTATTCATTTCATTAATATGCATGAATGAAAGGATAAAAAAAACATTTGCCAATAAAGCCGATTTATATTAAAAAATGTAAATGAAATGAGTTTTCAGGAAGTTGTTATGGTGACGGTCTCCTACGGAGCTTAATCATGCATCATTGTTATGCATACAAATGTCTTTACTGTCTGCTTTTGGAAAAATAAGTGCCTGAGGGTATTTGGGATGGGCATAAGAATATTTTCTTAATCTTGTTGGGGAAAATACCACAATTAATATTTCAAGATATGTTGATGGAAAAACTTTTTTTTCAGCCAAAAAGACATTTTACCAGGGCTTGCTGTACTAAAGTTCAAGTCCTTGCTTTAGCTTCATAAAATGATAAAATAGTTCCTATCATTTACTTTAGTTTGAAGTTATGTCTGTTGAGAAAGAAATGAAGAGGGGGAAAGAACTTGTTTAAAACCATCTTAAATATTTTACATAGTTGTTCCCCTTTATATAATGAATTACAAGAATTACATTTTTTGGCTGGACTTAGTTGTGTTTTTTTTCTCCTAATATCACATCTTTGAAACTTTTATGTGCCATTAAGCTTTACAAATATTTTTCAACCTTCAGGCTCATCCCTTGAAATTAAAAAAATTAAACTATAAATAATTATATTTTCCACTATAGCCAGTTAGTTTCAGTGATGGTACCCCTAGCATCTTTAATCTCCCTGTTCTATCTAAACAATATGAATTAAAGTTGCTGAAATGCTTAATTGACAGAAAAATAAGTAGCATTCAGATTCTAAAATTGTATGTTGTAACCTACACTTATTCTTATATATAATGTAGACTGAGCTAGCAACATAATCTGTAACAAAGTTTCATTGAAACATTGTGCTGTAAAAACATGAAAGTATTCACTGGAAACTATGCAGTAGAGCAAATGAGGTAAAATGAAGCATTAAATAGGCGTGCTGTAGAATGCATGTGGTAGAAAGTATTTACTAGACACCATGCTGTAGAACACATGTGGTAGAAAAGTTTTCACTAGACATGCTATAGAACACATGTGGATGAAAAATATTCACATCATGCATATTACTATTCCTACAAGTCACTAAAAACTGACACCACCAGTATAACCCATGCAAGGAACAGTAAAAGCCAGAGAAGGATCAGTATATCCCTGGCAGGGTTCAGTATAACCCAGGCAAGGATCAGTACAACCAGGCAGGGATCAGTATAACCAGGCAGGGATCAGTATAACCAGGCAGGGATCAGTATAACCAGGCAGGGATCAGTATAACCAGGCAGGGATCAGTATAACCAGGCAGGGATCAGTATAACCCAGGCAAGGATCAGTATAACCAGGCAGGGATCAGTACAACCAGGCAAGGATCAGTATAACCAGGCAAGGATCAGTACAACCAGGCAGGGATCAGTATAACCAGGCAGGGATCAGTATAAACCAGGCAAGGATCAGTACAACCAAGGTCAGTATAACCAGGCAGGTAACCAGGATCAGTATAACCAGGCAAGGATCAGTATAACCAGGGCAAGGATCAGTATAACCAGGCAGGGATCAGTAAACCAGGCAAGGATCAGTATAACCAGGCAAGGATCAGTATAACCAGGCAAGCAGGATCAGTATATAACCCAGGCAAGGATCAGTATAACCAGGCAGGGGATCAGTATAACCAGGCAGGGATCAGATATAACCAGGCAAGGATCAGTATAACCAGGCAAGGATCAGTATAACCAGGCAAGGATCAGTATAACCAGGCAGGGATCAGTACAACCAGGCAAGGATCAGTATAACCAGGCAAGGATCAGTATAACCAGGCAGGGATCAGTATAACCAGGCAGGGATCAGTATAACCAGGCAAGGATCAGTATAACCAGGCAAGGATCAGTACAACCAGGCAGGGATCAGTATAACCAGGCAGGGATCAGTACAACCAGGCAGGGTTCAGTATAACCCAGGCAAGGATCAGTACAACCAGGCAGGGATCAGTATAACCAGGCAGGGATCAGTATAACCAGGCAGGGATCAGTATAACCAGGCAGGGATCAGTATAACCCATGCAAAGATCAGAATAATCAAGGCAAAGATCAGTGTAACCCAGGCAAGGATCAGTATAACCCAAGCAAGGACCAGTATAACCCAGGCAAGGATCAGTGTAACCCAGGCAATGATCAGTTTAACCTAGACAATGATCAGTATAACCAAGGCAAGGACCAGTATGATCCAAGCAAAGATCAGTATAACCCAGACAGGGATCAGTGTAACCCAGGCAATGACCAGTATAACCCAGGCAATGATCAGTATAACCCAGGCAATGACCAGTTTAATCCAGGCAAAGATCCATATAACCCAGACAGGGATCAGTATAACCAAGGCAAGGACCAGTATAACCCAAGCAATGGTCAGTATTACCTAGGCAAGGATCAGTGTAACCCAGGCAGGGATCTGTATAACCCAGGCAAGGATTAGTAAAATGCAGGCAGGGATCATAACATAGGCAAGGATCAGTATAACCCAGGCAAGGATCAGTGTAACCCATGCAGGGATCAGTATAACCCAGGCTCGGATCAGTATTATCCAGGAAGTGTTCAGTGTAACCCAGGCAAGGATCAGTATAACCCAGGCAGGGATCAGTATAACCTGACAGGGATCAAATAACCCAGACAAGGACCAGTTTAACCCAGGTTGTGATCAGTATAACCCAGGCAATGATCAGTATAACCCAGGCAGGGATCAGTGTAACCCAGGCAAAGATCAGTATAACCCAGACAGGGATCAGTATAATCCAGGCAATGACCAGTATAACCCAGGCAATGATCAGTATAACCCAGGCTAGGACAAGTATAATCAAGGCAAAGATCAGTATAACCCAGACAGGGATCAGTATAACCCAAGCAAGGATCAGTATAATCCAGGCAAAGATCAGTATAACCCAGACAGGGATCAGTATAATCCAGGCAATGACCAGTATAACCCAGGCAATGATCAGTATAACCCAGGCTAGGACAAGTATAATCAAGGCAAAGATCAGTATAACCCAGAAAGGGATTAGTATAACCCAAGCAAGGATCAGTATAATCCAGGCAAAGATCAGTATAACCCAGACAGAGATCAGTATAATCCAGGCAATGACCAGTATAACCCAGGCAATGGTCAGTTTAACCCAGGCAAGGGCCAGTAAAATCCAGGCAAAGATCATTTACCCAGACAGGGATCAGTATAACCCAGGCAATGATCAGTATTACCCAGGCTAGGACCAGTATTGTCAAGGCAAATATAAGTATAACCCAGACAGGGATCAGTATAACCCAGGCAAGGATCAGTATAACCCAGGCAAGGAAAAGTATAATCCAGGCAAAGATCAGTATAACCCAGACAGAGATCAGTATAATCCAGACAATGACCAGTATAACCCAGGCAATGGTCAGTTTAACCCAGGCAAGGGCCAGTATAATCCAGGCAAAGATCATTTACCCAGACAGGGATCAGTATAACCCAGGCAATGATCAGTATAACCTAGGCTAGGACCAGTATTGTCAAGGCAAATATCAGTATAACCCAGACAAGATCAGTATAACCCAGGCAAGGATCAGTACAACCCAGGCAATGACCAGTATAACCCAGGCAAGAACCAGTACAACCCAGGCAATGACCAGATTAACCCAGGCAAGGATCAGTGTAACCCAGGCAGGGATCAGTATAATCCAGGCAAGGATCAGTGTAACCCAGGCAGGGATCAGTTTAACCCAGGCAGGGATCAGTAATACCCAGGCAGGGATAAGTATAACCCAAGCAAGGATCAGTATAACCAAGGCAGGGATCAGTGTAACCCAGGCAAGGACCAGTATAACCCAGGCAAGGACCAGTATAACCCAGGCAATGATCAGTATAACCAAGTCAAGGATCAGTATAACCCAGGCAATGACTAGTATAACCCAGGCAAGAACCAGTATAACTCAGGCAATGACCAGTATAACCCAGGCAAGAACAAGTACAACCCAGGCCATGATCAGTTTAACCCAGGCAAGGATTGGTGTTACCCAGGCAGAGATCAGTGTAAACCAGGCAGGAATCAGTGTAACCCAGGCTGGGATCAGTATTACCCAGGCAGGGATCAGTATAACCCAGGCAGGGATCAGTATAACCCAGGCAGGGATCAGTGTAACCCAGGCAAGGACCAGTATAACCCAGGCAAGGACCAGTATAACCCATGCAATGATCAGTATATCCCAGGCAATGATCAGTATAACCCAGGTAAGAATCAGTATAATTATTAAAAATATGTAGGAGTTATCCTGCTGTATTAAAAATTTTATGAAATGGATTTGCCCAGCTTTAAACTTGAAACAGTCCTTAAAAAGTTTAAAGGGATTTCAATAATCAAAGAACAATAATTTAGCTACCAACAGTAAAGAGCCTGGCCAGATTAGATGTATGTGCAGGATGGCCTGGCTCTATAATGGTGGCAGAGGCTTATCACTTTTGGGTCCCACAGATTAATTCTCAATTCTTCTTTATATTTTTATTTCTTTGTGCTTAAGAGGCTTGTATCATCAACTGGATGAAGTAATGTCAAAGATCAACCTGCTATCCCCCATTACAACATGTGGTGGTATCTTCTTAAACAGAGAAATTGGTGGTTCAAAGCCTACTGCCATCATGGCCATGTTTCTATATAACACAGTGCATGTAAGTCAAGGTAGCAGATTGGCATCAACTAAACTCCATCATAATCAAGCATTAATTAGAAATATGTTAAAACATTAAGAGAAATGACAGTGTAGCAAAGTATGCACACATAAGCCTAGTAATCTAAGGATTTTTGGCCACATGGGTTCAAACCCTGTCCCTGACAAGCCATTATTTCCCTGAGCACGGAAAGTTACACTCATTGCTTGATTCTTGATTCCAGGAATAGATTCCAAATTGTGTCTATAAGTTTCCTACACATTCCAACTAAAATGAATTCTGTATAAACCAAGAGCAAGAAGAACAAAAACAACCATTGAAATACATAATATTTATTCATTTATATCATTTACGAAACAGTCTGTATAAGAAATACTTTACAAAATAACAGGACTACCCATTTCTTACAGATATAATTCAAATACAAAATAAACAACAAAAAAATGAATAGTTAGCATTGTCTTTTCTGATGTATTAAACAAGAAATATATATATATCTATATATATATCATATATTCATATTAAATATTACAACAAGCTGATAGACTTTGTCTGACATACAGTAACAGTATTGCAGATAAAGTTCTGGCATACAGTAAACAGTATTGCAGATGAAATTCTGGCATACGGTAAACAATAATGTAGATGAAGTTCTCGCATACGGTAAACAGTACTGCAGATGAAGTTCTGGCATATGGTTTACAGTATTGCAGATGAAGTTCTGGCATATGGTAAACAGTACTGCCAATGCAGTTCTGGCATATGGTAAACAGTATAGCAGATGAAGTGCTGGCATACAGTAAACAAAATTGCAGATGAAGTTCTGGTATATGGTTAACAGTATTGTAGATGAAGTTCTGGTATACATTAAACAGTATTGCAGATGAAGGTCTGGCATACAGTACACAGAATTGCAGATGAAGTTCTGGCAAAGAATAAATAGAATTGCAAATGCAGTTCTGCCATATGGTAAACAGTATTGCAAAACTAAATACTTTTTAATATAAAAGCCGTTTAAAAGTGTCTATTATAATTAAATGATATTTGTATATGCCAAAGTATAAATTTACAATTTCAAGATGCCTATATATAAATATGGTTTTAACATGACTGTACTGAAACAAAGTTTGAAAATGCTTATGTTTAAATATGCTAAAAGCCCTATATTTAAACAAAATTTGAACATGTTCATATTTATATACAGCCTAAGTTTAACATTGACTGTATTTAAACGGCTATATTCCAATATCATAATATTGTTTAAATATAAAATTTTAACAACAGTTTGAAAACACTTACATAAAATCACTATTTTAAAAACAACTCTATTCTAATTCTATTTTTTTTTTTCAGAACAAAAGTATGGCAGGATGAAATAAACAGTAATATTCATTAATAGATCTATCACATTTTGAATTGGCATTGCCTCCTGTTTATTAAAACATGTATAATTATATTCCTTAAATTACTTTGAATAACTGACATAATTGTGCCATCACACACTGCAATAAATGTTTTCAAAGACAAGAAATGAAAATTTAAGTGGTATTCTGCCTACAGTTCTGTCATTTCAGCATGTAAAAGATTTCTGCTCAAGGTTATACAAATAACATTGGTGAGCCCAATCTAAATTTTGAACTGGCAACAAGTCTGAAATTTAAAAACTTGAACACAATTCTAAATAATAACTTTGAGACCAGTCTGAATTTTGAACTTAGACCAGTCTGAATTTTGAACTGGCAGCCAGTCTGAAATTAAAACTTGAAGACAATTCTAAATAATAACTTTGAACTGGAAACTTGAATTAAATTTGAATTGAAACCAGTCTGTTGTTCTGAAATGGAAATCAGTGTGAATCCTGGACCGGACACCAGTCTGATGTTTTTACATTTAAGAACCATTTTGAATTTTAAATTCAAAACTAGTAAATTAGAAGTAGACCAATATTTAGTTAAAAATATTTACTGACTGGACCTTTATTGTGTTTGCTTGCAATTTTTGCTTGTCCATATTTCAAATGAACAAAACGAAGGACATAAATAAGAAATCAATTACTGATTGTACATGTATATACACAGCTTTCAAGATTAACAACTCAGTACTGTAACATATTTATGTAACATCAGCTATTTAAGTTCATAAAGTATTATTTACAAATATATGTAACTATATGTATATTTATAGAAATAAACTATTCATTTCAAACATAACAACTAAATATAAATTAGCATAATTATAATCACCAGTTGAACAACAAAGTCATTGTTTCCATTTTAAAGCATGCATGAAAACTAAGAAAAAAAAATCTGATGATCAATTGGGAAAAAATGTTTCCAAATGCCATTTATTTTTTCATTATTTTTTTTTTTTTGCTTCATTTTTTTTTATAGCTATTTCATGGAAACTTGACCTTTTTTTTTACTTGATTACTAGAATTTAATGTTAAAGGAACTCCACTGTAAATACACATTCAATTAAAAAAAGTATAATTTTTTTTTTTTGCTATTCATAGGCAAATATGAGTTAAAAGCATATAAATATTCTTGTTTTGTTTTTTGTTTTTTTTTAAGTTTTTTCGCAATTTAACAAATTATTGGTCCACTGATCTGCATCAAATGTAATACACATATACATGTCGAAAAAATATTTCCAGTCTTGTCATGTCAAAAACTAGTCAGTGGAGTCCCTTTAAGACTTGGGAATCCTACAACATGCTTAGACACAGTGCCTGTTTCCTTTAAATTAAACTTTTTAATTCCTATGAGAAGAAACAAAAAGAAAAGAAAATCACAAAAATAAAAATATATATCATCACATTTTACCTTTTCAACAACAAAAAACAACAGTATAACAAAACCTATCCCTATTTGCTTCTTAAAATGTCTTAACTCACCCTTTAACTGTTGAAATTACTGAAATGGACTTGTTCAGCTTCTATTTTTGGGACTGTCCATTATCAGGTTTGAGGGTAACAGGATGAAAATTACAAATTAAATCAGATAACAGTATTGAGCCTGATCAGACCAATGTGCAGACTGGTCCGGCACTATATTAGTGGCAAAGGTAAATCAACTTTTGGTTCCAGCCGGGAAAAGGTTAATTTTGTCCTGTACATGAAGCCTATCATTAACAATAGAATTTAAACTATATTAACAATAGAATTATATTACTGAACAATATCTGCCATTTGAGATCAAATGAAAACATATTCCACTAAAAAAATTGAATAAGCATTTTAGTACATAATTATGTCTTGGGAACACAAGTATTGACCACTTAAATCTGACCAGTAAAGTTCATATCTTCTTACTTTCACATACAGATCTGAGTGTCATCAACAACAAGAGCTGTCGGTAGGACAGCAACGCTCGACTATTCTTAGTGCTTGATAGTAAAAAAAATGCTTGATAGAGTTACCTCCTCCTGTTTACAGGTTGGGGTCATGATGGTGAACAAGTGTGCAAAGTTTCAAAGCCATATGTCAATGGACTTTGAAAATATTTGAACTATTACAAAAACTTTAACGTAAATTCTAAGTCGAAAAAGGGACATAATTCTGTCAAAATGCTTGATAGAGTTACCTCCACCTGTTTCCAGGTTGAGGTCATGATGGTGAACAAGTGTGCAAAGTTTCAAAGCCATATGTCAATGGACTTTGAAAATATTTGAACTATTACAAAAACTTTAACGTAAATTCTAAGTCGAAAAAGGGGCATAATTCTGTCAAAATGCTTGATAGAGTTACCTCCTCCTGTTTACAGGTTGGGGTCATGATGGTGAACAAGTGTGCAAAGTTTCAAAGCCATATGTCAATGGACTTTGAAAATATTTGAACTATTACAAAAACTTTAACGTAAATTCTAAGTCGAAAAAGGGGCATTATTCTGTCAAAATGCTTGATAGAGTTACCTCCACCTGTTTCCAGGTTGGGG
The DNA here is from genome assembly GCF_026571515.1 of Ruditapes philippinarum. Classification (NCBI taxonomy): domain Eukaryota; kingdom Metazoa; phylum Mollusca; class Bivalvia; order Venerida; family Veneridae; genus Ruditapes; species Ruditapes philippinarum. Next base: position 105,627 of record NW_026860272.1, read on the forward strand.
TCATGATGGTGAACAAGTGTGCAAAGTTTCAAAGCCATATGTCAATGGACTTTGAAAAATATTTGAACTATTACAAAAACTTTAACGTAAATTCTAAGTCGAAAAAGGGGCATAATTCTGTCAAAATGCTTGATAGAGTTACCTCCTCCTGTTTACAGGTTGGGGTCATGATGGTGAACAAGTGTGCAAAGTTTCAAAGCCATATGTCAATGGACTTTGAAAATATTTGAACTATTACAAAAACTTTAACGTAAATTCTAAGTCGAAAAAGGGGCATTATTCTGTCAAAATGCTTGATAGAGTTACCTCCACCTGTTTCCAGGTTGGGGTCATGATGGTGAACAAGTGTGCAAAGTTTCAATGCCATATGTCAATGGACTTTGAAAATATTTGAACTATTACAAAAACTTTAACGTAAATTCTAAGTCGAAAAAGGGGCATAATTCTGTCAAAATGCTTGATAGAGTTACCTCCTCCTGTTTACAGGTTGGGGTCATGATGGTGAACAAGTGTGCAAAGTTTCAAAGCCATATGTCAATGGACTTTGAAAATATTTGAACTATTACAAAAACTTTAACGTAAATTCTAAGTCGAAAAAGGGGCATAATTCTGTCAAAATGCTTGATAGAGTTACCTCCTCCTGTCTACAGGTTGGGGTCATGATGGTGAACAAGTGTGCAAAGTTTCAAAGCCATATGTCTATGGACTTTGAAAATATTTGAACTATTACAAAAACTTTAACATAAGTGGTTACGCCGACGCCGACGCTCGGGTGACTGCAATAGCTCTACTTATTCTTATCGAATAGTCGAGCTAAAAATAAAGCTGTTTATAACCAGCCAATGAAATTGTTCATTACGCAAAGAAATTTGAATGATCTTAAAGTTATTTATAACCAGCCAATGAAATTGTTCATTACTGAAAGTAATTAGGATGATCTTTGAGCTATTTATAACCAGCCAATAAAATTGTTCATTACAAAGCAAAATCTATTGAAAAGTATAATACTTAGAGAGTGGTTTAGAAAAATTTAATATACCAACTTTCATTGGTATATTTGATTTATCCAATATTCATCCATAAACAAGAATTAAATAACTACTAAGCTGCCCAACACACTAGAGTGAAGTTGGTAGCTAAGTTCTGTATGAAATGACATTTCAATGATGTAAAATTTGTCAAAAGAAATCAACATAAAATTTTATTCATTCATATAAATAAATAAATTTCAGGCAAAGAAAAACAAAAAAATCATGAATGCCATTTTTAAAACTCTATATGAAAAATAATTAATAAAAAGGAATACTAGAAGAATGTTGAATGCAAATTAAAAACACATGTAGTAAAATTATAAAGATATTGCAGGCTTTTGAATTTGCAATGGATAGAAATTAATCTCTTAACATCAAGAATGAAAATGATATGTTAGGATGCCACTCAGGAGCAAAACCATCATTTCAGCAGCTGGATATATGGAACATGTCATGTACATGTAGCTTGTTAAACAAAAAAAACTTTTTCACCTCCATGCAATACTGTTTCAAAGTCATTTTAAATACCTTAACTTTTTAACTTGCTGATTGCAATAGATTTGCAATCTTGCTTATAGCCAACAAGCCTTAAATGCAATATTGCTTACAGCCAATAAGTCTTAAATGCAATATTGCCTAAAGCCAGTGAGCTTTAAATGCCATGACTTACAGCCAATAAGCCGTACATGCAATATTGCCTAAAGACAGTGAGCTTTAAATGCCATGACTTACTGCTAATAAGCCTTAAATGCAATATTGCCTAAAGCCAGTGAGCTTTAAATGCCATGACTTACTGCTAATAAGCCTTAAATGCAATATTGCCTAAAGCCAGTGAGCTTTAAATGCCATGACTTACTGCTAATAAGTCTTAAATGCAATATTGCCTAAAGCCAGTGAGCTTTAAATGCCATGACTTACAGCCAATAAGCCATAAATGCAATATTGCCTAAAGACAGTGAGCTTTAAATGCCATCAATGACTTACTGCTAATAAGCCTTAAATGCAATATTGCTTACAGCCAGTAAGCTTTAAATGATGCATGACTTACTGCTAATAAGCCTTAAATGCAATATTGCTCACAGCCATTAAGCCTTAAATACAATATCGCTTACAGCTATGCAATAAATCTAACAGTCAAGAAGCTTTAAATGTTGTATGACTTAAGCCAAGAAGCCTTAAATGCATCAAAGCTTAAGCCAATAAGCCTCAAGTATCATATGACTAATTGCCAATAAGCCTTACTTAAATGCAATATATGACTTGAATACAATAAGCCTTAAGTGCAATACAATTTACAGTCATTCAGCTTTAAATGCAATAAATAAACTTTAAATCAGAAAGTATTTCCTGAAATATGGCTCAAAGTCAATAAGCATTAAATGCAATTTGACTTAATCCTGTAAACAAGCTTTAAATGCAATATAAATTATAACTTAGACATCTTAAAAATCTCTTTATCTATAAAAATAACAAATTGGTAAAATTTAATATAACCTGTGGCAGAATTATAAAGAAAAATATTGTGGTAAATGCATTCCAGTAGCTTATTATCATAACAGGTAAGAAAATGTAAAATCATTTAGCCATTGAAAATAATATACATGTATTGCCATTTATAAATCATCAGTTATAACAGAACAATAAAACTAAATCAAACAGTAATAATTTTCCCTAACAAAATACTAAAGATTTGAATAATTTATTAACTATATTATAATTATCACATACTCTTCTATTCACACATTTTAATACATTAAATGGTATAGAAACCACATTGTCTGGTTGTAAAACTTCATTCTTTAAACCAGTCCAAAATACATCACCAGCTTCGTTCCTATTGGTCAACTCCTCACAGAAATTTGAAGTAGACCAATCGCAGAGTAGCATTTTCAGACTGGTCTCCCTTTTCATCATTTTACAACCTTGGGCCTTGTCTGGTTGTAAAATCTTCAAACCAGTCCAAAATACATCATCAGCTTCGTTCCTATTGGTTAACTCCTCACAGTAGTTTGAAATCAACCAATGGCAAAGAAGCATTTTTAGACTGGTCCCACATTTAATCATTTTACAACCTTGGGCCATTATAATTTCAAAAATCATTCATTAATACATATTAAACCATTAACCTGATGAAATTCTGTAATGAACTTGTCCAGCTTTGAATTTGGAATAATCTATTTAAAAAATAAGGGATTTCAATATCGTAAAAAAAAATTTAAAAAAATTGAGCTACCAACGGTATAAAGTCTGGTTAGACTACACGGATGTGCAAGCTGGCCTGGTTGTATACTGGTGACAAGGGCTAATCATTTTCAGTTCCAGCAGGTCAAAGGTCAATACAGTCTATAATATAAATAATGCTACACATTTTTAAATGCGTAACTATCACATAAATCTTTTTTTCTTCATATAATATAAGCAAAATAACTATACCTTGAAAACACAGATAACACAACATGTTTTTCACATCATTGGGTAATGTGCCCTTACATTAACGAGACCAATTCGAAGAAAAAAACAACAATTTCATTTTAACAACCAAAAGTCTAATACTTTTAAACATAAAAAGTAAATCTGTGTGGTACATAAAATCACTAAACATTTGTAATGTTAACGTAATGAACATTCTATCATTTTCCTGTTTTTCACAACTGCACATTTCAACTGACTGTTATTAAAGATTCCCTGTTTTTAGCAGCCGTTTATATAAAACTATATAAACGTCACGATTATCCAATGAAAATCGACGTTACAAACGTGCAGTATTATAATAATTATTATATAAATCGTATTACTATATTCTTCCATTATGATTATAAAATAATAAGCATTTTATTACGATCACATCTTGACTTCAGAACAGCAAAAGTTACAATATTACAGTAACACTGTGATTATCTAAGAGCCAAATGTTACAGTATAACCTGATTCGAGCAACACCCTTTGGGAGACAAATGAGCTGCGTCACGACAAAACCAACATAATGTGTTTGCGACCAGCATGGATCCAGACCAGCCTGCACATCCGTGCAGTCTGATCAGGATCCATGCTGTTGCTTACAAACTTTATAGCAAGTAGAGAAACTGATAGCGAACAGGATGGATCCTGATCAGACTGCGCGGACGCAGGCTGGTCTGGATCCATGCTGGTCGCAAACCCATTATGTTGGTTTTCTCATGACGCGGCTCAAATATTTTGGTTGTTGCTTAGAGGGTGTTGCTCTACAGAGGTATATATACATCAGAAATCTTTACTTTGGGAAGAAATAATGGTGTTGTTATAAAGAGGTAATTGCTCTGCAAAGGCTTCACTGTATCTTCATTTTCTTTTGGGAGCTAGGAAGAGGATGTTTTCTGTAACTAATGCTCTCCCTTGACCTTGAAATTCATAGTTAAAGGCACATTATGCCTCAAAAATCAATAATTCTTTAATTCTAAAATCCATAAAATAAACAAAAAAGGTTTCGGGAAATAAAAATAATAGCATCTCGGAGGCTTAATGGGCCTTTAAAAAGACAGAAACCTCAAAGTCACTTTGCACCATGTGTTATTTGAATACAGGCTTGACTGTAAACAAGTATATCTGTGAACTTTGGCCTTCAACAGAATAAAGGGATAATGATAGAAAACTTTTCTTGCACATCAGATTTTATTCTACAGTGTTGGAAATGTTTCTGCCGTGACAAAATATAATCAAACTAGCAACTAGAGTTTACTTTTCAACTTTTCATCCAATCAGGCCCATGCACCGCTATTTTGTCTTGTTCATCATTCTAAAATGGGTTGTTTTTTTTTGTCTGTAGTACACAATGACAATAAGAGAATTATAAGCCAACTGGCATAAGATTTTAATAGTCTTTCTGTATTTAAATAATTTTGACATGATGTCATACATTTGACAACTGAAATGGGTCAAAACTGGATTTTCAGCTGGATTTTGGGGCTCAAAATCTTTCTTTTTTTATTGACTTGAATTTCAACACGTGTTTGGCCCATTTGGTATTAAGAACCCATCAGATGTTATGAAAATAAATCAATTTGTTTTCAAATAATGACAGTAATATATGCCATTAGGTTTATCAATCAATCAGCTGTCAATTAGACGCCAATATAAGATCGCTTATCTTGTCGAAAATTGCCAGAAGTTGCATGTCCTGTTATATCATGTTCCAGGTTTCTGTCTGTTATATCGTCTGTTATATCATCACCTTAGTGCAGTAATGGGCTAACTCCTATTTAAATTATATATGGAGTTAACCCATTACTGCACTAAGGTGACAATATTTTGTATTCATAAATCGTTTAAAGTTGGGCGCTTTTTTTGATGATCAAGTGGGAGATTTTTCTTCAATAATAGGGAGATTTTAGAATTTGCAATAAACAAAGAATGGAGTTCTGTCATCAAAAATAGGGAGATTTCTTTAATATGTGAAAATACCCTTTATTTTAAGAAAAATCTTTGAACATATGGCTGCAGAAAGTGGGAGTCTCCCGCTAAAAGTGGGAGAGTTCACATGTATGGGCGCTAAACCATATAACTTTTAGTTAAGCAACATACCACTAAAAATACATGAGCAGCATTTTAAGTTAGGCAAAATTGAAGTTACAACAAAATGCAAGCAAGTTTTACTTAGAGTTAGGCAATACACCACTTAATGTATACCAGTGGCTAAAACATCCTGAAAATATATTTAAAAAATGTGCACAAAAATAACAAAGTTGTTGGCTAACTATGTGTGGTTTGTAAACAAGCAACAGTGATCATGAAATAAAATTATTGTGAAATATCTAATTTATTACAAATATTACCTAATTAAATCAATGAGCGATTTTTTCAAAATTTTGTAAAATATCTATTCAGCAGCATAATTGAATAATATGAGCAATTTTACAATACGTTATACTTTTCTGTAAATGTTTAAATGTCAATGACTTATTAAAAGAATGGTATCATGAAAAATCACAAAACCTGATATCCACTAAACCCTAAACCCTAGTAAACCGGACATTTCTCAGAGTCCCGATTTTATTTCTTCTATTTTCACAATAAATCGGAAACTTGGTTTTAAAGATACCTGACCAAAAAAAAAAAAGCAGAAATTTTATCAAGTCCCTACCATGTCCGGTTTATTGAACTTTAAATGTCTTAAGACAAATGTTTACAAAGCTATAAAACAGTTTTGCTTTGTGTTGTTTTATGTAACAAGTGGAGTAAAAACAGAAATTTTAAACTATGCATTACTTAACCTTAATACAGGTTTATACACAATTACTATTACTTTTCTGATGGTGAAAAATTAAGTTGTGCATAAATCTATCAAAGTTTCAAGTGTTAATCTTTGTTAAAACAAGTTTATTAATAAGAAATTATCATGGAAATTTAAAACATCATATATCTTTTCTTGGATGATAACAATTTTTAATATAACAACAGAACAGCTTCTGTTTTTTAGTATAAATTAGTAGCATTAGCATTATTTAAAAACATACAAAATGTAACAGGTGCCATAAGATAAACAGGTGCATGTTGGAAACAGACAGTTTTCACTCATTCACTGATTTCCGGGACAATCCTCGTTGTAAATCCTGGGTGCCCGGGACAATCCCAGATGTCCGGGACTATTCTAACATTTGTGCAAGAAGCTGTTAACAGAAAATATTTTTGTACTTTATGCAAATGGTATATGAAATTATCACATTTAACTTCTGTAATATCTTAACTTGTCTTAGTCTAGATTTAAACAACTAACCGCTACTTAATATTTAACAAAGATCTAAAAATAGTAATACAGTCTTGCATCCAGACATAAAATATCCTAAATAGAATAAGTTGACACAAATACCTGTGTATATCACTTACAGAACATATAAACAAGACATATTTAGTAAAAATTGACACTAAACTTATTCTAAAAGCACATATATTGTGATGTTTAAGCTAAAACACCTCACTGAACTTGATCATACTTAGCACAGATCTAAGCTTCTTCAAACTTAGATCAAAACATAAATTATACATCATTTAACATTGTATGACACTTAACAAAAATCTACCTCTACTTAACAAGACTTGTGATACAGTCTATAGCCTATTTCTAAAAAGTGTACTGGGCACTGGAACCGTCAAGTATGTAGTCAGAGGTAAAGCATGTACGTGTGTAAAAACAGGATACTTCTTATAAATATTGTCTGGACAAAAATAAGGGTTGATCAAAGAACACAGGCATACATTGAATGTTGAATATTCACTCTACATTTTTCGCACAACCTTTTCTTCACCATTTCCTGTGGAGCTGAAAAATCATCCGCGTTTAAAAATAGATCTTGTTTAAGGGTATATAGTTGTATATGTATATATATTTTTTTTCTATATCAATTTTTTTCACAATGACACGTTCGACTGCAATATCACTGGACCGCAAAATACTTCCTATTAGTGTCACATTTGTCTCACAGGTAGCACTTTGCTATTTATAGCAACTTGCAGCAGACGACAAAGAGATCACATGACTAAAACAACTAGTCAGCTGACCAAACCATGTGACTGTAGTTGAAAGTGAGGCCAGGAGACTGGCTCATCACACTACCATAGTATGTATATATTGTAAAACACTAAGAAAACAAGTCAGATAGATTCACGTATCTTCAGTAGGTCTGTCAGTGTTTTCTAAAGCTACAGTGCTCTTATTTTCTGTGGATTTTGAAGCAGTGTCAGTGTTTTGCTCTGGTCCTTTCACTGGGAGGTCGTAGTTGTGGGTTGGGTGCTCCTCCTCCTCCGTCCAGAATTTGTAGTTTTCCTGAAGGTGCTGTATTAACTCCGGAATATCACAGAAATCTGAAAATTGTCAGATTTTTTTTTTTAATTTCATTTCAATTTTCTTTACATAATAACAAATATTGGAATAGGACAGTTTATCTTAAAATGAGAATATAACTCGTATTAGCAAAGTTGGTGTAATAGCAAAATTGGTATCACAATTGTTGAAAATATTGGGCGTTTGAATATAACTTTTGGTTTTACCCATTTGAAAAAAACAACAACAAATGGCATACATGTATTTATGCTTTAAGTGGACTTCATATAACAGAGTGTCATCATTTTCAGACAACAGATGTCAATAAAAATTAGTGACAATTTTCTAAAAAAAAGGCAAAAGAATCCAGCAAAATGAGACGAAATCTTTCAGAATTTAGTTTGGCATTTCAAATTCTGTCTATTATTCACTGTTCAAATGCCAACAGTGGAAAAACAGCAGACTTCATAGACTGTATAATAAATCTACATCAGCCAATATCAATAACTAATCCGTCAAGCTAAATTCTGCGAAAATGTTTAAACGAAAACCTAACAATTGCTGTTTAACTCACTTAAACCGGCCTTCAGCTTTTTTTATATTTTTTGTTGGAAAAACAATTCTGTGTTGTTCCAAACTAATTATTTCAGTAATTTCATTTTGGAAAAGTGCACCAAATCACTGTTATGCCTTCTTCAAAACAGTGTCCCAAGGGCTATTTATAGCATATCACGCTGAAGATTGGGAAACCAATCGCTGCTTTACTATTTAACATCAAGAGAATGAACTGGTAGATTATAGCTATTGAGGGGTGTCATTTTTGTATGTCAAATTTCATTTTCCACCTTAATACTTTTGATTTGACATTTACATGAAACGATTTATCTACAACTAACATATCTAACATTTAGAAAAGCTGAAGTTACTTAAAAAATCAACAACATAATCAACGTTATAAATGGATATAACTCATTACAGGATTGGAGCAGTACCTCTAGATGCTTGCAGAAATCATGATCACAAAATAAAAGATATAATTTTTTTTGGCTATTTTTACAATTTTTATTCATTATCGTACCTAAATCAGTGTGAAAAGATGAATAAGACCTGTTAAAGTTCATTCCGTTTGGTTAAAAGCAAGATTTTAGCATTTTATCATTCAAGGGCCTTGTCCGGTATATACCGGAATATGGTATTTAGTGTGTTGCTCCAATCCTTTTTTAGTCTCACTCGTTATAAATTGATGGATCACTTTTACCCCCCTTTTCAGAAGATTACAAAAGGGAGAAAACTCTAAAAAAATTTCACTTACAGTCCCATGCATCAAACATGTCGTTAATGAAGAAATCTATAAAGCTTGTTTGAGACTTTGGTAGACTGCAGGTTTTCCTATCAAATACTGGCATCACCACCGGTAAACCTAACTGTTTCTCTTCATCTGTCTGTAAAATCAATATTGTGTCATTTATTAAAAAAAAATTGAGCCGTGTCATGACAAAACCAACATAGTGGGTTTGCGACCAGCATTGATCCAGACCAGCCTGCATATCTGCGCAGTCTGATCAGGATCTATGCTGTTCGCTATCAGTTTCTTTACTTGATATAGGGTCTGTAAGCGAACAGCATGGATCCTGATCAGACTCCGCAGATGCGCAGGCTGGTCTGGATCCATGCTGGTCGCAAATCCATTATGTTGGTTTTGTCATGACGCGGCTCAAATACATGTAATTTTTAAAATGTATCAAACAATTTCTTCTGTGAGAAAGATCTCTTATAATAATTAATATGCTAAAAATATGGTTCTGTTGCCACATTGGCTGTACACAGATTGATTATATCATATTCAGGGTACAGATATTTATTGGCATAGTGTAAATTTATGTATAAAGTGTATCCAGGACATGGGCATAGTGTTTTAAAGGGCAAAGTGTAATAAATCACAAGGGCATAGTGTTATTTATGTATAAAGTGTCATATAGGGCGTATCTTTATTATATAAGGGCATAGTGTGCTAAAGAGCATAGTACATAAGTGTTCTAAAGGTCAGAGAATTATCAAAGGCATAGTGTTATTAAGTGCATAGTGTAATACAGGGCATAGTGATATCAAAGGCATAGTGTTATTAAAGGCTTAGTGTGATAAAGGGCATATTTTTATTAATGGGTAAGTGTGATAAAGGGCATAGTTTTATTAATGGCCAAGTGTGATAAAGGGCATAGTGTTATCAAAGGCATAGTGTTATTAAGTGCAAAGTGTGATACAGGGCATAGTGTTATTAAGGGCTAAGAATTATCAAGGACATAGCATTATTTAGGGCATAGTGTTATCAAGGGCATAGTATTAACAATGTATAGAGAGCATTTTTTAGGCATTAGTTCATTATAAAGGCATATAGAATTATTTATGACATAAAGCCTTATTAAGGGCAAACACAGTTATTTAGAGTCAGAAATGCCTAATACAGACTTCAGAAAACAAAGCATTACTTTTATTTAGGCAACTCCAACACACAAAATGTTACAACTTTATTGATCAAAAAAAAAAATGAATTTTTGAAATTAATCATAAGTTCAGATATAGTCTTACCTGTTGACAGTATTCCTCTGCTATTCTTTTCGCCCATTCCATACAAAGGTTCACCGGCCTACAAGGATTTGAGACATCAGCACACTTAATGAGCATACGTCGTATCAGCGTTTTGTTCTCCGTTGTCGACAGTTGACTGATCAATGTCGCACTGTCTGGAGATCCTGTCCCACTCTGTAAAATATATAGCAAGGTATAACTTTGCAGATGAGGGGTCGCCTTTCAGCATCAGAATTGTTGCCATCGTTTATCGCTGCAAGGATGAATCAGGCCACTAAATTGGTTCGAATTACTTGTCTATGCATCTCTTGGCCATGTGACATAAATCGTGTTGGGCCGCCACAAATCCAAACAAAACAACAGCAACAACAAAAATCAAATTCAAGGTATGGAAACAGATTTAGCATTTAAGAATTACAGACCCTAATAAGAATGGCCAAATAAGTATTTTCTCAAACAGACACACCAATGAAAATCATTCTCTTACATGAAAGAAATGTATACAGAGAAACAGTTTTATGAAAATCTTGCATGAGAAAATGAAAGACACCTGGTATTTATTATGATTTTACTGGATATTAGTCAATACTTAATTATTGACCTTCATGTTAGGGTGTAAAATTTAATTTGTTCTACGGAATGATTTAATATTATTACAGAAATTTTTCATAGTATCTAACCTACACAACATCATAGGTAGCTCAGAGAGACTGTATCTTGCCTTAAAAACACAACAAAGTTAAAGGTAACAGAGAGACTGTATCTTGCCTTAACAACACAACAAAGTTAGCTCAGATAAATAGTGTCTTACCTCCACAACACATTAAAGGTAACGGAGAGAGATATTATCTTACCTTCACAACACAACAAAGGTAGCAAAGGGAGACAGTATATTACCTTCACAACACATCATAGGTAGCTCAGAGAGACTGTATCTTGCCTTAACAACACAACAAAGGTGGTTCAGAGAGATAACTTACCATAGAAGACGTCTCCTCGACTTTTTGAGTGAGTTTATTAATACCATTGACAAATTTGTTCAGATGCTCGAAATGTTTCATCATTTCCGTTGCTAGCACCATATCAATTATCCCCTGTCTCATCACACGAAACGTTTCACTGAAAATAAAACACCACCACATCAAATTTCATAAAAAATTAAATCGTCACCTTAGTGCAGTAAAATGGTTCAAAGGGAGACACAGGCAAAATTTTCATTTCTTCATTTTAAATTTTTCATTCATTATTATGTAAATGTCCTCAAAATGAATACACCAGGCAGTCACAGGAGCAAAACTTTTCTTCTTATAAAGAATAAAATGTCGGTTTCCTAACTTGACCCGCGTGGGTCAGGTTAGAGCGTTAAAAGTTCACAAAAGTTGTCACAGTGAACTCTGGAAACGTTAAAGAACATGTCAAATGAATGGCTTAGACTTGTTTCAATCATACAATATCCACAATATCTGTTATTGTAACTTCCAGGGTTTGTTCAAGTCACATGACTTGTTTTAAAACTACTCGGTGATTCTGTCGGCGTCTAAATTTCGTTCAACATATATAGATATATTTATGCTTCAAACCCAAAATATATAGAATTTATACAGAAATTCATGCTGGGATTTTAAGAAAATGTCTTTTCAGCTTGATTTGAGTACATAAGATCATTTTCAAATTTTTGTCATTAATTTGCCTGCGTATCCCTTTAATAAATTATAATTTTTATAGCAGTTAACCCGCTACTGCACTAAGGTGACGATATGCAAAAAGTACAGCACCGAACATCACCTTTGTGCAATAACGGACTAAGTCCTTCTAAATTTAATAGCTATTAATTAATTACTGCACTAAGGTGATGCGAAGGGTGTTAGCTTAATTAAGTCACGTGGTACAGCTTGATTACATTCTTAAAACAGTTATCATTTAGTCCGATATAACTGCCTACATGTACAACCCTAGTGATACTTTCATGTAATATCTTGAAATAATAGACTCTATACCTGTCTAGATTTTTAAATATGTTGATTGCAGGATCCTGGGCAGTTAATCTGAAGGTGAGGGCAGCATGATGACTTTCTAACACAGCACTGAAATATATGTAAAAATATTATAAAAGTAATAATACAGTACTAAATACATGCAAAATATTGTGAACATAAAAACAGCACTGAATATATATAAATATTATAAATGTAATAACACAGTACTAAAATATATGTAAAATACTATAAATGTAATAACACAGTACTGAAATATATGTAAAATATTATAAATGCAATTACACAACAATGAAATACAACCCCTGAATAGAAACACACTTTGGAAGAACAAAGGTCTGGATATTACAGAGGGGTTGCTCAAAAGTGATTAAATTTCAAATGAAATCTTACTTTTGAACTTTTGAAAACATTTAAACCGTTGTTAAAAACAGCTAATTGCTCTTCATGTGTTTAAACAGCAATTACGCTGCCCCAAATGAGCCACGTCACGACAAAACCAACCTAATGGGTTTGTGACAAGCATGGATCCAGACCAGCCTGCGCATCCGCGCAGTCTGATCAGCATCCATGCTGTTCGCTTACATACTCAATAACAAGTAGAGAAACTGATAGCGAACAGCATGGATCCTGATCAGACTGCGCGGATGCACAGGCTGGTCTGGATCCATGCTGGTACCGCAAACCCATTATGTTGGTTTTGTCATGACACGGCTCATATGTCAAATGCTATAAACTTTATCAAACAGCACTGAATTGTTATGTAATATACTACAAACATAATAACACCACTGTAAAATATACATATGACATCATCATCATTAGATTCTAAATATGGCAAACTGAGGAACTGTGGCCTCACACCCCAAGAAGCATAGGTTCAAACCCTTCTGGGGGGGGGGGGAACATATATGACACCATTATTGGTTAGTGGCAGGAGGGGCACTCGAAACTGGTCCAAATATTAAGGAATCAATTTACACTACAAGCTTAAATAAATAGAATTAACTAATCCTGAGGCTGCGGACTGTAAAAGTAGTAAGTTGTTGCAACCAGTATGGAGTCAAGCCAGCCATGCAGACTGATCTGGCTCAATGAACAAGTCCTATTTAAGAAATTCAACAAGTTAACTGGTATTATAAGCCAGCCCGCATAGCTCAATAGGTTAGAGCGCGAGACTTGTAATCTCGACATTGTGGGTTCGATTCCCGGGCTGGCCAACTAAAATTACTAATCAGTCTTTCGGATGAGACTTTAAATCGAGGTCCCGTGTATGGGTGCTTAAACACTTGGCACGCTAAAGAACCAGGAGAAGCTTCTGGAATTGGGGCATCTTTCTGTATCTGTAATTGCACTATCCTCCGAAAAATAAAATGACTAATACTCTTCTGGGGGGCTCGCCCATATGGGCAACCGGTGGCGAGTATAAATAAACGCAAATACACACACAACTGGTATTATTTTAGATTTGTTGAAGCAAAGCAAAACTTACATGTCATTATAAAGGATGGAGAGTTCATGTTTTGAGTTGATGAGAAATGCGTTACTTTTCCCCGGATGATCGAGGTCGTGTACGGCAGCAGCAATGAGAGCAGCAACCTCGTCAATCGGATCAAATATTGCCTGTAAAGTACATCAAACTTCATTAAGTATATCAAAATTTCTTGAAATACAGTAAAACTTGTATTAAGCGACCGTGCAAGGGAAACGCCCGAAACGGTCGCTTAATAAAACGGTCTCTTAAGACAAAGCATGATAAAAAGTCAAAATTTATACATGACAGCTTTCTTTTTCTTATATATTGTGTTTTGATTGTTGACACTTGTGACATTACGAGGCGGCGTTCTCTAAAAACACAATTACTTGACAGGTAAAAGTGGTCCTTTAATGAAAAGATTGATCTCAATTAGCTGACTAATTAGCCGTCGTTGGTCGCGTTGAGCAAAAGTCACTTAATACATTAAAGATAAAGAGAGAAAATGATCGGGGGAATTGAAAGTGGCCGCATAAGACATAAGTCGCTTAATACACATGGTCGCATGGGCTAGTTAGACTGTATACCAAAATTTCTTGAAATACATGTATACCAAACTTTATGAAATATACAAAACTTCATGCAATATACCAAACTTCATGATATATACCAAAATGCATGAGATATACCAAAATTCATGAAATATACCAAACTTCATGAAATATACCAAAATTCATAAAATATACCAAAATTCATGAAATATATCACAATTCATGAAAAACACCAACACTTATGAAGACTCGGAAATTAGTGAAAATCAATTAATATACACTGCTGAATGATACAAATAACAAGTGAAAATGACTATGAAGGGAACTAACACACTTTGAGATTGGTGCTTGTACCAGATAAACTTGGAAGAATGTGTTGTTTTATCACGAATTTGGAATTTTACACAATGTGATGTCAACTGTTAAGTCATGGAAATGCCGAATAAATATCGTGGATCCAGACTTTCAAATAATGTGATTATAGCAATTAAAGAATTACCCTAGAAAGAGGGTACCAGCTTGTTCCCGATTATTTACTTGGTAGTACAGCAGAATTATGAACTGCTGTCTAATCTTTTATTAGGAATGGTACCATTTCTCAATATTTAAATAGTTATATAAGGTTAAATAAAAAAGCGGTAATTTCAGCTCTTTGATAATAACATCCCTACAATAATAATAAACAGTCCCTAAATTCGAAGCTGGGCAATGCCATTATATAATTTCAGGGGTGAATACCTTGCATTTTGACTTCTCTAGGAAATAAGCAGTACTGTTGAGAACATCTGCGGCATGGGTGGAATTATGGTACGTATTCCGAGAGTGATAGTTGGCCTCGATCACCTGTAACCAGTTAGCCAGACAAGTCTCTGGTATGTTCAGGAACCCGCATACGTCAAACCTAGCCATCGTACGTAAACCAAGGTACAGTAAAGGTCTGTAGTGTAAAAAAAGTATACAAGATTATAAAATCAATAGTATATTGTCATCTTAGTGCAGTAACTGGTTAACTGGTTAACTCCTATTATATCATATAAAGAGTTAACCTGTTACTGCACAAAGGGGGCCACATACACAACTAGAATTATATAAAGGATATTACATGAGTAAACTGTTACTACTATATATATGGACTCGTGGAAACTGTTTATACAACCAGCCGGACCAAGTTTTCTACTGGAAAATCTGGTTAAAAATTATCCCACCAGGATTTTCCTATACCATGAAAATAATCTGAATTGAAATGAAACCCCTGTAAAATTAATATAAAACAATTCCATTTTTATAGCAGGGCAAATCCATTTTACACTGTCAGTTGCTGTGTAGACTAAAACAGAACGAGATATTTGAAATAATACAAAACAAAATGAATATACAGTAAGCAATAAACGAAACATGAAATAATTCAAAATACAATGTACATTGTATATAAGCAATAGACTGTACTACTATTTTTACCTTTTATGCGTAACTCTCTCAAGTTCAATAATGTCGAAGTCCCAGTCGGCCTCTTTTATTAAAAGATTTCTTATGTTTTCAGGAATCAGTTTACTTGAGAACATCGATGGTTGATTAGGTAAATGGGACTGTGGATGGTGAACTGTAAACAAAATAATGTTTATAAACATGAATTCTCCATTTCTGTAATTTGTAATTTATGTAATTTGTAATCACAATATTGTATGTTTTTTCTAGTATAGAAATCTAGAGGTTTTCTTTATTTCTGTACTTGGTAATTTCTGTAATTTTAACATTGCAAGTGGCTTTTATAGATTATTTTTATTTGTTCAGCTTCACGTTCATTTCATTGGATAATTATCTTAGGCTAAACTAGAAACAAATTATTTCACAAAAGTTGATTATGCCCCCTAAAGATTATACTCGGAAATAGAATCTGTGTCAGATTCTTTATTTTCTTCTTTTACTTGTTTTGTTGGGTTTTAAGTCACACCAACACATACATATGGGGACCTTCAAGCTTTACTTTTAAAGAAACACCTCAGGTGCCCTTCTGTACATTATTTCAGGCATGAGCAGGCACCTGAGCAGAGCCACATACTTTTCATAAGCTGGCTGGAGAGCTTCCTCACCTGGTAGAACTTACTGTTGGGATTTGAACCCACAGTGGTGTGGGGCAAAAAATTCAAAGTTAATGACCTGAACCACTTATGTATGACTTCACTCTGAGTTACAGAGCACAAAAATATATGATTTTCAATCTATTTCTGAGTCTATTGCTTAATAATCTTTTGCATATCTTCTTGTTTAAAGTGACCCAGTTGGTTTATGTAAAATTTTCAAAGCTCATGTTCTAAGGCTTTTAAACCTCAGTGGAGTTCCTTTAACTAAATGATAACCTGAACATTCCTGCCAAGGCCAACTCCATCTTCAGGGTTAATTACCATTGCTTCACTTCAAAAAGAAGAGCTTACAAGGGGATGGGAAAAAATAAATACAGGACATGTCATGAACAGAAACGATAATGAATTCTCAGGTTTCAAAAAAACAACAACATGCAAAATGGTTTTACCTGAAGGTCTATGAGTTACAGCATAAGGCTGGTCTCCGTCTTTCAAATGGCGCTTTACATCTTGCTACAAAATTTCATTAAATAATTCATAAACATTCAATTTTCATGAAAGGAACAAGAACAGATCATTTTATTATCTGGATCCCAAAGTAATTAGTCTTTGCTGTAAGTTATTAGAGCCAGGGCAGCCTGCAAATCCATGCAGTCTGATCAGGCTCTATACTGTTGGCTGACAAACTTAAAATTTTCATCCTGATATGCCAACAATTGACAATTCCAAAAATGGAAGCTGGACAAGTCCATTTAAGAAATTCAGCAGGTTAACGTAATATAATTGTCCATAATGTCACTATATTCTTGCAATTTTCTACCTGCTCAATTGATAATGATGATGATTATGATGATTATGATGATTGATAATGATGATGATAATGGTGGTGGTGGTGGTAGTGATTATGATGATGATGATGATGATGTTCATGATGATAATGAAGAAGAATATGATGATGATGATGATGGTGATGTTCATGATGATAATGAAGAAGAATATGATGATGATGATGATGATGTTCATGATGATGTTCATGTTGATAATGAAGAAGAATATGATGATAATGATGATGATATTAATGATTGAAGAAGAAGATTATGATGATGATGATGATAATGATTGAAGAAGATAATGATGATGTTGATGATGATGATGATGATAATGATAATGATTGAAGAAGAAAATGATGATGTTGATGATGATAATGATTTGAAGAAGAAGACGATGATGATGTTGATGATTATGATTGAAGTTGATATCATGATGTTGATGATGATAATGATTGAAGAAGAAGATTATAATGATGATGATTATGATAATGATTGAAGTTGATGATGATGTTGATGATGATGTGGATGCTGCTGATGATGATGATGTTGATGATGATTTATCATAATATTCTCTTAAGCATAGATCAATGACAATTATCACATGATAAAGATATATTGTATTAAATCTATATAAGTCATCAATAACATATTTGCACTATTCCTGCAAACTGTGACCATTTACTTCACACCCAATACATATGGCAAGACAGATGTTAAATATTTGGCAAGTTTACCAAACAATGAATTTAATCAATATATTAGGGAACATGTGAAAACAATAGTACTATGTAACAAGTATAGGTTCCTATATAGTGGATAAATCAATGCCTACATACTTTTGCGCATTTTAACACATAAAATCACAAATCATATTCAAATATAAACATAAGAACTAAAAAAATCAACTAATCACATGAAATTATCAGGTGTAACATTATGTAAAATAAGTACTAAACTTTGATTAAAATTTATAAGTTAGTATTTTGAATATAAATCTATGTAATAAGAAGGTTTAGGGGTAAAGATGTTAATTATATACCAAAGTCTCTAAAGGTGTTTATATTATGTCATGTTATCATATGAATGACATCTGCGCAGCCTGATCAGGATCCATACTGTTCGCTATCAGTTTCTCTACTTGTAATAGGGTTTGTAAGCGAACAGCATGGGTCCTGACTAGACTGCGCGGATGCCCAGGCTGGTCTGGATCCATGCTGGTCGCAAACCCATTATGTTGATTTTGTCATGACGCGGCTCAAATATTGTTTACAGTTCTTCTATTTCAAACACTATACCTTGAATAATTAAGCAATTTTACCAAAATACTGTTACATGAATTTTCCCAGATAAAAAATTATTATATTAAACTTTTCAATCTTTTCAATATTTCAAAATTTGGCCAGTCCTATTCCTCAGGTTGCAAGTATGAATTTCCTAAACATTGAAAATGCAACTTTTACTTTATAAAGGGAGGTAACTGTACTAAATTGGATGAATTTTGTAACATTGAAAATGCAATTTTCACTTTCAGTAAGGGAATCAACTCTGTTCTAAATCGTATGAATTTTGAAATATTAAATCAATGGCCACTCAATTTTTATAAGCATTTTGATACTGAAATTTTTTAAATTAATGGGTTGCTCCATATTCAAAGTAGGACCAGTTCATTTCTCAACAGGTTAATTACAATATAGATGCAGCCAGATATTTATATATAGTAACAAATCAGCATATCGGTTATTTATAGTAACAAAACATGCATATCAGTTATTTATAGCAATAAAATAAGTTATTTATAGTAACAAAACATGCATGTCTTACTGAAACTAATCCACCAAGATAATCGCTCGTCATGGGGTCCCCATCTTTCAATTCTTGGGCAAAATATGGTGAATAAAGCTCACTGGTACGTAATATCTCTAAAACTTTATCTAAGGCCTGAGCTACTGTTAAAGGACTATTTTCTTGTGCCGTATTTATAATGTTTATAACCTACAATGGAAGCAGTTGGGAATAAGAAATTTTTATGGTTAGTACAAAATAAAGTATTAGTTATATTATGCAGATATACATAGGTGTCTAACTAGCTAGAACTGGAATAAACTGCCTGAAAAATGTCCAAACGGCATGATTTGAATATTTACCAAAATATATATAAAAATTTACCTGAATGTACACCAATAATTATTTACATTATTTCTTTTTTTGCCCATGATTTTTTTTGCATAAAAAGAGTCCAATAACTGGCTTTTTCACAGTTTGAAATATGTGTTGAAAACTCCCTACTGAATCTTCAACATCCTCCAAAAGTCTGAAATTGCTAACCCCTAAAACAGCTATGAATCATGGTTAAGTATACTATGTTCTAGCTAGTCAGAGTACACTGTTCATAATGTCTAGTGAGTGTATTTAAAATGGTAAAAAGATTCATAAGTTCAACTAATCTAAAACAAGATAATAAAAGTTCAGACAAAAGTTGTTTTTTTTTTCTTCCTAAGCTAGTCTTAACATAGGGTCAAATTATAGTCTTATATAAACAAAAAACAATCAAAAACGACCTTGAAAACAGGTACAAAACAACAAAACATTTATTGATAGAAAACAGGTAAAAGATCACTGGTCAATTTTTGTTACGAAGTGAGAATGGTTTTCAACAATGTGATAATAATTGGAGATACATTTATCACAACATTAAATAACATCACTTCATCAATAATATATAGATTTTCCAGACTGTATCATGGTCAGTTTCATTTCCATGTGCTCCTGATTTCTGATTGGTAATCATATGGCCCAATCTGGTAATTATGTGATCCGATTTGGAAATTATGTGACATGATTTTGTAATGATGTGACCCAATTTAGTAATCATAAGATCGGACATGGTAATTATGCGACCCTATTTGGTAATTATGTGACCTTGTTGGTAATCATGTGATCAGTTTTGGTAATTATGTGACCTTATTTGGTAATTATGTGACCTTTTTAGGTAATTACGTTACCTGATTTAGTAATCACATGACCTTATTTGGTAATAATGTGACCTGATTTAGTAACCATGTGATCGGACATGGTAATTATGTGACCTTATTTGGTAATTACTTGACCTTATTTGGTAATTGTGTGACCTTATTTGGTAATTATGTGACCTTATTTGGTAATTATGTGACCTTATTTGGTTATTATGTGACCTTATTTGGTTATTATGTGATCTTATTTGGTTATTATGTGACCTTATTTGGTTATTATGTGATCTTATTTGGTTATTATGTGACCTTATTTTTTTATAATGTGACCTGATATAATAATCATGTGACCTGATCTGGAACCTGATTTAGTAATTAAATGATCTGATATTGTAATTATGTGACCTTATTCGGAAATTATATGACTGTTACATATAATAATTGTGACACCTTATATGGTTGTTATGTGACATGATATGATAACCATGTGACTTGATGGGTAATTATATGGCCTGATTTGGTTACCCTGTAACCTGTTTGGTCATTATGTGACCTAATTGGTAACAGTTAAAGTAGTCCACAGACAAGAAAGGTCAAACAGGACAAAAAGCATCAAGCTTATTTATCAATATCATGGCATGAAAACTTCAACTTAAAAAAAATATATCATTGTTTTGTAAACAAAGTGGATTGCTGTATCTTGCCTTGGTAATTGGTGCTTCTATAGTCATAGAGTGTATTCGAGCGAAGGATTCACGTCTCCGTGGTATACCATGGATTCCACCTGAAAAACATAAACACTTTTTACTCCTTTTTGTTTTAATTTTGTTTTTAATGCTGAAAAATAAGTTGTCCATATATTGACAGTTTGTAGGATTGTGACAGTCTGCTAAGACAAAATTAGTGCAAATATTCGTGGCACTACTTTCTACTAAGGTCATGACATTGTTTCTTTATACTAGTCCTGGTAAGATCAAGGAAGCAGACTTAACAGTGACTAATATAATGACATGTTGATTGTTATCATGACCATCAGCCCTGCTGAGAAAGTCAAATGAGCCGCGTCATGACAAAACCAACATAATGGGTTTGCGACCAGCATGGATCCAGACCAGCTCGAGCATCCACGCAGTCTGATCAGGATCCATGCTGTTCGCTGTCAGTTTCTCCACTTGTAATAGAGTTTGTAAGCGAACAGCATGGATCCTGATCAGACTGGGCGGATGCGCAGGCTGGTCTGCATCCATGCTGGTCGCAAATCCACTATGTTGGTTTTGTCGTGATGCGACTCAAATGCTAAAATCTCTGCTTAATGCCTTAACACTGCCTCTTTTTCTTTCATCTTGATGCTAAATGTAACCAAGGTATAGACACAGTGGGACAGACAGAAAGAAAATACTTAATTGGCACAATTATATTCCCCACTCTGTCCAAAGGGTTGGTTTATATAGAATTTATTTTAGTTTGATTGTGTAGGAAGCTATAAGCTTATTGACACACTTTCAAATCCGTACCTGGAACCAACCATTACTGAACAATGAGTGTAAAGTTTCTTCCTCAAGGAAACAATGACGCGCCACAGACATGGTTTGAACCAATGCAGGAAGCAATCATTAGATTACTAGTAAAACACGACTCCTGATGGTTGGTGAGGGGGCTATGATTACATAGAGTAAAAGTGCAAATATTCACAGCATTTTCAAATATACATGTCAAAATCTCATCTCTACTATTAAAGGCTAAGATGACATAATTCTGAATTCTGATAGGTGGAAACACATATTGGCCACATATTCCCATAATTGCAGAATTTTGAAAATGATATTGCATAGTCAATTTGTAATTACGAATAATACGCTATGTAATATTACAATTTCTGAATGTAATTTGTGTGTTTCATGCAAAACAATTGTAACTCATATGACATACAGAAAGAATTACAACTGTTTAGCACAAAGCCAGCCCAGAGCTAGTAGTATAGCAATATTGATTTTATTTTCATAAAATTGTTTATTACTCACCATGTTTAAACATCCAAATATTGTCCATTTTTAAGTGTTAAAAATAGTTTACAAATATCTATGATTTTTTATTCAATGTTTTACACAGACTTCTTTGTTTTTGTTTTGTTTTTTTTTGTTGTTATTTTTTTGAAAAATTCCACAATGCAAGTCACTTTATTATTTGCTATGTCCCTGAGATTATTCATTCACAAAAAAAACAAAAACACAATCCATAATTAATGACTTAATATAATATTGCTCTAAATTCTGCAATAAAAGCTCTCTCCTTTCCACATGGCTATATTACCAGTAAATGTTAATATGCATTAAATAGTTACTATCATTTATAATATTAATGCTTTCAAATGTTAGCACATTGTTTTGAAATAATAATATATACATATATAATATTCGTGACACAAATTATCAGTTTATTGTACTATATATACAAAAAAGGTCAATAAAATGGCTACTCAGGTAATGTTTCCTCACCCAATAAAAAATTAACAATACAGGTAGTTATTCTGTAGCAATACATGTACACTTTACAGACTGTGAGATGATTTTTGTCCAGATTTGCTTTTTAATGTCTGTGTATGGTAAAAAGAGATAATTCGGAACTTGGCAAATTGTGTTGTTGTTTTTTTCTACCCAATTCCCGAGGTACAAACAAATATTTACAGTTTTGAATTTTGGGTATAACACTCTAACTTTCAGATATTTTACTTTCAAATTATAAAAATTGAGAGACACCAAAAATACATGTATCAAGCATGGTCCGTCTGCACATAGGGGAATTTTTTTTTTTTTTTTTTTTTTTCATTGAAACTCATATATAACTGTTACACACTTCCAGTACATGTACGAGGGTTGTTCAAAAAGTAATAGGACTACAGTTCTACTATTCACATTTTTTAATTTACGTGCACAATTTCGCAAGATAATAATATCGGAACATATCCTCTTATACAGTGAAAAAATCAATAAAATATGTTTAACAAGAGCCATGTCAACATGGCCATCCCCCGCCGAATGTGTTTGCTCATTGGAAGAATGTATATGTAGTAGAGCGGAATAATTCCATTTTAAGAGGTCTTTTGGTAATGAAAACTGATGGCTATAGTGATTACAGATTAGAAACCTATGTGAATACTGATGGCTGAAAATAACAAAGAGCAATTTCTGAAAAATAATGCAGGGTAGGTTATCATTCTTGTGTGCTGCATCCCTCCTCAGTAAAATCTATCCACCTATGAAGTTTCAAGTTGATACCTCAAATACTTTTTGAGAAAAAAATTGAATTGAAAAATTAAGTATGAAAAAGAACAAAGGGCAATAACTCAAAAATTATAAAAGGTAGAGTTATCATTCTTGTGCAGTGCACACATCCTGTGTGAGATCAATGCACCTATGAAGTTTCATTTTGATATCTCAAAGGCTTTTTGAGTTATGCTCTGGACAAAAATTAATTTTGAAAAATAACAAAGGGCAATAACTCAAAAATAATGCAGGGTAGAGTTATCATTCTTAAGCACTGCACTCCTCCTCAATGAGATCCATCCACCTTTGAAGTTTCAGGTGGATAGCTAAAATACTTTTTGAGATAAGCTCTGGACAAAATAGCATGAAAAAAAAAAAAAAAAGGGCAATAACTCAAAAATTGTATAGGGAAGAGTTATCATTCTTGCGCAAAACATTCCTCCTGAATAAGATCTATCCACCTATGACATTTCGTGTTGATATCTCAAACACTTTTTGAGTTATGCTCCACTCAGGTGAAAAATTAGGTATGAAAAATAACAAAGGGCAATAACTCAAAAATTATGAAAGGTAGAGTTATCATTCTTGTGCACTGCACACCTCCTGAGTGAGATCTATGCACCTATGAAGTTTCATGTTAATATCTCATAGGCTTTTGGAGTTATGCTCTGGACAAAAATCAATTTTGACAAATAACAAAGGGTAATAACTCAAAAATCATGCAAGGTAGAGTTATCATTCTTGTGCACTGCACTCCTCCTCAATGAGGTCTATCCACCTATGAAGTTTCAAGTTGATAACTCAAATACTTTTAGAGATATGCTCCGGACAAAAATGTCGGACGGAAGGACGGACGGACGGAAGGACGGAAGGTCGGACGGACGGAGACTATTTCTATATCCTCCGCCGAAATTTTTCGGCGGGGGATAAAAATAACGAGTCTGTGAAAATTTCAAATGACAAGGGGTATGCGACCCGGCGCACGCTAACAGTACAATAGATGACGTCAATGACGTCGTAAAATAAAAACAAAATGTATCAAGCGTCATCCCTTCTGAAAGAAATCTCCTTAGTGTTCTATGTGTCTAAATCATGTAACTTTGACCAGGCCTCATGTGTGGAGATGAAGCGAGAAAGAAAACGACCACATTCTTGTTCCACTCTCCGAGAGAAAAAAAGCCCGATAGCCGGCCACTCTCCGCTTTTTCTCGTATTCTTGTATCTTATAGTAATCAATATAGATTAAACAGGCATGAACTTATGATGATAATGAAAAAGCGATTAATAGAATTATTTTAGGCATATCATCGTATATTCTTAAAACAATATAATTATGTAAGTAAAATAGCAATAGTTTTCAACTGAAAAGTATATTTTTCTACCAAGAACAGCATATCATTTTTAAAAGAAAATCGGGGAAAATATCAATAATTATCGTTAATCATTATAACATTAATTGATTGATAACACATATATCTAGTTAAATGAAATAGAATTTTGTTTGAAACAAATCATTTAGGCAGAACTGAATCAATAGACCCAATGCAGAAATAAAACATGCCGGACAGTTCCTGGGCTGTTTACCGTGTATCATTTTGTAGCGCTTTTTCATTTGACGTTACTAACGTCCCGTCAATTTCCCGCTATCATTCTTATCCTTTCCTGTTTGAGATTTCGTATGTGCAGTTTTTGAGCAGTTTTTGAGTTGTTTGCGCAAGCTGAGAACGAGTATCCTGATAGCCGATTAATTGTACTGTGTTAATTTTTTGTTTTCATATGTATCTGAAGGAGTATCGCCAATTTGTTGGTAAAGTTTAACGATCGCACACATTTTCAGTTTTTTAACGAACGTCAAATTTCTACAGTTAACGTTATAACCACTGCTGTTCAAAACTTGATGATTTAGCCTTTTCATGTCTGAATGACGTCAACTTTGGGCATAATGTTACTTAAATATAATAAATTGTGTTGGTAGAATAAATGGGGGAAAAAAAGAAAATAAATTATAATAAAATAGAAGTTTAACTAAGCTTCAATAACCTTTTTATGTGCTGCGCCGGGTGCGTGTTACCATGGTTATTCATTAACACAGGGAACACACGTTAAGCATAAGAATTCAATATTTTTATGTTTAAATTGAAGAAAACATTTTTCGATCGCTGTACATATAAAAATATTCTAAATTGAATTGATTATGAAGATGCAAGACTCTTAGTCCTATTACTTTTTGAACAACCCTCGTACAAAATGTAACGCAATTTATTTTTAAATCCTACAAACTGCCATTTACAATTTTTTTTTTTTAAAAATCTAATACCAATATCATCTAACTAGAAAAATACCTTTTATTAGCTTTACCCTTTTGACAAATATTTTTCAAATCTTTTTTGATAATAATCATATAAATACCATTTGTGATTTTATATTTTTTAGAGTTGAAGACAATAATTATAATATAAATACCATTTGCGATTTGATATTTTTCAGAGTTGAAGACTAATTTTTATATAAATACCATTTGCGATTTTATATTTTTCAGAGTTGAAGACAATAATTATTATATAAATACCATTTGCTATTTTATATTTTTCAGAGTTGAAGACAATAATTATTATATAAACACCATTTGCTATTTTATATTTTTCAGAGTTGAAGACAATAATTATTATATAAACACCATTTGCTATTTTATATTTTTCAGAGTTGAAGACAATAATTATTATATAAACACCATTTGCTATTTTATATTTTTCAGAGTTGAAGACAATAATTATTATATAAATACCATTTGCTATTTTATATTTTTCAGAGTTGAAGACAATAATTATTATATAAACACCATTTGCTATTAAATACCATTTGCTATTTTATATTTTTCAGAGTTGAAGACAATAATTATATAAATACCATTTGCGATTTGAGTAAAGTAGTCAGCATCCTTCAATTTATCATAGAAGTGTGAGGTATCTAAATGAGAGCTGCGTACACTGACATAATGAGTTGGTTTTCTGAAAAGACATAAAATATTAACTGACATAATGAGTTGGTTTTCTACAAAGGCATAAAATATTAACTGACATAATGTCTTGATTTTTTAAAAAGACATAAAATATTAACTGACAAAATGTGTTGATTTTTGAAAAGATATAAAATATTAACTGACATAATGTGTTGATTTTTTTGAAAAGACATAAAATATTAACTGACATAATGTGTTGATTTTCTGAAACCACATGAAATATTAACTGAAATAAAAAAGTAAGGTTTTTTAAATGACATAAATGGTCAATGACATTAAGTAAACATAAACAAATTAAGAAAGTAAAAAACAATATTAACTGACATAAGTTGGTTTTGTGATAAGTGACATAAAGTGCAATGTATATGTAATAAGTTAAGGAAGTAAAATAATATCATTTGGCATAATTATAGAATTACTTTTCTGATACAACATAGAATATAAACTGACATAAATTAAACATGCAGAAAGTAAGGAAGTAAAATAATATTAACTGACATAATTAACAAATTGTTTTTTCTAAAACAACACAAAAACATTCTTTGCAAAATCTTTGCTAAGACTATTTTAGAAGGTATCAATATGTCCTTCTAAACATATTGATGACCAAAGCTCTTTTCAGTTTGTTTTTTGTTTTTTTTTAATTATACATATGCATAAGAAATAAAAGAAACATTTTTTTTGCTAAAACTCACTGCAGGTATGACCATAAGAATAAAACAACATGACTGAAAGTTTTTTTATTAAGATTTCTACGCTATATTTAAACAGCTTAGCCTGTTGAGTATTACTATGCTGCTTTGAACCGGAATTATCAAATTTCTTCTCAAAAATAAATATCTTACCCGCCTGCTGCGACAACTGGACAAATTTTACAATGCTGTGGAAACGCATCCCCACTTTTCCTTCTTGTATAATACGTCCCTTCCCACTTCTGAAAGAAAAGCAAGATCAACATTACGTGTTTTTTATAGTATCGCGTGTTTGTAACGTACGTTTCCATTGGACAATCATGATATACAGTACAACCTTTGCAGAGCTACACCCTGTGATAGACAAAGATTTTGGTTGTTAAAGAGAGGTGCTGCTTAAGAGAGGTTTAATTTATTGCTATGACTTACTTTGGACAGAAATTATAATGATGTTGTATTGAGGTTATTGCTTTACAGAGGGGCCTGCTCTGCAAAGGTTGCACTATATAACATAATACCTATATACATTTATAATGCAATTTTTTTATCCTATTCTTACGTTCAACAAGAGCCACAGCCAGGCAGGGGCAACAATCAACTTTTTTACTTTTCCTCCTAAAAGCAAACAAAAAATGATTTTAAAAAATCTCTAAAAAGATACAAACAGTTTTTCCTTTTTTTTAATTTCAATAGAAAATATCAAGAGATTTGCAGGCTGGCCTGGCTCTATACAGGTGACAAAGACTATGATCAATATTCGTTCCATTAGATTAAGGATAAAAGGGGAGCGGTGGCCTAGTGGTTAAGTTGTCTGCCTCTAAACCCAGAGATCATGGCTTCGAGCCCTACTCTGGTCACCACTATGTTTCTTCATATGACACCAGTACTGGTTGGTTCCAGGAAGCGGACTCAAAAGTGATTAATACATGATGCAACACCTTGAACTTGAGGGGGGATCACATCTAAAACTTTTCATAAAATATACCAAGTCATATAAATGTGTTAGTCAATATTCTCTTCTACACTGACGACAATTTATATAATTTTTATAAAATTATCTTATTTCCAATGTTTTGATGCTAGACAACAAACCTGAACTCCAGTCATTTCTTCTACTGGCATTACTCAAATATTATTCCAAACAGGAAATAGCTCATTCTAACAACAGTGTTATCAGAAATTTTAAATGTCATTTACTAATTAACAGGAAAATTTCCATTTTAATGTAAATTTTGTAAATTTCAAAGACAGAAAAAATACTCGCAAGAATTATACAAGCAAATTGTAACATTTCAAACAAGATTTTATCAGTCTTCATGAGCGAGTATAGTGCGTTAACTAACCAATGGATGGGGAAAGTATATAGCCGACAATCTTGAATAATTAACCTCCTTTTGAAATAATCTGTCAATAGTCTGTCAATATTTGTTTTAAAATGATATTATGTAAGAGAAAAAACATTTGAACCGTGTCATGACAAAACCAACATAATGGGTTTGCAACCAGCATGGATCCAGACCAGCCTGCGCATCCGCGCAGTCTGATCAGGATCCATGCTGTTCGCTTACCAACTCTATTACAAGTACTGAAACTGATAGCGAACAGCATGGATCCTGATCAGACTGCGCGGATGCGAAGGCTGGTCTGGATCCATGCTGGTCGCACACGCACTATGTTGGTTTTGTCGTGACACGGCTCATTTTTAAAATCAATACCACAATGTTGGGCCTTTAAATTCACGGCTAATGACACGCAAGATTTTATCGCAATATTATGTCACGGCAATAGAAAGAACTTCCTGATCGACAGTAACAGTACATTACGTCATAAACAACCTCTCATGTTGAAAGTTCAAGCTAACCATTGTTTTTTTAATGATCTTGTCCATATTTCAATCTAGACAAAACCATTCAATAATTTTAGGGGAGATGTACTGACTGGAGAGTGAACAGTGCAGACGATGATCCGCTGGGACATCATTCTGTGTTGTCCGATCTTGCTCTGCACTGGTTGTTTTTGTAGAATCTGTTATCGCCCGAAGGCTACGGGCTACTTACTTTTCCTTTTTTAATCTGATTATTAACACCGTCTTGTACGTCTGGTTTTACTCGCTCCCCTTTTAGTTCCCGTGAATCTTTTCCCACAACCTCTTCCATTGAATATCCAGTCAATCGTTCATATGCCGGATTCACATACTGTGAAAAATAACAAACAACATAACGCATAATATCATCATTTACTTCATAATTATATTAATCATACATGTGTAAAAACAAAATTGACATGCTCTTGTGACAAAAAAATCTTTTTTCATACTACACCATGTGTTATCATCTAAAAATTAAATGTACAACACTTTATATTATATTTACAAACTAAAAAGCCTTAACCTGCTGAATTTATATAACATATATAGTGCTCGATTTGTCAAAATTTCCAATGACAAATTTGGCTAAGGACAAATCTCTAAACTGTCATTCTTCCCCCACCAATGGCTTGCTCGCCCATATGGTTCATTCATTGATGTAATTAAGTGCATGCTGACCCATTTTAAACATGTGTGAGCAACCAGATCATGACTTAGCTAGTTATAAAGCTGGATATGACCAATTTTCCAATGGCAATTTTGGCTAAGGACAATTCTTTAAAATGCCATCCTCCCCCACCAATGGCTTGCCCACCCATACGATTTATTCTGATGGCGAGGGTAAAGAAACCAAACACACAAACCACTGATGGCTTAAGAGTTTTAATTTGAGATTGCAGATGGCAAAGATTCTTCTACAAACTTGTGCAATCATTCAAAAACCCATACCTTACACAAACAAACAAATCAACATATAACAAAAATGCTATCTCATCGTTATACAGCCGAAATTTTACAATCTCTAATAAACGAGATTTTAATATTTTTACATTTAATACTTACCTGAATTTCATGTTCATCGTTTGTGATTTCGACAGAGTCAGAAACGCTGTCTAAAGCACTAAATAATGCATTGCACGTGCGTAACTTTTGGTGAGATATAATTTCCCCATGCTCTAGCTGAAGAAGCTCATTTATACACGCTCCAACATTCGAGTTTTCCACGAATCTCTGAAAAGAGAGATAAATATTTCAATTATAATACTATATCAATTTTTTCTGTTTTACAAAAATTAATGACACGTTTCAAATGAGTTGATAAAACATTTTGATAGTTGGCACACATCTTCTGAAATTTTAATGAATTTCGAAGTTTTATCAGATTTTTTTAATGCCCCAAATACCCCAGCAATAGATTTGATCTAATTAAGTGCATGCGCACTCATTTTAAATGTACGAGTGACCAACCAATAATTGCAGCAACTATCAACAATATAAACTCAATATAAAATCAATAAAATCTAACACAAAGTATTCCAGCTAGCTCCTCTGTTATTTTGATGATTTCACAAGATTTCCGTTTTTCACTGAAATTTCCCATAAATCACAATCAAATATTGTATATATATTATATATATAACTACAAGTTTATGATAGATGTAGTATCCTAATAAAACTGCATTCCATTAAAATCTATACAACCATAAACTCTAGCTTATTTATGATTCAATCATAAAACTTGGGGGTATAATTGTAATTCAAATTTGATCTACTTTTACAGTTAGATATTTGTTCTATTTGATAACATTCTTAAAACCAGTACAGTCATGAGGACTAAAAGAAAAACTGGATCAAAATGAGTCTGCAATTTTCATTTTTCTTTCAAAATGAATCTTCACTTACAGTGTGACCAAAATGTTAAGTGACACCACATTTAAAGTGCCGCAAGCAGCCATTTTGCTTTGATCTGGAAACCTTTACAAGAGTCCGACACCGAGAGTATCATTAATATTCAATGGATATCTAGGCTAAATATATGTTGAGGTAGGTATGACGGCTGAAACCCTAACAGAATGATCATGTTACGACCTTCCTGGGCCAACAAACAAGTAGAAAAAATAATTTCCACTTTAAACAAACAGGTGGTACTGTATTGGGATAGAATAACCATGTTCTGACCTTCGTGACGGAAGGTTCAACAGAATCCGTAGAATAAAAATTGTCCAAACCAAACCTATGGTAACATGTTTTTTGTTGTTGTTTTTTTTTTTTCAAGTACATAATGGCTATAATGCTTGAGACTGCTGTGGTTATAGCAATTGTATATAGGCAACAGACAAATACGCAGACGGTTAAACAATAACGCAATGTATGCATTAATTCATTGCAACGACATAAACATTCAGTCTTTTGTGTAAGCGACACTGTGAATGAATGGCTATATCTCACTTGTTATCGCCATTCTATATGACTGTAAATGCAATATTAACACAGCTGTGTACCTGATATGTAGGTTAATGCATTCGCATATATATTTCTTCTAAAAAACAAAATGTAATCGAGTAAGATGCTTCTCTATAATATAATACTCTGACAGCGTATCATAGTAATTTGCATGTAAGTATATGCAGAATATTCAACGGAATATAGCAAAACAGTCAATCTAAAATATAAGTATACGAATATAGCAGAACAATCAACCAAGTATACAATGTAGCAGAATATTAAACCAAATATAGCAAACGTTAGCAGAACATTCAACCGAATATAGCAGTAATACTCAACAAACATATAGCAGAACAATCAACCAAATATAGCAATATTCAACCAAATATAGCAGAACAATTAACCAAATATAGCAGAACATTCAACTGAATATAGCAGAACATTCAACTGAATATAGCAGAACATTCAACCAAATATAGCAGAACAATTAACCAAATATAGCAGAACAATCAACAAAATATAGCAGAACATTCAACTGAATATAGCAGTATTCTACCAAATATAGCAGAACAATCAAGTGAATAAAGCAGAATAATCAGCCATTGAATATAGCAGGACAATCAATTGAATATAGCAGAACAAGTAACCAATATAATAAAATATTCATCTGAATATAGCAGTTATATATAATACTCAACAGATCGTCAGGATATTTACAAATGAATATAGTGGTGAATTTAACCAAATAATCACATAGATAAGCACATAGGTAAACACAGAGATAAATACATAGATAAATACATGGGTAAACACATAGATAAACACATGGGTAGAACTTTTCTAAGCCAAGACTGCTAACATTAAAAAATCCAAATTTCAACGCAGGATTTTATCATTCAAAGGTGAAGGGCACATTCACTAGACAAGAAATTGCCTCTCTTCTAATGAAATGGGCACATACAAATATTAAACATCTATTCAGCATGTTCTTCTGTGCAATGAAACAAACTAAATTGGAAAATTCTGAAGTCTTTCCACAATAATTGAAATAAATGTACACTAAAATCGTACAAATTGCGGAATCAAATTTGCAATTTTGATTCTATCTAATATCGTTAGACGTTATTAAATCTACTCTTCTCCTTCATGATATCAATAGTTATCTGCCCACCATAACATGCACTTTCAAATCACCTATTTTGAAATTTTGTTTCTTAAAATTCACGAAAATAACTAGGATGGGGGGGGGGGAGAGAAGAATTATTGATTGAACATGGCAAGTCATTTTCCGGAAATAAATGAATCAAGCCTAACCAAGTCATGTCTGGAGATATAAAAAACGAGGCGCAAAAGAAGACCATTCAATAAGACGTAAATGTCACGAGACGTAAATTTGTCAGCGTTCTCACTCTGTCCATCAAATTTACATGTCAAATTGTCTTCTGAAGACTCCCTGATGAAATAATGGATTTTTTCGCGGGGAAGAACTGAATCCCCCCATCAAAAGCTGATTCTATTTGTCGATCAACACTTGCAGGGATTCCTGGGTAATTGCTTAAAAGTTAATATCCGTTCTTAATAAATTTAGCTAAATCCTGCCATTAATGTAAAAAAACATTTCGCCTAAAAGTATGTTTTTATGTAATTTGTCAGGAATTACTTTCTCTAATAAACATGGCTGATTGATTAATTTGATTAACGATTGATACATGTACTAAATGTACTCTTTAAGATAAAAATATCTCGATCATTAAAAATAATAGACCCTGAGGCAGTCAAGTTCTAATGAACGTTAATTGCAACAATCAAAGACGATCATTTATAAACAAAATCTAGAATGTAATAAATTTAACCTACCAGTATAAATATATGCAGACTGATCCGATATTATTTGTGTAAATTTCTTGATGAAATATTCAGAAGGTATTTAATAACAATAAATATTGCATTGGAATCAACTCTAAATGTTAGCAATGCAAAAAAATCAGCTGATTTTATTATCTGTTACAATTATTTGTTGCCTAACATCTCAAGACATTTTGCAGTTCTAAATTAAACTATGCCTGGTCCGAGGTTACTTTAGAACAGTATATATTATGTAGGAATTTTGCCGGGACTGGGCGATGAGTTCGAGCGAAGGGAGGTATTCGAGCGATTTCAGTTTAACTGTATAATTATGATAATTACATTAATTGCACTTAATGTTAAATTTATACATAGCACTGGACACATTGATCATTATATAAAGCAGATTTAGGATTCCATATCAGATAAATCAATTATTAATTTCTAATTATAATCATTATAATTAAGGTGATAAGTAATAAAATATTGTAAAAAAAAACACATTTTAAAGCTAATTCTAAAGCAATACACTTGTAGGAATCTTCAGTTTAACTTTGTCTGATTTGTTGAGAAGTATTATTATAAAAGACAGCTTTACCATTCCAAGCCAAATGAACAACACCCCCCCACCCACCCCCTTAGACCCAATCTGCTTTTGATTGACATGCTACACTGAATAATCACAGAGAAATTGCATACCACTTCATGAACAAGAGGATTTAGATTTAAACAATACATAAATAAAGTTGTCATTACTTTGGAATTTTAGCTGAATTGATAACTTTATTATTCTAATTCTGTAATATAAGTCTAGGCTTATTTTCTAAGTTAAAACAGCATGTCTTCAGATTCATGCTAATTTACATGGAAATTTAAAAAATGTATTGATAAGTAAAATATTGTTAAGTGAACAAAGAAAATAATTGTCTTCCATTATCACTCTTGAGTTTCATTTAATTTCTTGAGTTTCATAAAAATTCCTTTTCCTTCAATACTATTCTTTGCATCAGTTTTCGAGTAAAACTTCCATTCTATTCTTTTACTTTCCCACTATTTTAGTCATTGTCTTCAATTACATTTTTAGACATTAATTCACATGTCTAAGACTAAGGCTAGGAAAAATGTCTTTTGTACCACAAAACTTTCAGAAAGTCACCTAAGGGCATATTTATAAATGACGTCTGCTACAGAGACTGACAAAATACTGCAAATTAGTGTCAATGTATCTCAAAGGCAGTGTAACCTACTGAATACATGTATATCATTTGTTTAAGAAAAGAAAATATAAAAAAAACGAAAGAAACTGTGCTACAAATATATTAAATGCAAATTGCTAAACCCCCCCCCCCCCAAAAAAAAAGGGGGAGCTACATATTTAACCCAAAAACATAGTGACAACTGGGGTTCAAAACACTACAAATGCTAATTCAAATGTTTTTCATAAATATAGTCCAAAATGAACTTTGTATTGAGTTATGTAAACATACGTCATCGTCGGATACCCACGGCCGAACCATTAACATTTATTTTATTATTTTATTGCATGTTATGTGACATGTTTATCAATCGTGGGTATCCGACGATGACATACATCTGCAATTTACAGCTTTAATGATATGGAAACTGTAAAGTCTATAATTTGTAATACTAGGTTTAAAAAGGTTATTCTGTGAATGTCTTTTTTCTTACAACCCATTGGCCATGAAATCATTGAATCAGGATCGGCTCCAAATTATAAAATCTAGGAGCGACCAAAAAAAATGGTCTAAAAATAGATCTCATGCACTGATTAACTTATAAATTACCCAATCCGATTAAGATAATACGAGTTGATGTTCCAAAAACGTAAAATGTGATTACGTATCCCTATCCCAGAAAAGAGAAGAAAAACCTTTTTCGACTTTTACCGTGAAAGGAATAATGGAACGAATAAGGTACATGTATATTGATCTCGGGACTTCAATAACACTGTACCTTTTAATTCCATTATCTGACGGTGGGGCTTTAATCTCATCACAAGAATAAGACCTATCAATCAGTTACGATTCATTATGGAAAAGTTATTCAAGTTACGCATCAGGATCTAATACCCGCCACCGATTCAATTTTCTTCTTTCAGAAAAGCTGTGTATAGAATTAATGAAAACTACCGTTGTTATTTTGCCTCCT
The DNA here is from genome assembly GCF_026571515.1 of Ruditapes philippinarum. Classification (NCBI taxonomy): domain Eukaryota; kingdom Metazoa; phylum Mollusca; class Bivalvia; order Venerida; family Veneridae; genus Ruditapes; species Ruditapes philippinarum. The sequence continues at coordinate 141,233 of NW_026860272.1, forward strand.
GATTGATTGATAAATTAATCCGCGGAAGAAATGGATTGTGGGAAAGTTACGGATGAAATGATGATATTTTCAGAGAAATGGTATAGATACTGTGCCCCAGATATCTCCATAATCTTGTTGATTGATTATAGGACAACACTTCCAGTATTCATTGCAAGTTATGATATCCCATTCTTTACATTTATAGAGTCAATATTACAAAGTTGTGTTGAGCATGACAAGGGTCTTGACAAACCTCATTGTACGTATTTATTTGCCGTCATCTTTTATCAAAAGAAAAAGTCTTTGGGACATCTACAATTGCCTTTTGTATCTTTTAAACTTTAAATAATAATATTGATGACCTTGACCTATTTAATTTGACCTTGTAGACATATATAATTATAGGACCTAACTGTTGATATAAATAGCTACTTGGTGGTGGCTATGTGGTGAAGGTGCCAGTCTCATGGGTTTGAGCCATATTTCAAGGGTTACAACAATGTACGCTCATATAACACCAGTCCTTGCTAATTCAGAGAAGCCATCTAGAGAGCACTGCAAATAAGTTTCATCCTTTCTCCACAATAAAACTATAATAATATGTTTATATTACTGTAAACTGAATCTTTTGTTTTTTTGTCTGGTTTTTATGTTGATTTGAACACATTTTTTAGCTATTTCTTGTCAGTCGACCAAGTTAACTGCCTTTCCTGGATAACTAACCAGTAAATGCCAATTTCTTCCAGAATGAGAGACTTCTTGTCTTATATGACTTGAGACACATAATAACTATAAGAGTCAATATTCATAATCAATTGTCATAGAAAAATAATGCTTGGCCTGAGATTCAAACCAGCAACGTACCCATGGATTACAAATTTGGTGCTCCCCGTATTACGATGAATGTTTAAGACAGCTAGGGAAAATTGATGATTATACATCATGCTATATTTTGTTTACCTTCAATGACTGTGTGGTAAAGACATTTGCTTTTAATTGACATGCAAGATGGTTGTTCAGTTCAAGTTATTTTGACAATATTTAAAATAATCTTAAAATTGTGGCTTAAACTGTTTAAATCTGTAAACAATTCACATATAATTAAGCTTGTTTCTGATTTTATAAGTAATACATTGGCCGACTTATATTTTCCCTGAAAAGGCTGCAAAGCAAAAAAAACACACCCCTCTAAAATGTTGAGAACCAACCAAATGCAATTTACATATCATATTTCCCAAAATGCAACATGAAATTGAATGTTGAGCCGGGCATCAATCGTGGTCTGGATATTCGAAATGTTGAAAATTAAATTACACTGCATCTTTCTGCAATACACAATGTCTCATAACTCTCTCCCAAATGATTTCTCCAGACAAAACCATGAAAAATTGAATTAGTGAGCATTAATACGCAATAAATATCGTAACTGATTGTTCCTGAAAAGGCATAATTGTTTTGTTATTTTTCCCTCTTGGAGAAAAATTGTCACTAAGTCTTTACAGAGCTTTCTGTATACAATATATATGCATAGTAAATTACTTGTCTATCTTAAAACAGCAAGTCCAAGTCACCCTGTATATGTATAAATACTCTGACGCAAATAATTGTCCAATCTTCGGAAAATTCCTGGCGACAAAATTTTCCTATAAAGATTCTTGGTAATTGACCAATCAGATTAGAGGGATGTATTTCAGATTAATGTCAATCCTTGCCGAGAATACAAATTTTCTCGACAGTTTTTGCAACATTTTCCCTTCACTAATAGGATAACGAAGTTCAAAGCAAGGCTTATAGATTTCAAGAATAATAAGCAAAAAAACTATCTTCCTAATACAAATGAATAAACTTTGCCAAAGGCCAATGGATTCAAGAAATAGAAATAATTGCATGGTGGCAGAAGACAATACGACAGTTGGTGGAAGGAGGGGGCGGGCCGTACTTGCTGAATTGGGAGGATAATTGTGAAATAAGAGTCATAAAAATTATCAAAGCTCGCTAAAAATAACTATCAACAAACTAGTCTGTAATCATGAATGGTGATAAATTGTCAGAAATTAAGTGGAGGGACATTGAGATGACGGATGCATGAAACTGGATAAAATTACCGACCAATTATAAACTGGACTTTACACAATCACTAAATGTGGGTTTGGGGGGAAAAACAGAGACATTTCTCTTTTCGTTCAGTAGGAGTAACAACTTATTAACCCATAATAGCTTTCCAGTGTTTCTTACGTAAAACTCTCAAAGTGCATTTTTTTAATAAACCGAAAATTACATCATACAGAAATACCTAAGTATGTAAGCCCAATCAAAATGTCATAACTGTACAATCATGAACAACATATGAACTTTAAGAATGACAGTGACAGTTCACTTTCTGCCTTGCAAATCTGGATCAGAATTGTGACCACTTGTGGGTGGAGCTATAGATTAAAAGATCAGTTGACCTTTCTGAATGTGACATGACTCAACTAACGTCTTAATATGGGATCTAGACAAGCAAACAGGTCATGTGATCATAGTATAATTTATGAGTACCCGATAGATCATAATGAATAACCAAAAGATCATAATCTGAATATCTATTCCTTATAGAACCAAATTCTTGAAATTACCTTAAAGTACCATAGAATTAAATCTTTGGAATGACCAGTACCAGTAAAACGTATCATATAGAATGACGATAATTGCCCTATATTTAAAACATGGCTTTTTCGATCATATCCATCATGAAATAAAAGAATTTCTAATTATTTTTTCAGCAGAACAAACAACAATTTTTTTTATTTCAACAGTTTTAATCCCAAAACAGCTATGTATGATGAAAAAAAAGAAGGAATATTAGATATGCAACAATTTAGGAAAAAACTAGGAAAATGTACAAGCATTTTTAAAAACTAGGAGAAGCAAATTAATTATTAACGAAAAAACTAGGAATACTGGAGACCTTGTAATGGTAGCGACTAATTGCAAGTCCTTGTGTGCCATAAATTAGTATTTTTTTTATTGTTGTTGTTTTTCTTTAAATAATTGTAGCAGTAAAGAATTTGACTATTTATTACAGCAGAATCGGTATTTTTGAAAATATTATTATGTTTTTGGCCTGTAAAATACATTCAAGGTGACTGTCACGCTGACTCAAATATTGAAACAAATTATACGCGTTATTATTCCAGTATCATATTTTTTTCCGCACCAAAATACAACTTCAATATAACATTTTTCCAAAAGAAATATTTCAAACCCTTTTTATTTCTTAGTTCTGGCATTAAAAATTTACCATACACAGCTTCTTTTGATTTTTTTTTCTTTTCTTCTCCTTTTAAATTCTGTCAAGAAAAGGACTAACTGATATTTGATATATGTAAATAGTGGGTTAAAGAGCTAGCTGTACTAGTAACTTCAGATAAAAGGATAAAAACGAACACTGAATTAAGCAAAACATGTTTAGCTTTAATAAGCTTCATCAGTTAATAATTTTGATATAATTATAACAAAGGAAATGACGTAAACGTACCAAATGGACGTCTACATTAATCAACGCCATATTTGACACGTAAAATAAACTTTATATAATAAAAAAATTGTCTATTACTAATTTATACAAAAAATATGTACATGTGTACATAATAAAAAATATGTACATGTGTACATAATTATAGACGTAATTATTTTAAATAGCACATTATAATTTTAAGATTTACATAAAATAACTGGATCAAAAGATGCATACATTATCACAAAGAAACTAGGCAAGTAACTTCATAATTCCAATTAAAGAATATTTCATTATTAAGTCACAATGACACTGGCAAAGTAAAGAAATTTTTTCCAACAGATTGATCAATTCAGATAATTTATTTAGGCACTAAAATAGGGAATATCGTAAAACCTGGGGTACAAGGTACTTGGTTCAGGACTCAGGACTTCCGGTGGGGTTTCATAACCAGAATGTTAGTCACTGTGGAGCTATACCTGGCGTACCTTGTGGCGGTTGGGGTGACATCTGAGTGGAACAATATTTGATATAATAAATTTCTGCGCCTGGTAAGGTTAAAGGCACTGGACAAGATATTTTGATTACATACAAGACTATACATCACCCTGGTGCAATAACTGGTTTACTCCTATTAGATTTACAAGGACTTAAACCATTACTGGACTGAGGTGAAGAAGTAGTCCTTTAATAGTTACATAGAAATTGAACAAAATGTGTTTCATACAATAAAGATATAGTACTTACTCGATTAAATCCAGCTTTTAGCAATGGCAATATTGAAGGTTCATCTTTATCAGTTTGAGAACTGAAAAATAAAAAGATACAAACTTTATGGAAATAATGTCACTTTAAAGGGACTCGACTGACATGGGTTTTTTTTACATGATGTGACTTGAAATATTTTTTTGCAAGATTTATGTACCATTAATTTTGATACAAGTCTGGAATGCCAAATTTCAGATCATTTATTAAACTGCACTTTTCCAAGATAATTATTCATTCCATATTGTGAAAAAAGAAAAACACTGAAAAGCACTTAAAAGTTTTTTACTCAAATCTGACTAGAATTTTTTTGTTTCTTTGGAACCCCTCATTGAGCACCTCATCGGAGTTCCTTCAAATAAGGAAAATCTAATTTGCTTTTCACTTTTCTAAGCCATACAAGTCATTTACAGTTGTTTTTCAGGAGGATTTCTCGGGACAAGATTCATATTACATTATACTAAAATCTCGGTTAATTCGACTTAAGTTACTTATCTTAAAATGATTCTAAACAAAGCAAAGTATTTATGTTTCGACCAAACCATGTTTAAATATAGCTAAATAATGAACCTGATGACCGGACCTTTGTACATTTCGAGACCAAATCAGATTTATACTAAACTAAACTAAAAACATGATCTGAATAGCAAACTATTTGTCTCCAGAAAGTTTTCATTTGACACAATTACAGGACGTGATGAGTACATATAACAAAAATCTAATTAAATTTCCACGATGATATTCTGTTTATGAATTTAATATGTCATATAATGCTTATAGCTTGTAAGGAATCGAGGGCAAATTTCAAACGAAGAGGACAATTTACCTATTCCCCAGATGTTAAATGATTGTATAATACCCGTGACATGTGATAAATATACAGTAGTATGTACATTAATAATCAGTCATATATATTGTGAATTATTATGTAACAAAAAATATTTTCCTCCACAATTGTTACAAGTTGATAACAAGTCAGTATTGCATAAAATTCACAGGCAGAAAGAATCCACCTAATTACAAATAAGTTCAGGGAACTGGAAGAGTTGTGAAAACAAAAAAAGTTTGGAAAAGGGCAAATGCCTGGCAAGCAGTGAAAACAAACAAAATTATATGATAATTACAGGCATCCTTTTGAATGATAGTGCAAAAGTGCATCATCTCTCAGGAACACCCCCCCCCTCCCACTCAATGCTCCTAGCACCGAATTAAGTAGTATTAAATCTTAAACACTATCCTAGAGGACCAGAAAAATGTTGCCTCTCAATGCATTAATTCAGGCACTAACAGGCACCTAAGTAGTACCACCTGCGTTTCTTAAGCTAGCTAGTGAGCTCCCTCGCTGCTGATGAATGAATCCAAAGTCCATAGTGGGGGATTTAAACTCACAGCGATGAGGGGCACGTGGTTCAAATTCAATGACCTTAACCGCTAAGACACTGACGCCGGCCTGCCAAAAATGTATGCATCTTTCCTGTGCCTCGGACTGGCGAGTATGGCACTGTATCTTATGTATGAATATAACAATTATAGGATTATTTGATCTCACTGTACAATGTGATCGTATTAATTGGGATGCTATGAATTCACTTAATTTCGTGGGCATGAATTTTTGTGGTTTAGTCAAAAAGGACAATTTCGTGGGGTCTTAAATTCATGTATTGTCTGTTTTGCAAAACTGAAAAATACAAATAGTGCAATGCAGAATAATGATACCGCAGACAAAATAAATTTTACTGGGATGGTCTATCAATGAAAATCACGAAAAGACGCTTCCCACAAATAACTTTAATTTTTAGCAGTACTTTCTAAAGAGTACTTTTATACTATATTAAAACAGCCGACCTGGTTTCAGGACACAATTTCATAAAATATTAACATTTCCAATAGTTTAGAGAAAAGAATGTGCAGATTTCAGTGCCGTCTTTTTGACCTATATTTACAAATTCTATAATACAACAATTTTCACATTTGTACTTCACTTGAAATATTCATGAAATCTGTAATAAGTAATTTCCATACAAAAATACTCATCATTATCATACTATAAAATCTCTGGCAGTATTTTGTTTGTTTGACTGTTTTTTATGCTATGCTATGTGAGAACAATTTCCCCGTGCCCGTCTGAGGATCGTACCAGCTATCCTTGGATCACAAATCCGATTCTCACCATTAACAGAACTAAGCGGGCAGACCTCAGTTAAAAAATAAACAACAAATTCAAGATCATGTCATTTTTCATATTAATAGTGAAAAAAGTTGTCTGAATAAATTCATACTTTGGCTTTATTAATTCACACTTTCACTTTGGCTTCATTTATCCGTACTTTGGCTTAATTTACTCATACTTTGGCTTAATTCTTTAATACTTTGGCTTAATTTATTCATACTTTGGCTTAATTCATTCATACTTTGGCTTAATTTATTCATACTTTGGCTTAATTCATTCATACTTACTTTAAAATGGATGCAGTACTTTTACTTAACCTTATTGATTATAACTTGTTTTCTTCAAATTTAATTTTCATCTTGAAAATAATTTAATATGCTACATACAACATTCTTACATGAGATTCAAGAATAATTTCAAGATCTCCCATTCATTTTAATGAAGATTACATGTGTTGTTAATTATAAAAATCTATTATCATTAATTTATGGAGTTCTCTTTGGAAAATCCTTAACATAGACTCTGCCTCATAAAAAGAGAAGATTTTGACCTATAACATTTAGCGATTCAATCACTTATAAAAGACTGGAGAATGAATACATAAGCTGGTAGGCTTTCTAAACAACATTTATTAGAAAAGATATTGTATTATTAGTTGCGGATAGTTATATTATATGAGATATTGAATATCTGAATATTTTCTTTATATTCAATGACATGGAAGATAAAAATATATATAATTCCACGAAACAAGAAAATGAATAACTTAATAATCTCAAAATAAAGATGTACATAGAAAACTAGAAATATGTCCATAGGACATGACTGTGGGTGCCGAGATATTCCACTGATTTGTTAGTCTTTTAATGAACAGTATGACAGAGTGACCATAGGAAAGACAATCAAGTGCAAATCTATATGCACCCAACATAAATATCAAATAAGAATGGAATACATTGAGCTTTTGAAACTTGGGAAGAAAAATAAAAACACTTAAAAAAGAGATTGGTTCTAAAGCAAGTGAAAAGTTTTATATTACAACGACTCCATTAACTTCACTATAATTAATGAAACAATTGCATGGGCCCCGTTTGATTCATGTTGCTTTCTCATTCTTTTTTTTTTTTTTCTCATTCTTTTTTTTTCATCAAACAAACTTTAAACAACAGGTTTTTTAGACCTCAACAGTCACAGCTTTAATGGTTTCATCTCATTTTGTATGATAAAGTATTATTTTTGGTCTACTGTATCTTTAAAGATTTCACCCTTGAATGTACTCATAACTCCAGGAGTGTAAGTGTAACATTTTCTAAAAGAGGCGGCGGTGGTGGTTAGTGATCATTTGTAAAGTTAATACATTTATCTCATGGAATAAATCTTGCATCTTAAAATGTAGTTTATTTCAAACATTTATCTTAGCTCCATTGTAATGTAAATTACAATTATACTAGAAGCATATTTGAACAACTCTACAGTCAAATTCCAGGATTTAACCAGTCCCCTGGTATCATATGAGGAAAATGGTCCTCCGCTCCCAATAAGGCTCGAACGCATGATCACTTGGCTAAGAGGCAGACATCTTTACCATTAAGCCATCGTTCCCCTGACATGCAGCTGAAATCTAAACTCTTAGCTTACTGATGACAACTGGTTCTACCCATGTGGCAAGTGCAGACAAACAACAGTCGGTTGGACTCGGTCTGCACCGGTTCCATGGATAGAACCACGGTTTCCCACTGCCAGCAGGCTAAGAGTTAAACTCACTCACATTGTTATCACAATTCACGAGAAGAAATATTACACGTAAGACGAATACTTTGATTTATCTAAAGTCTTAACTTTTATTATTTTACTTACTGTCTCTTTGTGACTGCCACTATTACCGTATGTTCACTTGCTTTTGTACCTCGTATTGACCTGAAATTAAACAAAATAAAAGAGCTTATCATACATAGAACAGAATGGATTATATATTCTTTTATCTAAGTTAAGTTCCATTATGACGCTCCCAATGCTTCACAAATTTACATATCCATTTCAATAGATTCATAGACATATATAATGAATAATGTATACCTCAATGAGATGTCAGCTAGTTTGTGTTTTTCAAAGCATTCTAAATTAAACAAAAATATATGGAACTTCAAAACATTAGCTAATTATATTGACTAAACTAATGCTCAGTCACAAGACGGTGCTATCCGTATTAAAGATGGGTATATCTTTTAAAATTCTGTTTTGGGTATTATAGTCATAACCAATACTGTTAAAGTAATAACTGTCCAGTTAACCCAATAAGTAGAGCGTTGGACTGTGAATCGGGCGATCCAGGTTCGATTCCCTGATGGTGCAGGTCTGAGACTTTCTTTGTAACTGATCATAAAATCCTTTCTAACGTCATTTGCACTGTAGCTCTGCTCTGGCATGTGAACAGAAGTTACAGTTCTTTGAAAAAGTGATAGCAACTAGTACTGGTAATCTGCTTGACAGTCTGCCCAGGAACGTGCAGCAGCTGAACTGTGCTCTGGTAAATTCAATGTGGCTTACTGCCAACTCCATCACAGTCCTGTTAACTGGTAAAGTCATATAAGGTAACTTTGCTGCTTTATGGGCGGCGGAGAATACTTTGTGCATTATTTCAGGCACAAGCCAGTATGTGAGTAGAAACCACCAACCCTTCCATGAGCTAGCTGGATAGCTTCCTAAAATACATGAAAGAGTTCAAAGTATGTGACGCGATTCGAACCCAAAAAGAAGAGGGGCAAATGACCTTCACCGCTAAGCCACAGATAAAAGACAGATCTTGTACTCAGTCATAAGCAACATCTTAAGTAGGTCAAGTGAAATTTTTTCAGCATATCATTCTTTTCTAAGAAAAACTTGTGTGAGTTCTAAGAAGCCTTCAAGTCAATATTCTTTTTCGTAGAAAAGAATTACTTAATGATGGTTTAAATTTAAAACTAACCTAAATGGGATCAATAAAAAAATGTTTCAGAGATTTTTCAGCTTCAAATTTCACTTTCAAATTTCATTTGAATTACAACTCAAGTCAAATGTTCCAAAATCTGATCAGATAAACTCAGTATGACCTTGACTATATAATGGTCTTGTCTAAATTCTTTTTAAATTCAATCATACTAACCGAAATGTCTGAAAAGGACTTGTCCAATCTTTTAATCTGGACAAAACCATTCATTGTTTTTGAGGTAAATTTTAAAATAAGTACTGACTGAGTAGCAAACAGAGCCTGAATGTGTGATTTGATCTTGGTCTTCAATGGTCATTCAGGTGCAATTAATGTTCCTAACAGTAGACTTAAAGTTAAGTTCTTTTCAGAGGTATAATACATCAAAATTCTTGAATTGAGCCACTTATAAAGCCGAGTCTGGAAGATTGTGTTGGATAACAGGAGTTTATCCTAGTAGCTGAAAGCATTAGATTTAAATGATTTTGAACAAAAGCATCAGTATAATAAAGAATCATGCAGATTTATGTATGGTTTCATTTTTGAAACATTTTTCTGATTTGTAGAAATATTATATGGTAAGGCGATACTATGACTTTTTCATCTAGGAACACAGAAAATGACAAGGGCAACTGGAAACATTATCTCCCCTGGTTTATTATCTGGCACCTGAGTTAAACTTACCTATTAAAGTAGACGCCAAAGTTACAGACGGCCTTTTTACAATACATGAAAGTTAGTCAACAGTCCCTATGAAAATTCAAATTAATCACAATAATGGAGGAGTTATATATCAAATCATATATCATATGGCAAAATCATTCCCTCGGTCAATAATTAGCATTTTTCACGATTTGTATTATATAAATCATCTATAATTTAGAAAAACTTGGGACAAACAAACCAGTACCTCTTTTGAAAATGCAAATGACTGGCAAAACATGATGATATTTTAATATGCAGCCAATAATTGCCTCATTGAACAAGAAACCTGGCATTAACAAATGATTTATGCATTGCTAAAAACTGTTTTCACCATTACGGGCACTTTGTTATTCAAGTCTGTACGCTAGCGTACTGTATGTAAAGCAGGCTAATTGACTGGAGACAAACCTCATTTTCGTCTCTAAATCCTCTCCATTTACTAGAGTTTGTTGCTATGGCAACAGATACATATGTCATTGATGGACACCGACACTAGGCTAGTTTAACATGTTAGGAAATAAGACACCATTGGGATCAAATAATTTTATATGAAGAATAGTACCACATATTGAAAGCCAATAACGATTCAGAAATGTGCAAAATGGATATGAATACAGAACACAACTTTGTTTATTCCATTCAAAGACTCTTTTACCACAATTGATCCGGGGTGACAGAGTGCCTTGTTTTTACAGAGTTCAATAAACTGCAAATGATAGGCTTAATCCGTAGGAGATGTATGGCACTAGCATGTGGAAAATACACCATTATATATCATTTCACAAACTTTATTAATAACATTTCAAACCTGTTCATTCCTTTAACAATATTTTTCAGCATATTTCAAAATTCATTTCACCACCATTCTAAAATTGATGAATTTTAATAATTTTAGGCATACCATGACTTAAATATTCAAGTTCAAGGTCACCTAATAATATCAGAACCTGGTAGGTCTGCAAAGACTTGCCAACAGATAACCATTGGCAGTCTATTTTGGCGGAAAAAAAACATAGTTTTTTGTTTTCATAAATTCCGCATCAATATATATACAGAATTAATATTACTTTTATTGCGTAAGAAGCTATACACTGAAAGACACACTCCAATTCGTCCCTCCGGGAACCACCGTGAGTGAGTGAACCCGCATTGATTGTAAAGTTTCATGCTCATGGAAACAAAGGCTCATCCTTGACAGGGAATGAATCCAAATGGCTAGAGGTCCTTAAATTACTAGTCCAACTCATTAACCACTTAGCCATGCCGCCATTTTCAGCATTCAAACTACATTCTAATAGTAGACAGATTAATTCTAATTAATTGATTTAAAAAGGCAACAAGCTCCTATTAATTTGGTACTTTTTGAATAACCTTGATGTTTAAAGGTCAAAATATTGTATGATAAATAAAGCTTTGGTCAGTTCATGATTATAATGAATATTAATAGTATAAACATGTATATAAGAATATATTTATACAAGTCATATTATGCTAGTTCTATATAAACCGATGTACTTTTGTAACATTTATCTTAAAACATGAGCATCGTACGTGTTCAGAAAACTTTGAATTTGTATTGAAAATCCAGCTACATATAAATCCCTATCTCTCAAACAGGTTGCCAGTTTATTGAGCGGGAATAAATGAAAGAAAATCATTATTTTATTTGATCAGATAGATCGAGATAATGTTTGGTGACAGTCTGTAATTTGATTGAAAAATTATCACAGCAAGGTGTGTGTTGCAGATATACATGTAGTCGAGCAAAGAACGAGAAAGGACAATAGAGCAATGAAATCTGCTAGCAGCTGTCTATGAATGTACTGTGATAAGTGCAATATGGCTGTCCATGTTGAATTAATAATACAATAAATTGTTAAAGTACAATGATAAATATCAATCTGGAAAATTCCGTAATACAAAATCGGTGAAATAAAAGGAAATGCACCAAAAAATTTCAATGACCTTTTTGTACAAGGGCTGTAACTCTCTTTGAACTCTGTTATGAAACAAGGGCTGCCACTTCTGGATAAGTTCATAGAGCAAAATTGACGAAAGAAAAGGAAATGCATTACCATGAACAAACCAAAAAATTTCAATGAATTTTTGTACAAGGGCTGTAACTCTTTCTGCACTCTGTTAAGAAACAAGGGCTGCCACTTCTAGAGAAGTCCATAATGCAAAATCAGCAGATGAAAAGGTAATGCATAATCATGATCAAATAAAAAAATATCGATGACCTTTTTTGTACAAGTGCTGTAACTCTTGTAAGAAACAAGGGCTGCAACTTTAATAATATTTATACTCTAATTCATTCAAACATGATTCTGTAATGCAAGTGAGGTTTCGGTTACATACAACAATTCTTGATTTAGAGACAACAAACTTCGTCAGATTCATACTAGTAAAATTCAATATTATATTGTTATAATGTTTATATAATATTATTGCACGTATATGATCAATAATTCGGTCGAATCCTTAAAAAACTGTCATTAATCTTTTCACTGGGCTTAACATTTAATTTCACAGAAAATCAGCAGAGATATTGGACGAGATTTTATGATATTCTTGCTTTAATCATCGAACACAAGGCTATTACTTATACTTGCAGTTTGGTTGATTTTTTGTGCAGTATATCAAAAGACCATGAATGTCTGAAAATTTAAATGCCATAATCATGTTATGCACAAGTCCCATGAGGGTTACATAGCGACTGGCGTCTGCTTTCATCAGAGAGTTCTATCAGTAATTATGTCATACTCTGTTACCATGAATAATGCAGAAACAAGAAAAAAAACTGGCAAACTGTAACTTGTAACTGATTCTATCAACTATCTTGCAATGGATCCTGTGGCATGAAAGTTGTTTCACAGAGCTATTTAATACAGCAGACGGCTCTCACAAAGTTATGATATGATTAACCTTTTCAGCCTAAATTTGTATAATGGACTTGTCTGGCTTTGAATTTGGATCAGTCCATCATCAGCTGGAGGAAGATCTATGTAAAAATACTACAATAGTGAGAAAAAATATTTTCACACTTCGTCACTTCCGATAAGTGCGGACATCCGATCATCGTCTGCACTATTTATTATTACTCTGAAATTATCCATAAAAAATGATAAATGGATTTGTCCAGTTTGGAGGATGGATGTGTTAATTCAAGATATTTTAGCTTGGTAAGGGTTAAAGTCATATGTCATACCACATGGATGTGCTGGTCCAAAATCGGAGCCTACCTCTTTGTTTTTGGCATATGTGTAAACACCTGTGTGTGTCACCACATATAATAACTAAACTGCATAATTATTCATCGCGTCTGATGCTAGTCAATCCTAAAAACTACTCTTACACTTCTAAAACTTTAAATCAGGAAGATTTTTAATAAAATACTTTTGTTTCGAAGCTTTAAAGCTTTATATAAAGTCTAGGCTGAAGTTAAAAAATAAATCACCTCACCAAAGACTTGAACTTGGCCCTGATTTCTAAGCTCAAAGTCTTTTAAATCTGCAGGGGCAAGAAACACCATCAACTTACCTGCTATACTGCTATAACATTGGACTTGCGAAGCTTTTAAATTACGATCCCTGTTGTTAGTTTACAGATATTTTAACTTCAAAATTATAAATTAAGCAGACGACATAGTTAAGTGCGTCACCATCATAGACAATTAAGAGTTATTACTTATATGTGAACATATAAATCCTGCGTTACCTCCTCAAAGCATTCTTAGGGGATATATATTCCAAAATAGAGCATAATTCGGAGAACAAAACTAGTGGGATTGGTTAATCATGAATATTTCTGTATGATATATAGCAATTTTATTCATTGATAATCTTTTGAATATACAGGACATTGTTTCAGGCAGGAGGAATGATGAACTATTTGCAATAGATGAATGGGGTCCAAAGTCAAGTCCGTCATCCAAAAAAAGACCAAGCAAATTTTACCCTAGTTCACAACAAAACAAACATGTACAGGGGTAAAAAAACTGTGTAAATGCAGCAGACGTAAAATCAAGAACACAATGCAGACAAAGTAACCATTTATAAGAAAGACAGGCAAATTGACATAAAAATAGTCTACGGCAAGACCTGTGTCTCATATTTGTCACCCGGGGAACAATTTCGGCAATTCAGGGCAAACAAAATGAAAGCTCTTGATATATTTATTATAAAAGTCCACGGCACTTCTTACAGGTCGACAACAATTCCCTATAGTTAACAGGTCAAATTGGCTGTTAATTTTAATTTACCAGAACCACACTAATTTTGATGGAAATTAAGGAATTTAGTTTTTCAGTATTAGGTCTCTTTCAATCCTCTGGAATTTCTTGTGACAGAGTCGGAATGTAATTTGACTGCTATGGAAAATCAATTCTTGCCATCAAAGGAAGCCTTACAATGAATTCGGGGAAATAGGCATGAAGAAACGCACAGACAAAAAATAATTATAAATAACGAGACATCCTATGGTACCGAAAAGATTGACTTAAAAATAATTTTCTCTGCGTGGAAAAGCTTCCTTTCTTGAAAGAATAGGAGATTATAGCACAACTTGTTTGTTAAATATTTTTGTTCGTTAAGAGATTGAACACTGAACTAACTCAATTTGTGAAATGAACTTTCCCATGGAGCTTTGGATTTGGAAGAGTTCATTTAAATGAATTTCTACATCAAAATTAAATACAAAACATTACAAAAATTGAGCTACCAAATAATGTGCATATTGGTCTGACTCAATACAGGTTGCAAAAACATTCCATTTTTTTAAATAATCTAATATTTTTAATAAATACCGAGATGAGCAAAAAATGCCAAACTTGTCAAAAACCATCAGTTTAAGACCACAGGCAAGATTGAATGACTGTTTAATATGACTAAACTTAACTGCATTTTTCACTACAAAACTCTAGATTTTGCAATCAACAATGAAGAGTTTAAAATTCAAAACAGAATGGGGAACCATATTTTCACAAGACAATTTCATTTAATATTTTTTATTTATTGACAATTTAAGTGTTAACAATTTCAATCTCAAATACTAAATACTCTTGAATTTATTCTGTAGAAGAAATTCTGCTCGTTAATTTTGTAGATAGAAAACTATTCATAACATATTACAATTGAAACGAAAGAAATTGTCTTTTCATAAAAACCTTTATTAAATTTCTTCAGTGAGAATATCAATAGTTATAATTAATTTACAGTCACTGTTAAACCACCCACTCTATGTTTCCTCACAAGAAAGTATTAATTTTGTCTCAGAAATAACAGATATTGTGCCAATTCGGTAAGATAATTTTTGTTATTTTAATGCAGAAAAGTAACGCTGCATCACAATCCAATTTTAAATTAAAAGATTCTCGTCACATGATATATTCTAAGCATACTTCTTGTAAAAATTCAAATTACCGTATACCCCTATTTAATCGCACTTGGGCAAAACACCTCCGTCTGCTGGAGCATTATGCGCCCCGAGTATGTGCCATTGCAAAGTCAAAGATATTCAATGTAAAAATGTGATAGAACTCAATTGAAAAAGAAAAGGAAACAACAAGAACAAGATAATGCCCGGACAAGAATTGTACAAAACTTTCTCCAATCATGAAATCCCCAAAGTCAACAAAAGACAATCCGAAATTAGAAGTAGGCCATGACCATTATACAAAATCTGGGGGAGAGATCAATACATGTAGATCAATAGATGTTATCCGGAACTCGGCAAATGTGGGTTTTTCCATGCTAATCCCTCGGTTAAAAACAAACTTTTACAGTTAAAGTTTCACAGTGCACTATCAGTCAGAACATATAACTCAATCTGTTGCACTTAATTTCAAAACTATAACTGTAAAAGTTTGTTTGTATCTCCAGATTAGCTTGGGAAAACCCAAATATATTTCCCGAGTAAGTCTATTAACTACTCTAACAGTAAAAACCAAACCTGCAAAGAGCTTCAGCATCGAACAATTTGTTATTCCGGTGGTCAATAATCACAACATCATGTTGCTTCGATAAAAAACATTCCAGGGCACTCTCTGGGTTCCGAGATATGTTACATTTATAGCCTGCCTTTTCTGCCGCCCAATACAAGGCATCACTTTGGTAGTCCTCCCTGGAGAATACCAGCAGTATCTGAAATAACAAAAATATTTATTTTCAAAACATGCGTTGCCATTGGCAAAGCTCAAACATGGTTTTAACCATAATAACAAAAGGTATAAATATCTGTTTTCAACCACAGTAACATTCACCTTGACCTTGAGCCAATTAAGCTGTAATCCAACCCAAAAAAGAGGTCCCTGTAAGGTGAAATATTTAAAAAATATCCATGCTTTAAATAAATTAATGATGAAACTTTGAAAAACACTATTTTATGGAAAGGAAGAACATATGGAAAGAGGACAAAGTGGCATCTAAAAGTCTCCATTGAAAAATTCGAAAAACCTGTATAGGCCAATACTGATAAATTGTTTAACCCAATATTGAAAAAGACAAAACCTGAAAATTATTTATATTTGCTAAAGCAAAATCTTATACAGGAACACCTAGCATAAACAATAAAACAAGTTTATAATTCATACAAAAACATGAACAGAATCTAAAAAGAGAATCACTTCCAATAATTTTAAACATGCTTCATTATGATTTTCAAAACCAAATAATGAATTCTAAGAAACATGCAAATTTCCCAGAAGAAATATTAAAGGCATTTCCAGAAAACATACAATGCTTTCCCAGAAATATACAAGCAATTCCAAATGTATACAAGGACTTCCAAGAAATTTACTTACATTCACTCTTAGAAATGCACAAACATTCCTAGAAACACTCAAACAATCATAGAAACATACCAACATTCCAAAAGACATACAAGTGTTCCAGAAACTCAGAAATCTCTGATGGCATTCCCAGAAATATACAAGCATTTCCAGCAATATACAAGCATTTCCAGTGATATACAAACATTTCCAGTAATATACAAGCATTCCCAGCGATATACAAACTTTCCCAGCAATAAACAAACATTCCCAGCAATATACAAACATTCCCAGCGATATACATGCATTTCCAGTAATATACAAGCATTCCTATCTATAAACAAACATTTCCAGAAATATACAAGCATTCCCAGCAATATACAAGCATTCCCAGCAATATACAAGCATTCCCAGCAATATACAAGCATTCCAAGCAATATACAAACATTCCCAGCAATATTCAAGCATTCCCAGCAATATACAAGCATTCCAAAAATACACAAGCATTCCTAGCAATATTAGAATATACAAACATTCCCAGCAATATAAAAGCATTCCAGAATTATACAAGCATTCCAGGCAATATACAAGCATTCCCAACAATATACAGTTGACTCTCGTTATCTCGAAGTCATTGGGACCGTCCAAAAAATATCGAGATTACGAAATGTCGAGATAAACATATTAGGGTTAATACGAAGCGAAACTGATTTTTACAAAAGACATGTGCATACCTTATGTCAAATAAACTATAATATCCCTATGTCTTGTTTTCATAGGCCTAGTCAATATTTAACAAAGTAACATTAGCGGATGTTTACCAGCGGAAATACGGGTGTCTGTGATAAAAAACACATAGTGAGGTTACTCAGTAATACACCAATATAGTGAATCGGATATCGGATATGGTTGATTCGGATATCCTCCTGGGTTATTTATCGGGTCTTTCTCGAGATTGTTCTACCGCTGATTGATTTGGTGGTGATGTTGTGAAACAATATTGCAACGATAGCGTTTCTATACTTTCACTATTTCATTTACATTTAAAGTCATAATGAATTGATACAGTGTTTGAATTTTTAAAAAGAATGTAACATTCACTCATTTTGGACATAAGTCAATCAACACGCTAAAAAGATTAACTTTTATAAAAACAGCTAAACTTGTTACAAACATAATCGTCATTATGACACGCGCTATTAATTGAGCAATTATCGTCTAGATTGTGTTTTTCACACGTCTGAAGGGGACAGACGAAAGGAAACTATTAGTCGAGATAAACAAAGGCTAATAGTGTGAAAATAACTGTTGGGGCTGAAATTTTTACATCGAGAAATATCGAAATAGAAATATCGAGATAAACAAATATTTCCAATATAGATAAAGAAGGAAGAAAATCGGGACTTTCAAAATTGCATCGAGATAACGAAATATCCAAAAAAGCGATGTCGAGATAACGATAGTTGACTGTACAAACATTCCCAGCTATATATTACAAACATTCCCAGCAATATACAAACATTCCCAGCAATATACAAGCATTCCCAGCAATATACAAACATTCCCAGAAAAATACAAGCATTCTTAGCGATATACAAACATTTCTGGCAATATACAAGTATTCCCAGCAATGTACAAACATTCCCAGCAATATACAAACATTCCCAGCAATATACAAACATTCCAAGTAATATACCAGAATTCCCAGAAAAATACAAGCATTCCTACCAATATACAAACATTCCCAGTAATATACAAACATTCCCAGCAATATACAAACATTCCAAGTAATATACCAGCATTCCCAGAAAAATACAAGCATTCCTAGCAATATACAAACATTTCCAGTAATATACAAGCATTTCCAGCAACATACAAAGTGAATGGTTCAGTCCAGATCGAAAGATGAACAAGTCCATTTCAGATAGTTAGGGAAGTTTGTTCGTTTGTTTGATTGGGTGTTATGCGCACCGACACACTGTATAGGTCAATATTTAGGGAGGTAAGGGTTAAAAATGGGATAAGTGTAATTTTATTTTTGAAATCTAAATTCACCCTGATTATATATATAACATTTGTCACCAGTAAGCAGCTAAGAGCCAGGCCGGGACCACCCTCTATACTGTTAACTGACCAACTTCTAATTTTTATAATATTATCTTGATATCCCACAAATTAACAATGTATTTGGCTGGACTATTCATTTAAAACATTCAGCCGGTTAATTTAAGGGTTGATATTCTTTAGCAACAAATTCTAATAACACGAACAATTCCGCCATTAAATGCATTAAGTAACCAGACTTCTATAGGAACTGTCTTGACAGTGTTACACTCCCTAAATTTCAAGAAAATGGGCTTGCAAATTCCAAAATTTTTTCCAAAAGAACATAATTACTTTATTATATTACAATATTAGACTGTATCTAAAATTGTTTATGTCTGAAAGGCAGACAGTTTTTTCAAAACTGAAACACGGTCTAACTCTTATTTATAATAGCAAAGACAATGTCCTTTAAACTGTAGACTAATGCAATTTTGGATAACAGACAAATATTACGGGGGAATGCATTGAACTGTAATGAAATGAGCAGTCGTATAACAAGCAGAAAGGCTCTATCAAATTTGGTAAGGCACAAAACTTGACAGACAGACTTGGCATTTCAGATCACGATCACGTTCGAAATGAAAAACTGAAAAATATCTAGAAATTACAATGAAATTATGGGAACCTTCATATTTTGTCTTATATACAACAGTGACAATTACAGTTGGCCTTGCGTGTATCAGGACTGGTTAATTGAGGTTTATCGTGGACGGCAGTGGTAAACAGCAGCTACTCCCTTGGCACTGGCATATGCAGAATTTAATATTCATGACAGATTCAAAATCCCTGACAAAAAATTGGATTCCAAGACCTATATAGCTACCATGGTTATACAAGAAGTTATAAATGTCTCCACCCTTCCTGAAAACTCTTTAATCGACTTATGACCATTAGACTCAACTGTCAAAGAGAAATTTAGCCTTGACTGAGCATCGAACCAATATCCCTTCATAACAAATCTGGCACATTTCCCACATTCCCTATTGAGCTAAGAGAGCCAAAGAATAATGATAATTAATACTACTTAGTCTACTTAAGTAACTAAGAAAAGTTTTGTTAGTAATTTTAGTTGGTGTAGAGAGCAATTAAACTTGCTTATTATGTAACCCTGCATTAGTTAATAGTTATCAGACAAGATTTCTATAAAATCATTGCACCCACTGCTATCTACCAATTACCCACTACTATCCACGGATTATCACTGCCGCCTCTGTTATCCACTGATTATCACTGCACCCACTTCTTTCTACCAATTATCACTGCACCCACTTCTATCTACCAATTATCACTGCATCCACTACTATCCACCGATCATCATCATAAGCACCCACTGCAATCTATCTACATTGAGATCCGAGTGACTAATTTGTACAGAAATGCTTTGTGACGTTAAACTGTCAGCCTGTATAAACACTGGCATGATATTCCTTCAAATCACATTACAGAGCCAAAAGGCTGACTAGTACAGACTTTTTAGAACTATCCCTTATCAATCATACATATACACATTATATAATATTTTAAAGTTAAAGTTACTTACAGACATGGACTTCTGTTTTAATTTCATCGGTCCGAGCATTACATCACTGTTTGAAGTCTGAAAAGAGAAAACAATTCATTTTGACATTTATTTGGCTAAAAATATAGTATTAATATCTTTAAATAGTTCCAGGCTGCAATGCTCACTTTTCCGTCTTACCAGTTTTTCAGAGAAATTTCTAACCATTTTCATGCCACAAATATTGGTACATTTGCTATGAAATTTCCTGGGTTTGTTTTTAATTGTGGTATTATGAGTTCCACCACTCATGAGTGACCCATTAAAATTAAATACAATTTGTTGTTACATAGTGGAATTTTCACAGCAATGATGACAAAAAAATGGTCTGGATAAAAATCATGCAATGGGCTTTTATTAACAAGACACTGAACAGGACAATTGTTTTCAACTAAAATCTTTTAAACAGGACTAAAAGTGAATGACAGACAAGTGATTTTAGGTAATTATTGATATATATCAGCACGGTGCATATCCATAGCGGTACCCTCTTTGCGAAATCTGCTCAAACGGTACCCTCTCTGAACATGCACAGGTCATTCTCTGCTAAAAACAAACCAGCGATGGATACCAATCCAGTAATATTTACATTAAAGTAAAAAGTATTACATACACACTTAACGATTAACGCAAATAAAAGCATATGTCGTGCTTTGAGGGTACCTATGTGTTCAATAATGAGAGGGTACCTGTGATATAAAAATTCAAACGAAGAGAGGTAGCCCGTGCCGCTGCAAAACCGAAAGTAGGGTGTTTTTATGAATTTTACATTTATTTTTGACAATATACTGCCATTTGTCCGAAGATGATATGTATATGAACATATTAAATATGTATGATGCATATATAATAAAGCCACAGGTTCATTTCAGCCCGAAAAATATGTCGAGGTGATGGGCGAAGCAAGACACGTCGATTTTTTGTAGCTTATTGTGAAGTTGCAGTACATGAAAATCGGGCACATGACAAATCAGCACATAAATAAAACATCCTAGTGTTCTGTGGTATACATCTTGTCTACGTGACATACCTCCTTTCCTTATTATAATGAAATTTTACTGGATTGGTATCCATCGCTGGTTTGTTTTTAGCAGAGAATGACCTGTGCATGTTCAGAGAGGGTACCGTTTGAGCAGATTTCACAAAGAGGGTACCGATATGGATATGCACCGTGATCAGTGTGTTGTTGATATTTTGTCATTCGATATCAATATTGTTGATATGCCTTGCCTTGAATAAGCTCAAAGTTGTACTAATGTTTGCCAGTACATCAAACCAAAGCAAACAAACAATTGAATCACACTGTCTTAGATATAATTTACTAACAGTTGTTTTCAGACAAATAAAATATAAGCAAGCAAAATAAACAATTTTCCATGAAACCTCTTGCTGGCAGTATCTGAACATTATTTCCTCTAAATGCATTTGTTGTTAGTTCAGACGTATGTGTTTACTGATTTATGGAAACAAAATTTTAGCATAAAAATGCAACGGAGGGCTTAATTAATGATAATTTAATACTATGTGTTTATACTGCTAAACTTTCTGATATATAAACTATTACATCAAGTTGTTTTTAATGCAAAAAATAAATCTAATGAATGTTGCTCAAAAGTTGTCAAGTTTTCAAGCCGTTAATACATGAACTGATTCGCCCCTGTTCAGCACTGGTAGCATTGACAAAATATTGGTTTATATTTTCATGCTTCGGTCATGTTTGAAATTTTTTTTTGCCCAATAGGATTGCAGTATTTCAAATGAATCGATTTACTTTGGTAAATCGGCAAACTGTTAATCAGTCCAGTAAATCGACTGTTTACGAAAATAATTTAAAACACTTAAAGCTGGTTAAAATTTATTAGTATGTACATACAAATTAAACTGGTCAGGCACAACTAACCTATACTTAGTGTTAAAGGCACATTATGCCTCAGAAATAAATGAATATTTACTTCTTTAGAAAGGACAAACATGAGTTTTATACTGTTTAAATATTGGTATAAGATTATATTAATAGAATGCTTATATTATCTGAAGAAAGTAGCGCTAAATGTGAAATTATTTGTCATAATAGTAGCAAATGTTACAAAACATTTAGATTTCCATACAAAATACTTAATCACTATAAATGTATTACTTGCCAAAAAAGTAACAGAAGCAAAAGATGGTTATGATTTTTGGCCAATCAGTAGCTTTTTTAAAACTATTTAAAATTACACAAAAAATAATAATCTTTTGAGACACAAAAATAAAAGGATTTCTGAGGCTTAATGGGCCTTTAAACCTTTAAAATCAGCCTGGTACCAGTCTGTAATTCTTTGCAGTCTAGTACCAAGCTCTTTACTGTTGTTAGCTCAGTTTTTAGATATTTTTGATATTAAAATCCCTTTTCTTTTGAATGGACTGTTCCAAATTCAAAGGAGCCTATTACAAAATTCAACAGGTTAGAAGAAAAAGCTTTTTTCTTTTTTCTTTTTAACTTAATGGACTCTTTGGGTTTTTCCTAGATTATCAGTCTGTAGGTATAGGTACAAACAAACTTTTACAGTTACAGCTTTGAAAATTAAGCAAAACAGGTTTACTAATCTATTGCGACTGGAAGTGCACCGTAAAGCTTATATAACAGTATAATTTTGCTTGTACCTTAGCAGACCAGCTGGGAAAAACCAACATTTGCCGAGTTCCCGATAACATCTATTCAGTAAAATAAGTTCATACAACTTATCTATATATTCATATTTATCAGTTTTAAGTCAGAAATCTGGGTGTAACCAGACCTGATGACAATGAAGAAATACAACCGTCACTCGTCACCGGAGTCCTGATCAGACAACTTTCTCGAGCTTGTCAATATTTACGAAAATTATGAAAGTTACGCTGCAACATTAGACCTAGTAGTAATATTTTGCAGTAATTTTAGTTATCTTCAGTAACAGGATAACCATGTATGACACAGAGGTGTCGGGCTTTGTCTTGTGGTGTGAATGATAAAAGGTACAGTGTAGTAATTAATCGGCACCTAAGTGCAGTAACGGGTGTCAAAATTTGATATGATATAACCTGTTTCTGTGCTAAGGTGACATAATTACTATAAACACGATAAAACAACTAAGTACTTGCATGCACATGTGACTTTAACAATGGCTTGTCACATGTGCATGCAAATACTTAGTTGCATGCACATGTGACAGCAACTTGTCCCTGACGGGGATATGAACCCGCATGGCTTGCTATTCATAGATTACTTTCCGACGTTGAAGTGGCGGCATTGCCGAGTGGTTATTTCTTGATTTATCATATAACAGCACTGGCAAGCAACACAAAAACTTTGCATCATACATATATACTTGTCGCATCAAACACATAATACGTGTCATAAAAAGTATTTTTCTCCCTGAAACTGTCATCATATTGTAACATAATCCTGTAGAAATCAGACAATTTCTAATTTTCAATAAACATAATATACCACCATGACTAAAGAAGAAAAAAACAAAATAAATAATTTATTACATTAAATGTCAACCACAGACTATTACATAAGACTTATAGACTTCTTTTCATTTAATCTATTTACAGACATATAAACATCTGACATTTTTGCCTCTTTATTACGTAACAGTATACCAAAAGCTGACTTTTTCCATTCTCTCCTAGAAAAGGGATACCGAACTTCCGACATTATTTTCTATTTTGTTACAGAATCAAGCACCGAGCTTTCTGACTACAGTGACAAAATTGCAATGAATGAAATACAAACCATTTCGATTTTTGTCAAAGTGATAAAATAGATTAATAGAAACATAAAAACAGTATAAATGGTATTAAAGCGATGAAATCGTGTGGTTTCAATCAAAATTACATAATATACACCTGAGGCTCTCACATCAAGGTACATACCAACCATCACATTAAATCTAGTTTCTTTATGGAATTGCAGATTTAATATTGCAGAAAATTATTCACTTTTAATTCCGGGCATCATCGCAATAAGCAAGGCATGGCTTCATTTGATTCCACAGGGTGTGGGGGAGAGGAAGGGGCAGTTGTCATGCCATGTATTGTAGTTTAACAATATAAAACATATATTTTAATATGTATTTGCAATAAATAATTTGTATTGATGCGATTATCATGTTATTTTTTTGCAAGGTGAGCTTATAACAGACAATAAATGAGCCGTGTCATGACAAAACCAACATAATGGGTTTGCGACCAGCATGGATCCAGACCAGCCTGCGCATCCGTGCAGTCTGATCAGGATCCATGCTGCTCGCTTACAAACCCTATAGCAAGTAGAGAAACTGATAGCGAACAGCATGTATCCTGATCAGACTGCGCGCATGCGCAGGCTGGTCAAATATCAAAAAAATTGACCATATAAATTATGAAGCTCGACTTCCAATCTTTACCACCTCCTGCTTTGAATTTTCTGGTACAAAGTCATTAACAGTTTTGCTGTGAAATATCTTTCAGAAGTCATGACATTTATCAGAAGTGACACAACAAAGACACTGATATGTCATTATCAGTACAGTACAGGAAAGCAGCATATTAAGCTGGATATCTAACCAGACAGGGTCACAAGATTTCCACAAGGGTAATGCTTATTCCAGAGGGCCGGTTTAGCATTTTACTTCCGAGGACATCACAATTAAGTCAAATTTTGCATGATTTTCACTGATTTTTGTGTGATATTCACCAAAAAAAAAATAAATAAATAAAAAATTCTTAAAAAATTGAGGAATTTGACATATATAAGGAAATAACCTTTGCAACCTGAGACTCCTGTTATATATACTGGCATTACTAAGTAACAGGAAATTATAGTGAGCGAGTCAAAAAATCTCAATATTATAATGACCCCAGGCAGTGAAAAAGTTAATCTTATACCTAGGTAATATTATAAAGATACAATTGGAAGTATTATACAAGATAGCATAGCTAAAACAGTATAACAACACTCGGAGCACCATAATACCAACACAATAACTGCTATTTAAACATGATATTGGTATCATAGATACATCATAGCACTCATACAAACTTATATAAACCTTCATTTTCCAGAGAAAACATTTGCATTTCGCATTTTTGTGAAAGATATAAAACTGTATTTTCACCTTGAGGGAAATGTTCTCAATTCCAGGCGAATCGCAGCAGTGACAAATCCCCATCCTGGCTCTTTAATATTTTTTTTCTCTTCCACAGACAAAATAATCCCAGTAAATACTCGTTGATAATATATTAATAATCCTTTTTTTACTCTTTACTCCGGCATATTTTATTGCTTACAGCACTCTCATCGCTCAAGATAGTAAGATCGTTAGCGTCTGGCGTAATATTGTCGGCATGATGTCCGACTTGTGAGTCAATACGGAGACATAATCCGTCAACATGAGATTGTAAATGTTCGCAATGATCCAACATTTCTAATAGGTCTAAGAATCATGTTTACAAAATCATGGCATCGTAATCTGAAGGAAAGCCATCTTTTACAGCAAAATATGCTAATGCTAACGTCTGGCACAATGCTTCAGAAAAGAGATATAGTCCCGTTCTCATTAGCTGACTGGCTAAAATATACAACCATTATGTACATTTACGATTTCTGTGATTCCTGTCAAAGCATCGGCTTCACCAATACTTATGACTTTTATAGTCACTTGGCTTTACAAATTCTTATTCTTAAATATAAAGGTTTAACAATTTGTGCCTTATAATTATAAGAATGAAAATAAAATGTTTCCATGCATTTCTTTTTTCAAAAATTGTAAATATTTCAACAAAACAGTATTGATAATCGCAAATTACCGAATTTGAATTTTTTAAAAAAGTTTTCTTTTATTTTTGACTTACTGAGCTTCTTTTCATTTATCAATTTTAGCACACTGTTATAATACTTTTAGAAGAAAAAAAACAGCAAAAAAGTAAATCTCTGGATAAAATATATTTTAGAAATGGGTCATTTAGATGAAATATCAAAAATACATAAAAAAAATTAATACATTAGAAATTTCCAAATCCAATCATTATGTAAGTCTTATGTTACAGACTATAGGATCCAATATGAGTGGCGATACGATATAAAATTTTATTAAACAAGTTCAAGAAATTGTTATACAGCGGAACCACTGGCAAGGTTTTACAATATTGTTCTTAGACAAGTTTGATAAAAAAAATTAGCATACGACAATAAACGTGAAATACTTTTTATCACATATGACTTAACGCATTGAAATTGATTTTGATGCGCATTCTTGTTAACCAATATCATATATACACGTGTGTAAGAAAAATGAAATACATATTGGTCATTTTTCATGAAAAACATTAGTAATGCCATGTGTTATATAAAAGAAACATTAACAAAACACACATGTACATGTTTATACATGACAATACTCAGACATTGACAATCAAATTATTTAAATTACAAAAGAAAAGAAAACCTACTTCAAATGCAAATCAAATTAAACGTCCTATATTCCTTACGTAACCTTGCATGTGTTAGCGAATCATCGACGCAAATTTGAATGCTATATCTTACGTTCTGGTCATGTTTGACATGAATGACCGTATCAATTTGCAACATTATCTGAAAATCTGATCATTTGTTTTTACTTTTGTTTTGTTGCTATGGCAACAATAACTGTGATGTAGCCAACAAAGTTAGTGGACACTGGAGCGATAATTTAATTCAGGTGCAGTAGAATTTCATGATTAATTTTCACACCAGCATTTTTAAACTTGTCAAACCAGTCATATTTCCATCCAATTATACCCCACCCACCACCACCCAGAGGTTACTAATATAAACAAAACTATGCATATTTCTAATTTTATAGTTTGTTCTTTCTTTCATAAACTGCTATTAAAGCAAAAGTCTATAGCCTTAGCAACCAGAGCAAGACACAAGGCTAGCCGTCTGAACAGACTCAATTCCCTGAGCGGGCATTTTGAATTGTTCAATTTTTGTATTTCAAATATTGAAATCGGCCTTAACTGACTTCCAAAGGACTGTTCTAAAACAAGAGCAAATCTATTTGACAATTCAACGGGCTATGGGTTTAAATATTATATGTAAATTATATACTTAAAGTAATCTCAAAACAATGTATATCTTACCCTCCTCCAAAAACAAGTTCCCACCCCCCTCCCCCATTTTTCCTCCCTGTCCCCAATTCCCCCTCCCAACACACAAACACATTGCAACCCAGAATTGCCAAGGTTTTGATACCATAAAAAATGAAAAAACCTATATACAGTTTGTTCTATAACTTGAATTGTCATTACTTAAAATTATTTAGGAAAATACACCCCGGCTCCATTATAAACTCCCCCCACCCCCCTTCCACTCTCCCCACTCACCTCCAGCTACCTGAGATTTAATGCCCACACCACACCACACCCTACCCCACCTTACCCTAGCCTTACCCACCCCTCCAAAAATACTTACTTCTCATTAATAATCTTACGTTTAATTTTAATCCATTAATATCATAAATTCTTATAAAACCTCATTAGCATTTCAGGATCAACATAATATTGCCAATATTGCACTCACGTTAAGACGTTATTTATTTTACATTAAAACATTAAACCGTTTATAATTACCCTTAAGTTCCAACGTTTTCACTTAACATCACATCATCGTACAGAATTATTCAAATGAAGCACATTAAACATTTAATGTGTCATTAACTATACAACTCTTTACAATAAAAATCAGTTTAATTCATTCACTAAAACTGAATATGTGATTCTATTTAACACCATAACACCATATTATACACAAACAATTGTAAAAAAAAAATATATATATATATATAGTTTTTTAATCATAACAAACAATCATCCTTCCGTGAACTTTAGTTTGCATTCAAAATTATTGAATTAATATATCATAAACCCGACACTTATTCTCACATAACAGTACCAACAGCAACAACACTTAGAGAATTTCCTGGAATTAATTTCCCACTTCTAGAAACATTTTTCACAACGGATATACTCATTCTCTATGTCACAGCATGCCTCCACTATTTCATTAATGAAAAAAAGAGACGAGAAAAAAGCGTCATTTTCATAACTCGAGGTATCAATATTCGTAAACCACTGCAAAATATCTATATAGTCGGTTCAGAAAATACTGCGATAAGTAAGCACGAAACTTCACTATTGGAATCTCAGCTTCTCCGAACACTAACTGGTTACCACCTTCCATGGAGGTTCTGTTTCCTTCTATACATACACGAGTAAAAAAAAAAACCAATGTTTTCACATTTGCTAGTTAGTGTTGTTTCCGATAGTTCCGAAATAAAGTATAAGCTGAATAACACACACGCAGGCATTTTAATTAATGGAATAATCTGTTTTTTAGCTTGCGTTTCCGAGTATTAAAGTACATAATTATGCATGTAAAATGCAAAAAAAATTAGAGTTGAAAATTAACATTTTACTATAACATAATAATGTATTGTATTATAAAAGTTTGATGAGTTTTTGCGGAAAAAAAATTGGTTAATTAATAAATATCAGTGGACAAGTACCACAATTTGCCTAATCATACAGCTTATAACATAATCTTAATAATTCTACCTTTCCAATCTGTTACTAAACTATGTGTAAAAATTCATTTAAATGCAGATTTCTTGTGTATAAATATAAAATATCTTATTCTTTGCTTTGATTTTCAAAATACACAAACAAAACATGTGAAGTATAATGATAAAATTTGAAACATAATATTGATGTTATAGTAATTACTCTTGAGTTTTTGTTGTTGCTCAGTTTCTACTAAATTTTCTTGTTGCTGTTTTTTTTTATTTCGTTTTTTATTTCTCGTTAAAGTGAAAAATAAAAAATTCCTTTTTCTGTAAATCACTAATTACATGTTGTTTGTTTTTTTATTTAGACAAGAAAACAAGTCACAATTTTCTGTTATTTAAAAAACCTCCCCGGAAAAAAAAAACAGGCTTTAGAAACAAGACAATATTTTATGAGAAATAAAATTATTGCTTTCCTATAAATTCAAATTTCATTCAAACACATTATTAATATGACCATAATAATATGCATGTCAGTTGTTGAAATGGGAAATTTACAAATAAACCGAAATCAACAACCCTGTGAGATTTTATTTTTTCAATCGTAAAAATTATGGCACTAAATCATATCTAATGAAACCAAATGATATGAAATATGATTTTTTAACGATTTTATTACCTACTTACTAGACAATGTTCTACGAAGCACACGCGGTATTATTTCTCCATCTTCATTTAATGTCATGTGTTAACAATACTGTTTTATTTTTCAAAGTGTTTGCATGAGAATAAAATGTCATAATATTTACACTGATTTATGACGCCATTAAATATCATAAATAAAATCAAAGCTTCTGAAAAAAAATTTGTCGATTTTACATAACGCATTGAATTTTGTCAATTTTACAAAATGCATTTAAATTTTATTAACACAGAAGATTTATATAAATCAATTTGCGATCGATTTTTTTTGCAAAATTCATATTTTTTTATTTTTTATGGAAAATGAACATTGTTGATACTGTCGTTATCGGTGATATAAATTGAAAGTTTCCGATACACTCTTTGATTAATGAGGGAAAGACACGACTCGTGAACTTATTTACATGTATCACTACAAATATGACACTACGTATTTACCCACAATTCAATTTCTTCCGTCCAATCAGCAAGATTTAGGTAAACAAGAAATAAAACATTCACATACAATTTGTTTCTGATCTGTGTTATTAAACTTCTGTAAGAAAATATTAATACAAAACCACGAGATAGCGATAAAAGTCCCACATTTACCCTTTCGGCCTTTCCACACATGATTTATTGCATGGACTTGTGCAAAAACCAATCATCATTTATAGACAATTTCCAAATTATGTACTGATTGAATAGTTTGAACAGTGCAGACCAAGATCAGCTGGCACATCTTGGTCTGCAAATGCTTGGGTTTAAACTATTGCCATGAGCACGATATTTAGGGTTAATAATTGCTCAAATGAAATAATGATATCAATTGCTTGTAAAATTAAATTCTGTACTTATTTTTTCGTATATACATGTACATGTACAAATCAAGTTTCTGAAAATACACATGTTTAAACACACATCAATAACAAGTTTTATAATCAAAATACGGGGAAAAATGCTTTTCTGTCATTTTCATTATACCAGAATTGTTATAGCAATATCAGTCTCCGAGTCAGCTATTGCATGGAAATCAAGAAAATCTCCAAACATTAACATCCCTTGAAGCCTTGTCAAGATCAATTTCACCAAATTACCTCAATAATTTAAGATAACTTCATATAACATTTCAGAATTCAACAGCACTCTAGTGATCAATATTTAGCCTTGAAAATAAATTAGACAATTTTTAAATAGGCTGCCAGCCACTTAATTTTATAATGATTTGAATGCCTGGTCATTTTGTATGATGAGCAAGGTGGCCAGTCTGCACCCGGATCAGCGCAGTGTGTGACAAGACTTTATACCACTGGTGTCTCCTATCTTTTTGAAGAAGTGCACCCAAAATAACCCCTGCCCTGTTCAAGGTTCCCAAAGAAACGTCACCCACAGGTATCCAAAGAACCCCTGTCTGGATCAGTTAACCGAAGAATCCCCACTCAAAGGATTCCTTAAGAATCTTAAGTATCCGGTGATACAATAAGAATCCCCAGTTAAGAGTTTCACTTAGAATCCCTAGTCAGAGTTACCCCAAAAGATTTTCAGGCTTGTAAATTAACTCAAACTTATTATACATATATCCATAGCACAAATTTAGCTTAATGTCTTCTACATAAAATACAAATTCAGCATTGCTCTATTACACAAGTTTAGTGCATATGTCCATAATATGTCTATCACACATATTTTGCATGTACATGTATCCATTACACAAATGGCAATCGTCCATTTCACAAATTTAGTGCATATTCATAACATAAATTTAGCATATGTGTCAATAACACAAAGTCCGCTTCTTTCTATTATGCAAATTAAGCATAATATCCGGCACTACACAAATTTTAAGTGTTTATTCAAATTCAACACTTATATGTATAATATATAACACAAATTTGGCTTACATCTATTACACAAATTGAGCATAATATCAAGTTAAACAAATTTAATTTCGGCTTAAATCAACACAAATTTAACACGGATTACCATAACACAAATTTATTTTTTAGTCTACTACTCAAATTGAAGATTTTCCCATTTTGTTACACAAATTAAGCATATTATGTCCGTATAAACACAAATTTGGCGTAATCGTACATGAGACAAATTTAGCATAATTGTCTGTAACACAAACTTTGTAGGTCAAAGGTTAAAGATCATTGTTAATTTCTTGCTTCCAGACTTATCAATACATTGTTTAAAGATATAATAAACCTGGTGATTATAGATACTCAACCAGGATTATGAATTCATTAATAAATTGAATAGAAGAAAGTACCCAGGCAGTGATCCAGTTTTGAATAATTTAAATAAACAACGATTTCATTTTACAAACTCCCAGAGTGATCTCGGAAAAATAAAGGTTCAAAATGGAAAAATCAATGATTTTTCCATGCAACAATACTATACAGTTATTTCAGAATGTTTGTCTTATGCAAAAAGACACCTGACTAAGGATGCAATGAATGACATTACCGTTTGGGTTGGGCTACGAAAAATTTTATGATGACCATGAATGGTTTATTTTTAAGACACTAAATAAGCATGATCAATAGCACGAGATTAACAGGACAATTATGATGTAGCTATTTCGGTCCCTCTGAGACAGTATGAATGGTCAATTAATGATGTCATAAAAAGTTCAAGACACTAGTCCCAATTTCATAGAATTCGAGCTCCTATTTCTAGAAAAAATTATGAACACATACCTTTCTGGGAAATCTGTAAATGGTTACGTAGATCTATATCAGAGTGTTACAAAATGAAAATAATCTGAATTCAAAGAAAACTGTGAAAAAGTTATGGACGAACTGTGAAACATTTATGTAAGAGCTTCCCCCATAACCATAATGGAGTACTCTACTGCTAGTATGTTGAATAACTCATAGTTCGCTTTGTTTATGCAATACAAAAAAACATTGATTAATTCATAGTTTTTTTTTAATTTATTCATTTCAAGTAATCATGTCATAACTTTGACCTGAAAAATGCAATAAAATTTTTATTTCTAATGAATTGTGAAATAATATGTGTTTTAGATCAGAGATTTAACTGTCTTAAACCTTAACCTGCTGAACTAGAAGTGTGACATTATTAGCCTTATGTCACCAGTATAGAGCCGGAACAACCTGGGCTAACATGCAACCTGACCGAGGTTCAATACTTCAGGCTGACTTGAACATCACATCCTGATCTGATATCTGTAGCCAAGGGTCACCGGCAGGGCCTTCGCTTTGGGGTCGTTTGGGGAATACTCGCTAGCTTAGTGAGCGCCCCACACGGAAACCCTCGGTTGGTTGGGTGTGTGTGGGATACTGGTGTATTATTATTATCCAGTATCCTCTTTGTTATGATGACTTATTTTATAACTCAAAAGTCCAGTATGATGTTATTTCATTTATTTCTTTATAGCCCATTGAAAGTTCTCAAATACAAAATAATCATATAGTCCACACATATATTTTCACAGCTAGCACCTGAATTTTGCTTAAGTTAATTTACTTATTTTTTTTCTAAGTTAATACTTGATGTTATATGTCCGAAATTCTATATAAGACTCTTAGATGTTCTATGTTCCAGTTTCAAGATAAGACTGATTTAAAATATAAAAGCAACAATATAAATTAAGAAAGAGTTGTCATAGTGTTAATACCCTTAAGCTATTTTAGCAATAAATGTCAAAAGATAATCAAGTATGGCTTGCTTGATAAAAGACTAGGAAATTGATAATTAAGCCATAAAGTATTAAAATCAAAAGGTGATAATATTTCCTTATTGACCACTATGACATGTTTATACTATAGTTGTAAAATTTATCAGTTAAGAATCTAAAAGTAATTTTTATCAAAATATTTATACAACAATGAAATTCTTTTAATGATTATTAAAATTGTAAGTTATTTATGAATTTGAAATTATTAATGTTTTTTATAATTAATTTTCTAAAAGCATTTTGATGAGGAAATGCTATGTTACACATCCCCAAAATTGATAATGGAGAGTAATTGTTCCAAATATGGAAACTGGAAATGTCCATTTAAAAATTCACTGGTTACGATTAAACGCTTTATCATAATCACATTCTGTTGCACAATGCTGATATAACAGTTTCACAAGACCAGGGTTACAATTGAACAATTTAACTTCGTCGACAATTTGACATATGCAATAAAACGGCCATTTTGTCAACTTTATACTGTAATTTTGCAGGTTTTTCTTTCAAGATTACATAAACACTTAACCTTACAGTGATAACCAATACAGCAAAATAGTTATTACTAATAATATTATATTGAACAATACTGAAAAATTTACAAGGGAAGTAACTGCATCATCTCAAAAATTTATACAAAATCAAGTTACCTCCCTTAGAAACATTTTTTTTTTGCACAAAAGCAAGTTAACCCCCTCACAAACATTTTCTTTAATATTTAATCATTATTATGATAACATATTTTTTAACTTTTTCAAGCACTGCAATATTGTAAATATATAAAACCTTTAACTTTTTTATTGCATGATATGTATTAACTTAGTTATAAACAAAAACTATTCAAACATGTTTAAATAAAAGTGTTAGACTTTATTTAAAGAGGCAACATAGTTAGGCAAGTCCTTTGAGCCTCTATCAAAATGTATAATTATATAGGAGCCGCGTCATGACAAAACCAACATAATAGGTTTGCAACCAGCATGGATCCGGATGCGCAGTCTGATCAGGATCCATGCTGTTTGCTTACAAACCCTATTACAAGTAGAGAAACTCAGATAGCGAACAGCATGGACACTGATCAGACTGCGCGGATGCGCAGGCTGGTCTGGACCCATGCTGGTCGCAAACCCATTACGTTGGTTTTGTCATGTTGCAGCTCATATATATACAGTTACAAACAAAAGATTTATATATAATAATGATAATTAAATAAATAATTAAAATACTTATATTAATTATAAATGATAATAATAATTGACATCAAAAATATTATTATGAAATGATAATACAATAAAAAATAATTCATGACCAAATTTTACATCCTCCAGATAAACCAAAATATTTCAAGAAAATCAAACTTAAAAATACTGAGATTTAAAGAAAAGTAAAAAGATTCAAGATAAAAGTAATATACATGTACATGATTCATGTTCTGATTTTTCTCAACAAAAATCTTTCGCTCATTGAAAATAACCATAAACAACGGTAAAACAAAAAAACAACCCATGAAAAATACGCAAAATTAAAAACCAAGACGCTGAATGATGGAGCATCATGCCTGTTTCATTCATAAAGTATAAACGTAAATCAAAAAACCATCTTACACATTTACTTCAATGTCAATTACTTCATTACTGTTGACAGCTTATTTCCTCATCAGCAGCAAAAGTGAAATATTTTGAAACAAAGTGAGGAGAGATGCAAATAAAGAAATGAGAACTCGGTTTCTTGAAATTATGTTAAAATGTTCAAGTTATTATGAATATTTCCAGCCCAAAATATAAAAGAATTGATAAGGAATCAAATTCTTTTGCCTATAAACATATATGAGCCGAGTAACGACAAAACCAACATAGTGCGTTTGCGACCAGCATGAATCCAGACCAGCCTGCCCATCCGCACAGTCTGATCAGGATCCATGCTGTTCGCTATCAGTTTCTCTCCTTGTTATAGGGTCTATAAGTGAACAGCATGAATCCTGATCAGACAGCGCGGATGCCCAGGCTGGAGACTGGATCCATGCTGGTCGCAAACCCATTATGTTGGTTTTGTCGTCACGCGGCTAAATAATAAAATTTATCAGAATGAATCAAATTTAAAGCTGGGCATCATGAGTCAATTATAAGAAATTCAGCAGCTGGTGCTCCTGGATTCTGTAAAACATAACTGTTAGGCAATTATAAAAATAAATCTGGGACTTTTGCTCCCTCCCCCTCACCCTCCCCTGCCTTCAACATACCCACACAGAGAGGAAATTTTATGCAAAGTCCAATTCCAAAAGTGTATTTTTGGAACATGAAACATTTGG
This sequence comes from Ruditapes philippinarum, assembly GCF_026571515.1. NCBI lineage: Eukaryota > Metazoa > Mollusca > Bivalvia > Venerida > Veneridae > Ruditapes > Ruditapes philippinarum. The sequence continues at coordinate 176,996 of NW_026860272.1, forward strand.
ACCTCGGCTGAAATTTAGAGGTAGACAAACACGATTTAGGTTATAAGCGCCGAAACAGGAAAGATAATTTTGGATTACCTTGGATGTTACAATCTTACAGCAACACCAGGGGTCCTAATTTTTCTGTATGGGGGGCAATAAAATTGTCCAGAGAGATCTTTCAACTTAGGGGCAAATGTAAAATGTGCTTTTTCCCAAGGGGTATTTAGGGAGGAGGACAAATGTCCAAGTCCAAATTTAAACAGGATATTTTAATGTCCAATGATACACTTTTGGATTAGGGGGCAAATGTCTTGGGGGTTGGGGTACGAGAGGCAAATGTCTAGACTTCCATATAGATTATATGATCATGCAAGCCTTAAATGAAGCCCTTATCAGTATTGTAACCATCATTGGACGCCATAACTGTTTGTAATGGCTGCTGTTTGATAATATTTGAAAAATAAGAAAACAAAGCGCCATCTGTTGTCACTGTTAAAAAAAAACGCTCTTCACAACAACTTTCATTTGTATGTACATGTATTACCATATTTGCCATTTTAAAGCCATCAGGGCATTAAATTTTTTTTACGGTCATTAGGAATCGGCAGGTATTGATTTATAAAAGATGACATCTCGAAACTTGCTTTCATGTCAGATCATAAACAAAATAATAATTTTATCCGGAACTCAACAAATGTGTGTTTTTCCCATCTAATCCTACGGCACAATCAAACACTTGCCAAGTTCCGGATAACATCTTTGAATTTTGTATTACCAACCACTCTGTAACACCATATTATGTAAGCATAATACTTTTTAATGTAGTAAAATGTAAATAGGTATGTATTTTTTTTTTAAATGATCAAAATGATTTAAAATTATCTCTTTTTGACAATTGGCAAGTCATATGATTTGATTTCGGTAAATTTACTCACTGAATTTTTCTCTTCATCATATGTCACTACCAAAGTCAAAACTAAAATATCCTCGACTTCCAGAATATCACTCTCGTCTTCTTCTAACACAGCTACATCCATTTCCTAAACCTACTCCTTGTAATTAAGAGCTCGGTTCTTGTACAATTAATATGCTCCGTGTATACGATTAACTTAATCAGTCTAACCAAATGAATCAAACAAAGTTTCATATTTATGAGGTATATAAATCTGGTGCATTGAAACTGACCATCAAAACTGTTACAAACAGAACTACTGACCTTACTGTTGAACAATTATATTGGCACAACAACAAAAAGTAATGCTTTATTAAAAATTTGAAAAAGAACGAGTTTAACTGTAAAAGACCCTCCTGAACATTTTAGTCACATGATGTCAGGTCGATACATTTTAATATAGCGCGGACAAAAAAAAACAAAACGGTCTAAGTTTTTGACCTGATATTCTTGGAGGAAAAATTAATTCAATGGCCGAGCGTTGACATTTAATTATCCCCCAATATGAGACAAACACTTTTCAAAAATTTTCTAAAATGCCAAAAATATATTAACTTTTAGCCTGATGTCAGCAACGGATTTTTAACCAATGCAAACAGTGCAGACCATTAGATCGACCAACACAAACTGTTGCCATCTGATACGTCTGCACTGTTTGTCATACAGTCAGTCCTTACTTGAAAATTTACTGAATGGTTTTGTTCGGATTTAATATTGGACAAGTCCATTTATGATATTTTAAGCATGGTAAGGGTTATTATATCAGCAAGTTTAAACTTTATCCCTAACCTTGTAGATTGGGCCTTTGCCACTAGTATAGAAACAGACTGGCCTGTCACCAGGCTCTATAACTATTAGTCCTATAACATTAGACGTTTCCCTTAGTACTATGTACACTCCAACGCGTTTTGCTAAAGGAACGAACTTATGAAGAAGTTGATAAGACGTTGGAGTGTAGCTATGTAAGTACTAATGGAACGATCTGATGTTAAATGACTATATAACTATTATAGTTGATTGTCTAACTTTAAAGTTTTTAGCTTGATAATCCCTAAAATTGATAATGGACAGTTCCAAACACAGAATTTAAGAAATTCAGCAGTCACTGAAAATAGTAAAATAGTTCATGAAACTGAAAATCAAATGTATCATTGACAAGCATGAAAAAACAACAACGAAAAAAGTTTATCCTTATGAATTTCATATGATATTAATACTTTATTATATCAAATATCATTAAAAGACATATATTTTAATCTTCATTTTTTACAATTGTTTAAATTCCTGCCACTGAAAATTATTTTAAAACTTTCACTTATATTAAGCATTAACAGAGATAAAAGCACCTTATACATGAAATTAAAGACTACACACTTTGACTTACATATCATTATTAAGGGCATTGCACTCATTTTAAGACTTTTGCAAAAAAAACAAGAGCCATGTCAACATGGCCATCCCTCGCCGAATGTGTTTGCTCATTTGAAGAATGTATATAACTCTATTAGAGTGACCTTGACCTTGGAGGTAGGGACATGGGTCTTGGACGCAAAATGTTGTCTTGATGTGGTAGACATTGGTGCCAAGTTATTTTAAAACTCTTCAATGCATGCCAAAGTTATAGTCCGAAAACAAATTTGTGCACCTACAATCTCTTATTGTGATAAGAACCTTCAAAATATAAGTGTGACCTTGACTTTTGAAGAAGGGACATGGTTCTCTTGGATGCAACACAACGTTGTTATCTGATAGACATTTGTGCCAAGTTGTTTCAAAATTCCTCAATTCATGACAAAGTTACAGTCTGGACATGATTGTTGTGTACTTAGTAGGGATGCACAGATGAACAGACGGACATCAGCCTTTGCTGCGACATAATGTCTTGATGTGGTAAACATTTGTGCCAAGTTATTTTAAAATCCTTCCATGCATGACAATTTAATTACAGTCCAGACATGAATGTGTATCTTCAAACTCTTCTCAAGAGAATGAGTACCTTCAAACTTTAAGTGTGACCGTGACTTTGAAGGTAGGTTCTTAGACCCGACACATCGTCTTGATGTGGTAGACATTTGTGCCAAGCTATTTCAGAATCCCTCAATGTATGACAAAATTATAGTCCTGACACAAAAGAAGTGAGGACGCACAGACAGACAGATGTACAGACAGATGGACAAACGGTGAGATTCTAATATGCCTCCCTTCAGGGCATAAAAATTACTTTATGCAAAAAAGTGCAAATTAGTCCAGAGGGATGTCAATTTAATATCAATTGTGTCAGCCAGTCAGTTTCCAAAGTTTGTCCATTACCATGGCAGCTTTTTGTTGATTTGTGTCAAATTTAATCAACAGTAGCTATTGGTTAGTTTTGTGCCACTTTAAACACGTCTAGCTGTATACTGATCAAAAGCATAAGTGGACTTGTCCGTCTTTCAATCTGGACTAAACCATTCATCATTTTCAGGGACATTTCAAAATAAGAACTGACTGAAAAGCTACTAGTATCAGTGCAAACCATAATCAGTCATCATAAGACATACCAGCAGATCTTAGTCTGCACCGGTTAATGTAGTTATAAAAGGACAAATGAGCCGCGTCATGACAAAACCAACATAATGGGTTTGCGACCAGCATGGATCCAGACCAGCCTGCTCATCCGCACAGTCTGATCAGGATCCATGCTGTTCGCTATCAGTTTCTCTACTTGTCATACGGTTCGTAACCGAACAACATGGATCCTGATCAGACTGCGCGAATGCGCAGGCTGGTCTGGATCCATGCTGGTCGCAAACCCATGTTGGTTTTGTCGTAACGCGGCTCAAATTATTTGTTTAACTTACGCTGATTCAATATCAATGTGATAAACAACCAAACATTTTTTTTTATTTATTATCTATGATCATATCTCATCATCATGATGTGATAATCATGTACGGTAATAAATTATTCATCATAAAATACAACACTATAAAAGGCTGAAATTACAAATAGTTGGTAAAATTTATAAGGCCATTGCCAACTGGTATAAATTTTGGTTTTGTCAACTGATGGTAATAAAGTTTTGAATGTGGTCATATATATTATATATGTTTGTTCAGAACATCTGTGGACATCAAAGCAGAAAAATAAGGCGAAAATTGTATGGGCTTTAAAACATAATGTGTTTATATTCATTTCATAAACACCTGTTTCCATGATATGTAGTGAATTGAAGTTTGAGGCCACTAACATATAATTATAAAGAGACTAAACACATCACTAATGACATGGGAAAAATAGAAGTTGAATCATTCTAACTGCAGATATTAGACTAGTATAATGTAGAACTATTCTACTTAATGCATAGAATGGTTCCATGTAGAACTGTTCCATGTTTCAACTTAACCCAAAGAATCGCAGAATTGAACTTAAGCCAAAGAATCGCACCAACTTAAGCCAAAGAATCGCACCAACTTAGCCAAAGAATCGCACCAACTTAAGCCAAAGAATCGCACCAACTTAAGCCAAAGAATCGCACCATTGAACTTAAGCCAAAGAATCGCACCAACTTATGCCAAAGAATCGCAGGAAACGGCACTGTTTCAAACAATCAACATGAAAGCATGGCAAATGATGCCCCATGTGGAATAACTCTACTCAAAGAATAAGGCTGTACCATGTGACACTTTTATATACAAGGCCAGGAAAACGACACCGAGTGGAATCATCCACATGAAAACAGTTAAGACTCTCCCAAAAACCGTACAACCTTACACTCAATCCAGAATTTAAAAGTTACAGTAGTAACATAAATTTGAAATTTTAACTACATAATTGTATAACGTCATTGTCAAAAAGCCGGAACAAAATTGAGCAATGTGAAGCAAAAAATAACGCTTGTAATAAATGACATCCTTTCGAGATAGAATGACATCAAAATTTCTTTTAAATGTGAAACCTGAAATTAACAATTGTGAATAAACAAACTTGCATCAAAATGCTTCCCGTTCAGTTTTAATTTCTTTTATGTTACGCTCGTCTTTTTTGACAACAATGTAAAATCACTATAACTTTGTTATAAACCTATATTACCATTAAAAGATCTGAGGAGTTAATAACGCACAGGAAATGAAATAAATCCTTAATGACTTTTTTCGCGTACAAGGTTTCAATTTCTGGCAATTTGCATTTAAGAGACATTTAAGTTTACAATATTCATACACCAAAATGTTTGCAAAGTAATTTACGTAAGAATGATACATTCATCACCATAACCTCTGACTCTCTCTTTATAATATCTAACCTACAAAAGCTAAATTGTGTCATAAAATTATTTTTTTCATGAAAGATGTAAAAAAGATATGTATATTTCTATGAAATTTGTCTTATTTATTAGTTAAGGAAAACGTTTTATGTATTTCTACGAAAGTCTACATCTGATATGAGTACATACAGTTTTGCGATGAAGTTTAAATTGGATAATATTTATAGTCAAAGATGAAACAAAAAGGAAATTTACAATAAACTAGAAATTTGTCCAAAAGAGTCATGGATGCCCCTATATTCCACTGTTATGTCAGTTGACAGATTCTGGACAGCATGAAAGAAAGACAGAAACAAAATCTATATCTCCCACTTTAAGTATGAAAAAATTTGTCAGTGTACAGTGTACAAAAACGTCCATATATTCCAGTATAATCAATTTTAATAAAATAATATGAAATTTAATGTACACAAAAAGATGATTTTAAAAGAAACAGCGAAGTATAACATGTAGGCAAAATCAAAGAAAACAAGCAAATTGTTGACACATAAGTCGCGAATGATTCACACAAACATTAAAGGACAATATAAATTACTTTCCCCTCCCCCTCATACATAAAACTTCATTTAAAACATCACCAGCTTTGCTTATGGTCATAGTGTCCTTAATCTTAAAGTTAATAACACCTACGTAAGTATGATATTCTTTCGTCTTTGTTTTTATCCAGTTCAGATATATGATTGTGCATGGTCCAAGTTTATATTCTTTGAATAAGGTTAAAAGTACTTTCCGTTACTTACTTAAGGGATTGCAATACTAAAATATTGGTACGTACATATAATCAACAACAACAACAAAAATCACAAATTTGTTGGAAATCCAAAAAAGCAAACCTGCTACAGGGTTTTTTCTCAGCACTCTGAGAACATGACCCGACCCCAAGACTTGGGATTTTAGACAAATCGGGATAACTGACAACACGGTATTGTAAACATAAAATAAAACAAAGAAATCAAATTAAATTCCTCTTTTTATATTTCACTCATAAGTCCATATTACAATTTTGTATCCAATACAACAATTTTCAATGGCACAGTGCTGAGTTAAATTTAACTAAATGACAATAATTTTAAAAAATGACTTTATTTATTGACACCAACAGATGTTGAATCAAATATGGAAAACAGAAATGCATTGGATACATAATCTAAAATGGTAAAGACATAAGTTACAGATGTTATGGTGAAACCATAAATAACAGAGACATTTGCACAGATGCCACCAAAACAGCAAACAAACATTCACAGATGTTTTGGTAACCAAAAATAGCAATCTCATTAAAATTAGCTCTAGATAACCCTCTGTTTTAAGATCTAACCTTGACCAAAAAGGAAGTCACTTCTGGTGACCTTTCAAACAGCCATTCACCGGCTAGCTTTCATTATTTTGAAAGCGATGTGGTTTCTAATTTTACCCTTGGGAAAACCAATACTGAGTAGGTAATTTTAAGGACTTCGAGAACAAACATGGCATTGTCCATAATAGCCTGCAGGTAAACGGGCAAAACAATTCTGCCCTTTAAAAACTGACTCTATCATTTGATGTTAAATTAATTGTTAAAAATTACTTCAAACATATTTATTTCTTAAATAAAAAATAACAATTTGATTCTATTTTGATACTTCTTCTACTCATTATGCCTATGTAAAAATCGGTTTGAGTGCACGGCTAAAAATAGCTTGAAAATATGCACACCAAAATTGGCTTGAAATATTCACAGACGTTTTTGTAAGCCAAACTCAAGGCTTGAAATACTCACAGACGTTTTTGTTAGCTAGCCATTTTTTACTTGGCTTGAAATACTCACACATTTTTGGAAACCAAAAATAGCTAGAAATATTCACAGAATGAATTCGCAAAGAGTAAAATTTTTAATATAGGTGATGAAAATGGCAATATTCAGCTTTCAATACATCAAAACAAAACTTTCCATCATTACAGCCCTATATTAAAGGGACAATAAAATATTTTAACCCTTAAACTGCTGGACACAAAAGTGATAAGTATATAATGCCGCCATTACAAAGCCTGAGTAAGGACTGCCTGCCTCTGATCCATGCAGTCTGACCCTAGGCTTTATACTGGTTGCGGCCCAATTTTAGTTATATTCTAATATTAAAACGTCCTTTAAAATTTGGACTGACTGTTTAAAATTCAAATCTGGGCAAATCCATTACACAAATTAAGCAGGTTATAAGTCAGTTTAAACCAAAACAAACATGACACAGTATTCAGTGTGCACTGGTTTCAACGGTATATTTTGATGGATTTGCGGTGACAAAACTTTTGTGTCTGTTGTCAGTATAACCCTGTCATAACACGTCCCTATCAGGAAACGCTGGTAAACTTTACACACAGCTTTCAACATGATAATTCATTGCACATGTAAATAAATACAGCTTCTGTCATGAAGGAAAAGTCCTCCTGAATAATTTATAAAGAAGTGCCAATCCTTGAATCCTTGTAACCTATTTAGACAAAGCCTGAAAACAAATACTAAAACATCTATTTAGACAAAGCCTGAAAACTTATTTAGGCCAAATACGAAAACATTTTTAATTAAGCCAGTATTGGATTACACTTTAGACAAAGCCTAAAAACTTTTTATGGTATTAAGCCAGAAGACTTATTTTGACCAATGCAGAAACCCTTTTTAGCCCATTTTAAGGATTTATTTGGAAGTTTAAAAATCTTATTTAGGCCAATACTGATTACCTATTTAAACTATTTAGGCAAAGTATGAAATCTTATTTAGGCCAATACTGGAAATCTATTGAATCCAATCCTGAAAATATATTTAGACAAAGTTTGAACTTTAATTAAGGCCAATATTGAAAACATATATTAAAGAAACTCAGTCATTTCCTGATTCTAATACAGTCCAATTCACCTTTAACTTAACAATTATTTGGTATTACGACGCATCAACACAAATTAGGTCATATGGTGCTGAAATGGAAAGATTATTTTGACTGACCTTGGGTGTTACAAACTAAAGCATCACCTGGGATCCAAACCCCAAACCACCTCACCTGCTAAAGAGCTAAGAGATGCATAAGACTCCAATTATTCGAACCCATCTAGTCGACTCAACGATCATGCAGGGATAAAATGGTTGCTGCAATTCCGATGCCTCAACCCTTAAAGGCAACCCCTCAGCTTCACAAATTACCCAATATATACATTAATTATCATGGTCGCACATAGTAATTGATATATACCAACAGCTGACAACTTTACAACATGTGTGACCTTAGCTACAGTTTACACAACTCTTCTTAATTAAGTGACCAAATTTTTTGTCTTTTGTCATACATTTATGAATTGATTACCATATGTAACTCAGAAAGATACATATCGTCAAGATCATCCTTCGCAATTAAGTGTTTCCTTGAATGAAAACAAATGTTGGTTTCTTGTCCACCATAATAACCAAACTCTTATGAAAATATCACCAGAATAATATTTTTTTCTTTTTTAAATTAAATGTTTCTTTCTTGTGAATAGTAGATAACTTCTTTGTAATATTCATTTCAAATATGTCTAATTCCTATCTTTAAAGAATCCTTGCATAATAGAAGTGCTTCCAGTTTATATTAAGTATAATCATATTTCAAACAATTATATAAACAATGCTAATTTAATCACCTTAAATCTGCTTGCAGCAACTGTCAATCTACCCATGCGACTTGAGTGCGGAACAAATTTAAGAAGGCACATGCGTGCAGTCTGATTATGGTCTGCACTGTTTGCTAATACAGCCAAATAACTACAGTGTTACCTCTACAAAACAACCCTCTGTATAGCAATACCCTTTCTACAACAACTGTATCAATTCTTCCTAAAGTATACAAACTTATAAATTTCTTAAGAGCAATTCCTCTTGGAAACAACAAGAATCTTCTTCTCCTCACAAAAATGGTGTTACTCTATCGAGGTTCGACAGTACAATGAATATAAGTTATATATCCCATGGCAAATTAATTGTCTCCTAAAAGTTTACTATCATATGCGCAATAACCTTGATATATAGTACCGGTAAGTTTATTGCATTGTAACCTGTCCGAAAGAGGTCAAACACCTTATTTTAAGGTTAATATATTGTCCGTGCATTTACTTTGACTTTCTCGCAACCTCTGCACATGATCAATTACCCAGCTCAACAACAATATTCTAATTTGTAACTGCAGCCAAAAGTATCCCTTTATCTACTCGAACCAAAAGTGATAAGCCTTTGCACCAGTAAAGCCGAGCCAGGCCTGAGCTTTTGCATCAATTCTGTGCAGTCTTAATGCAGAAACTATAGTCGGGCGGTCGACAGCTTGTTACTTGCATTTTGATATTCAAATCCCTTAAATTTCAAATGGACTGTTCCAAATTAAAAACATTACACAAATTTTGCAGGTTGAGGGTTACTGTAACTATGTGCATAACTTCAGACACACTTAGCAGACGCCTCATTAATAAACAACCACGGACATTGCATAAGCGTCCATAAGAAATAGTTAAATTAAAGTTGTTAGTTATATACAGTTTGGTTTCATAAAGGAGAGATAGCTGGGGAAATGGCAAAGCAGTGTGGGGGCTTGCTGGGGAAATGACTAAGCAGTATGGGGAATAGCTGAGGAAATGACCAAGCAGTATTGAGGATAGCTGGGGAAATGGCAAAGCAGTGTGGGGGCTTGCTGGGGAAATGACCAAGCAGTATGGGGGACAGCTGAGGAAATGACCAAGCAGTATTGAGGATAGCTTGGGAAATGGCTAAGCAGTGTGGGGGCTTGCTGGGGGAAATTACCAAGCAGTGTGGGGGCTTGCTGGGGAAATGACCAAGCAGTATGGGGGATAGCTGAGGAAATGACCAAGCAGTATTGAGGATAGCCGGGGAAATGGCAAAGCAGTGTGGGGGCTTGCTGGGGGAAATTACCAAGCAGTGTGGGGGATAGCTGAGGAAATGACCAAACAGTGTGAGGGATAGCTGAGAATATGGCCAAGCAGTGTGAGGCTTCCTGTGATATGACCAAGCAGTGTTGGGATAGCTAGGGAAATGTTCAAGTAGTGTGAAGGATAGCTGGGGAAATGATCCAGCAATGTGGGGGCTTGCTAGGGAAATGATCCAGCAGTGTGTGGGATAACTGGGGAAATGTTCAAGTAGTGTGGGTGATAGTTAGGGAAATGATCGCAGAGTGTGGGGGAAAGCCTGGGAGATGATTGAGCCAGGGTTTGTACCAAAACCTGCCATGTCAATGTGATATGAGGCAAAAATAATAACTATATCCAACTGGTAGTGCGGAGACATTCAGCAAGAACTTTACCATTCAAGTTCAAATACTTTTTTCTACACAAAAGTAAGTACTAAGTATCAGAAAACCTCTGCAGTGCCACTCTCTGTAGAGCAATGACCTCTTTACAACAACCATTTCAATTCTTCAAAAAGTAAGACTTGATGATAAATTTAACCCAAATCTTAGTCTGACCTCTCGGCAAGAAAGTAAATCTTTAATTGTCTCCTAAAAGGTACATGTATATAATTATAACTCTGTAAAAAAAGCTCTGCAGCACATTTCCTGCAGTCTGCTTAATTTCATTCATAAGCCTGACTACAAAATCCTTTGAATTATCATTGAACCATTCCAATTTTAAAACCACGGCCAAGTCCATTTCCACAAAAAATAAGCTGTGCAAAGATAAAAACAAAAGAAATGTAAAAACTTAATTGTTTTTTACCTTTGCAAAATTTATAACAGTTTACATTCATTCTCATTTTTGTACCTCATTCATCAAAATGTGGAGACATCCTCTTCACTGATCTACTGACCTACAATCTCTCATTGTATTCACAGTTTGACAACCTGTTTGTCATGACAGGCCAACCACAACAAAAAACTTTAATGACAGTAAACCGGTGAAATGGTAAACTGTGTAAAATGGTAAACGTGTCCTAACTAAATGGAATAAGAAACCAAAAAAGGTTAAGAACAGCAAGTCAGGAATTAAGTACAAAACTTCTGTAATTCTCCAAATTTGAAAAATGGTTGGAGGGGAGGGGTGTGGGGGTGGAACCCGGCATGCTTCTCCAGGACCACTATACTGAAGCCTTGACGACACAGGCTATATCATCAAAGGTAGAAAACTGAGGCGCAACCATGTTAAAATATATGTTAAGTTTAAGAAGGAAATAGTTAAATTTTGTAACTGAAGATATCTTTTTGTCAGATCCATAACATTATGTTGCTATATGGTGACAATAGCATTATGTTGCTATGGTGATGGCTATCAGCAAGTAATTATATAGAAGAGACGATAAAATGCATTTGTAATACTTTGTGTGAAGCTTATATGGTATAACTATACAAGTTTTCCCTAATTTCTCCCTTCTGTTGAGCTCAAAAATAACAACAAGAGATCAAAATAACAACAAACGAGCTTATCAAATTAACATCAAGAGCTCAAAATAACAAAAAGATCTCAAAATAACAACAAGAGCTCAAAATAACAACAAGAGCTCAACACATTAAAAGAACCAATGCAACACTGTCTAAATGAAAAGATACCTAATTCTGGCCTCAGTTGGTCTAAATTGGTTGAAAGACTTCAGTGTTATTATTATTTACTGGCCTTATAAGGAAGCATTGATTCCAATCCATTACTGAGTTGAAGACTGAACACTGTCTTATAATAAGCCTGTGCTAGGTGTTGCACTCACAAAAGACTCGATTGAGCCGCAACTTTTAACAAAAAATCCTAACATCGTTCTGGATTGTTTCCTGACTCTTTTTAGATTTTTCTGCCCTATAGAACTCCCCTTTAAGATTTTTCTGCCTTAAACAGACTAAGGGGGAAAATTCATTCTGAATAAACTTAAGATAAACTATTTTAATATACAATGATCATGACCTCAGGTTCTAAGTACTGGAATAAGTGGAACTAAGTAAGTCTAACCTTTAAGTTTTAGGACATTCACATTATTGTGATCTGTTTGATTGTAGTATTTTCTGAAGATTTTGCACTGTACAAACGTAATGTATTTGTCTGTTTGCCTTTCTATTGTAATCACTTTTTGCGGAGAAAGAAAACCAATTTTCATCTTGCGTTAAAAGACGTCATAACTATTTAAAAGTCTGATTTATAACGCCTACATGTACACTCCATTCATATTAAATGAAAATCAAACAGTTAACTTTAATACTTTTAACTTTTTCATTCTGAAACCTCACAAATCTTAAGCCCTGCTTTAAATACCTTTAAATAATGGAGTCCACAGTCCATCTTTTATTCTGGACAAAGCCATTAATCATTTTGGGGGAAATGAATAGCAAATATTGCAGACCATGATCAGGCACTGATGTTCTTGGTCCGCACTGATAGATAAGTGGAACAGCAGGCTAATGGTTAAATAAAATCTTAACCCCTCAGTGTAATATTGACTTAACAGCTAGAGAAAACCCTAATTGGAATTCGAAATAATCTTAATATTTGAAGGGATATCTAAATAACAAACAGAACAATGAAGGAAACTAATAATAGGGAAAGAAAATATGGTGGCAAAGGTAAGTAAATATGGTAGCATTGACAAGTTAATATGGTGGCAATATTTAAGGCAAGTAAATATAGAGGCAAAGGCAAGTGAGTATGGTGGCAAAGGCAAGTAAATATTGTGGCAATATTTAAGGCAAGTAAATATGGCGACAAAGGCAAGTAAATATGGTGGTAAAGCCAAAAATATATTGTGGCAAAGACAAGAAAATATGGTGACAATTAGGCATGGAAAACACACAGTTTATGTTCATAATCAAGAAAGAAAAATACAAGCTGGAAAATCATCAGCATGTAGAAAAAAATTTAAACATGAAAAAACGTAGCCGTTAATGAGACACATTAAACAGTGAATTTCTGATGGCTTTGTTGACAGATGGCGTCTTATATCGAGTATAATTATTTGCAAAGTGTGTATGGTAAATAATGACTCCTTTAAGAATATATATAAATATTGATTCTTTACTTACTGAAATTTTCTCAATGAGAAGTATACCTAATGATATTCAAGTATAAAATTCAACATGTTCATTAAGTTTGTTTTAGAAATCAATTAAAGGTCAACTGTAATGAGGGGTCAACATTTCAACACTTCATTTTTCTTACTAAATTAGTTAAATAAATTCATGTGGCGGCTTTTCTTGGTGTGAGTATGTAATATTTAAGGTATTTAAGGATTGCTGGCAGCGTGGGTTCGAACCTCACCTTAGCCGAGCAGGCTCAGTTGTCTCTTCAATGAGCAAGAAGCTATTCGCTTTGTACTGGTTGGTTCAAGTAACAAACTTCATGCATTATAATAGTTTGCTTAAGTTACTGTTACATTCAAAGCAAAATAAATTCTGTGTAAACTAATAAATACAAGCATATTATATAAGAAGAGCTATTTTATGCCACTTATAATTTACACAAATCAGTATCAATTTTAAAACACTCCTTGACATAAAATTATAGTCAAAATCAAATTTGAAATAATCAACAACATACAGGTTTGTATGATTTTTACTGTCAGTATGTAAAAACATATGTGTGTATCATATAACTGGCTAATAAACTATGTATACATTTCATTTATATCTTTACATTTACCAAATAAATATTTTATGTTGACTTTCAAATGATGTAATGAAATAAACTACCTCATTGAGTCAACAAAGCCCGGCATTTAGTTGCTTTAATACATGTTTTAATTTTAGTAGCATAAATTAAACTGGGATACAAATATGAGCCGTGTCATGACAAAACCAACATAATGGGTTTGCAACCAGCATGGATCTAGACCAGCCTGCGCATCCGCGCAGTCTGATCAGGATCCATGCTGTTCGCTTACAAACTCTATAACAAGTAGAGAAACTGATAGCGAACAACATGGATCCTGATCAGACTGCGCGGATGGCCTGATGCGCAGGCTGGTCTGGATCCATGCTGGTCGCAAACCCATTATGTTGGTTTTGTCGTGACGCGGCTCAATTATCTCAGGTCTGTTTATTCTTATGACTGTGTTTGAGTGAAGTCTTTACCCAAAATTTAATGGGAACTTATAGGGCTGAAAAAATTTGTTTTTGTTTTACATAATTGTGTCAATAACTGAAGAGACTAAAATATTAAATTTAAAACTTCAAATTCAAACTAATTCATATGTATTTGGTAAAACAAAAAAATTCCTGTATAAAGAAACATATTTCTTTATCTCTAGACATAATATTTTGTATTTTGACTGCCTTATTTTGCATTGCCTAATATAAAAGTTGTGACTATTATAGAGCAGACACCAAAATATACATCAAACCATCTTTAGTTTTAAAGGGACTCCACTGAGTCACAGGACTGGATTTTGGCATCACAGGACTGGAAATATTTTTCTTAGATTTGTGTTCTATTTGATGTAGGTCAATCTGAACTAATATCTTGTGCGCAAATTTTCAGATCATTTCATGTTTAATCATTTTTATTGTCCAAAATGACCCAAAAATGAAAAAAGAATTGCAACACTAAAAATGTTTCACTTAAATCTACTTTTCACTGAAATCTGGTTTAGAAATTTGCATACAAAAATTGATATTCAATGTCATTTTTAGTATATTTCATTATCATCCTGTGCAGATTACTTCATTAGAAGCGTTTTACTTGAGTTATGTCAAACCACTTGTCCCTCACCGCTGTGGGTTCGAATCCCAACAGGGACTTTGGATTCTTTCAAGTGAGGAAGCTTAATCCAGCAAGCTTACGGAACGCCCGTTCACGTGCCTGAAATAATGCACAAAAGGGCATCTGAGGTCTTCCTCCACCAGTAAAGCTGGAACGTCACCATATGACCTACACTGTGTCGATGTGACATAAAACCCAATCAAACTTGATCTATGAAAGAATTTCAAATTTTACGTTTTCAGTCATTTTAACCTCAGTGGAGTTCCTTTAACTTATTACTAAGACAGAAATTTTCCTAACATGATAAAATTGGAAGTCTCGACACAGCTGTAAGATACATTTTTAAGTCATTCCTAGCCACTGTGACCTTGACCACTCAGCCATGGAGACTCTAGATCTGTTTGTTTATCATTTCTATTCATCATCATCTAATATTGATATAAACACATTTTCAGTAAGATAATCTTTACGCCTAAATTGCTCTTGCATATATATAGATACATACGATAACAGAAGCATGCATGATTTATTAATTCGTCTTTTTTTTTAATTCCGTCTGGCGTGAACACAGAAAATAAACAATTGAATTTTACAATGGTCAATGACTCACGATACAATGTCATACTTTACAAAATACAGAAAATATGTTTCAGTCATGGCTTTGAAGTGGTAAATTTCATAAATCAAGTGGCAATATTAAAGTTACAACAAACAATTTACGAGGTAAATTCACGAGCTATTTACGCTATTTTACGATACCTTTTAAAATCAATTTAAAATTGCCTACAATTGCGATGACTGCAGCACTTATCTTTGTTTTTGTCATTCTGCATTACATTCATTAACTATTACGTTAAAGTTATAAAAACTAAAACAATATGTTAAAATTACACCAAAATCATGGAATATCAGTAAGTGATCAATTATGTATTTGTAATTTTTGTTGGAAGAGAAAAAATAATTTTGAGGCACAATTTATGCGCATTTAATCTGTTAGAGCCAAATGCATTTAGCCCTTGCCCCAGTAAAGATCTGATAGCGAAGGCCTGCTTGTACATTGGTAGCTAAATCCCCTAAACTTTAAATGGACTGTTCTAAATTCAAAGCTTGGCAAATCCATTTCACAAATTCAGGAATTCCAGGCTACCACAGAAAACAATTTTTTTTTACAAAAAAACACTATCTCCATAAAAAATTAGTAATCATAATTCACTATTTAAATTTACCTTCCGACCAAAATGGAGAATTAAATAGATTCACAAAATTCCTATTTTTTTCTGCCTTTCACTTGTGTTAAGTCCATTCAAGTCTGCACTAGGTTACAAGTTTAAAATAAAAAGTTTTGTTTAATACGTAATCAACATATTATGCAAATTTTTACAAATCTTCATATTCTCGTTTCCGTGACAGGTGTCTACCATGTATACACTAACTACTAAATCAACATTTTACTTTGGCACATAAAACTTGTAGAGTACTAAATTAACGTTCACAAAGTTATAAAGTACTAAAAGTCAATGTCCTTAAGTTAACGTTTTACTAAAGCATCACGCTTAATTATTTAAAAAGTACTTAATATTTACAACCTTATTACAGCATGTACCAATGTTATGTTATAAAGTACTAAAATTTAAATACTTTAGTCAACATTTTAATTCAGCATGTAAAATTATATAAAGTTCTAAAATTTCTTTGACGTTAACATTGTTTCTGTCAAAAGTATCATGGAAATGTGTGACGTAACAGTTTTTATTATTAATCCTACGACCTAAATTTGCCTAAAGTTAATTCCATCTTGTCTACCGAATCAGAATCATCAATGTTAAGTGTTAATTAAAAACAATGTACCAGATTTAAAAACAAATACCTGCAGATTCAAAAAACTTTATTTAATGGGACAGTTTGACTTAAATAATGACAAAATACATTGTATCATATTTGTTTCACTCTTACCGACTTTTTTCTTCTTTTTTTTAAATGACATCATAATACTTACTATTGTGTATTTAGTTAAATGAATAATTCATAACATGATAATAAATTTCTTGGGATTTTTTTCTTCTTCAAATATCTAATTACCTCCCCTGTGAAGTATTTTAGTTCATGAATTTAACAAACTTATTGTATCTGGCATTAATGAACTGATTCAATAAGTTCATGAACTGCTTTTTTACCGTTTCATAACTTTCATAACATCATGAGATTCATCATAAGGTCCCTCCCATGAGAAAGATTTTAAGTTCATGAACTTCCTGAATTTACTACATCTGGCATTCATGAACCAAATCATCCCAAGTTCATGAACCATTTTTATCCCATTAATAACCTCCATCATGACTCAAGTCATGTACATGAACTATTTTGTTAATTCATTGTATTGTAACATTTTAAGTACATGCATAACATAAAAGTCTTGCTAAGTTCAGGAAAGTTATCATGAATATAAAGTTCACAAAGTTTAAATAACCCATTTTACAGTCCCAGGTAATATAAGCTGGCAAAAAGCAAAGCTTTATAAAACCTTTTAACTAAAACTGCATTTAATTATGCATATCTGCATGTTTTCATACATAAAACACTTGTTTAGAAATTTCATAAAGCCTTTTGAAAAACAAAATTATCCTTTCACGGGGAAGAGACTTGCAATTCATACCCAATGCTGAGAGATCCATAGTCATAATGGAATTAAAGTTTAATTTGACAATAATATAGATAAATATTACATTGTGATACTGAATTCATTAATGTAAAACAATTATACCATATATTCTATAATAAATAAATGCCCATTTACATTCGGTAGTACCAAAATATAGTGTTGAATATCTTCCATATAAAAAGGTTTTAACTGCTTTTGGTGATACTTCTTCTGGAAAATATATATTCTGTTAAAATATGTGCTTACAGTTTTTTCTTGAACTTAAGTTTCAAAAACTAGTATCATTTTGATAATTTGTCAAAGTCAAAAAAGAAGAGGGTATGTTCTTTTAAGAGGAGGGGCATTTATTCGAGAATATAAAGTAATTACAAGGCATGAAAAGGTTAAAATATAGAAAAAGTTATGATAATATATGAATGGACAGTGTTCATATTTAATGACTCAAATACTGATCTGAGGAAATGACATCATACAGTTGAGATGTTTAATATTGATTCACAAGGATTTAGAAATTTAAACTTTAAAACTTATCATTTAAACACACCCTTAAGCAAATGTCATTCATGCTAAAATCTTAACCAAATATGGTGGGGCTTCTGTGGTGGGGCTTTTGTGACAAGTCATTGAGACCTGGAGTCGTAGTTGCCAGTCTCACTCATGTGTTGTATCACCCTGGAAACTAGTAAATGCCACCTCAGGTCAATAATTTGCTTGTGCAAGAATTAAAAACTCATAGAGATACACGAAAGGTCTGAAAGCTTCACCAGTAAAGCTAAACAATAACAACCATTCTGACTTAAAGATCACAGTGCCTGCCAAAGTGGTTGCAGAAGAGATGTGGTTTAAAGTTTTTGTTTCTATTTTTTAAATCTGGCAACCATCTTGTTTAGAAGAACCATATCATTTGAGCGGTAAAAAATATATTTAAAGATTTTTTTCCTTCTTTAATGTACTGTGACCACAATGTTCAGCAGAGGGTAACCATTTCAGGGTAATAAAATATTTCTAAATATGGAACTTACATAAGACATGATGTTTGTAGAATATTTCCTCAATATATTCCTAAAATATATTTATCTATCAACCAAGCTATGCCATAACTAACAATTTTATTAAAATCCAAATTTTCTTACCTGGAAAAATGAAGTAATCGGATATGAGTAACCAAGCAGGATATGAAAAGAGAAAAGAAACAAAATATTTGAGGAAAATATGTTAAAACTGTATGAAAATGAGAAAAAAAATTGTTAAAATTGCATGGAAAAGTATGACATTGTTACAGTATTTTACTTTTCAAAGATTTATTCAAAATTTCGAGTTTAAAATAATGATGAACTGATTTAAAAATGTTTACCAATTTTAATCAGATGGTAAAGTCAATTAGCCTTTACCATATAAATATTGTCACCTTATTGCAGTAACAGGTTAACTCCTATTAAATTGTATAAGGAGTTAACTTGTTACTGCACTAAGATGACAAATATATTAAACAGACATTTTAGGAAATATTTTATATATTAAAAGGTATAACTGATTGAATAGTGAGCAGTGCAGATGACTGATCATCATCTCCCGCCATTACGCTTAAACTTAAAAGGTTAATAGGTTAATACGCTTCTTAAAGCCTCATTATGCCTCAGAAATGAATAAATATTTACTTTCTTTAGAAAGGCCGATTAAATATGAGTTTTATAATGTTTAAATAAAGGTTTAAGACCATGTTATATGCTTGTTACCTGAAGAAAAACAAGCATATAACATGCCATATAAGTAGCATAACGTAAACAAAGTAGTACTTTGACTTGTACTAACTGCCAAAAAAGCAACAAGAGAAGACAAATTCTGGTAATTGGCCAATGAATAACTTGTTGGAAGTTTAACTATAAAAGAATACTAAAAATAAACAGATTTTGAGAGCATTTCTGGGGCAATTAATGGGCCTTTAATATAACAATTATTAAATAAATCATGAGCAAATTATAAACTACAAAATTAATAACAACAAAATTACATATAAATAACAAAATAGTCCATGATTTCAACTTATAACACACAACCTGTTATAATTTAAAGTTTGGACCGTAATCGGCTGACAAAACACTAGCAAAACGAATATAACAATCAAATTTTTTATGTTATAATTGACATCATCAAATGCAATCTATAGCGAAAAAGAGAAAAATGGTTCAATGGAACTTTTTTAATTATGTTGTTTTTTTTAAGACAGGTTTTTACTCTATACATGGTCAACTTTTTACAAAAATGTGGCTGTAAAAGGTGGATTTAATTACTGTATTGAATTAAAGCAATATTACACATGGATATACTTTAATTATTAACCCATTACCGATTCATTTAAGGCAAAGTTTAAAGAAAAGAAAAAGAAATTCACTAAGACAACATAACTTCACAAAAATATTTAGCCACTCCCCCCCCCCCCCCCCCCCCCCCAATGTTTTCGTCAATCTGAAAAATTTCAAAATTTATTTTGGTACTATAATCTCACTATTTTGAACTTAGAACAAAGTGCTATGTCCTCTTTTTGTAACACGGCGGACTGTTTTATCACACGTTTAAATGAAATCCCTATATTTGGCCAAACATTGCAGATAAATAGGCCAAAAACTGCATCAAAATTCACCCAAAATAAATTGTGGAGTGATGCAAACACTTCTTATTATCATAAAAGGTCAATGGCTTATATAATTATGAGTTTAATGTTTTTAAAAGTTTAAGTAGCACTATGTCTCCAAAACTCATCCAAATTTACGAAAAACAAAAAAAATATTCTTCCAAGTAAAATTTTAAACAAAAACATTATAAACTAATATTACACCAGTCCTATGCAAAGCAGAGGTGGCTGGGTATATTTGGCAAGTAGTTAATTTCTAGGGATAACTAAAACAAGTTCAAAAAGGAATAAATTTATATTTAATAGTGAATGCAAAAATATTTCTGAATAAAGTTCAATTCCCAACTACATGTATTTGTTAAATAAGCTTTTAGTATTATAGTAATTTTGGTGCAATCTGGGTAAAAGTAATTATTCTTTTTAATCCATTGTCACATTATTTTTTTTTTTTTTTTGGTTGGGTTTAACGTCACACCGACACAGTATAGGTCATATAATGACTTTCCAGCTTTTCTGGTGGAGAACGACCTCAGGTGCCCTTCTGTACATTACTTCAGGCATGGACAGGCATCTGCGTAGAACGTAAGACGTATTTGCTTTAAGCTAGCACAATAAAAATAAATTATTCCGGGAAAACGCAATATGAGTACAAGTTATTAGACCCGACCTACATGTACATCAAATTTGTACACAAGTCTCCAGTCCCTAATCATGTCAAAAAACATCAGGTGAGCCCTTTAAAACTAAAATCTCTATAAAATTATGTATTATTTTTTATTAATGTCTATGTGAATTGGGCAGCAGTATTCAATAATATATTGTGTAATCATGTTAAAATCAACCAGAAAACTAAAGTGCAAATAAAAATAAAAGGCAAACTGGACCCTTCAGTCAAGATATTGTCATATACTTTAATAAAATGAGCCGTGTCACGACAAAACCAACATAATGGGTTTGCGACCAGCATGGATCCAGACCAGCCTGCCCATCTGCGCAGTATGATCAGGATCCATGCTGTTCGCTTACCAACCCTATTACATGTAGAAAAACTGATAGCGAACAGCATGGATCCTGATCAGACTGCGCGGATGCGCAGGCTGGTCTGGATCCATGCTGGTCGCAAACCCATTATGTTGGTTTTGTCATGATGCAGCTCAAATGATTGATATATTGCCTTCTAAACAACATAATGACTGGGTCAACACATAATTAATATATCATGACACCATTAAATGCTAACACCAATGTTAACTGGTCAAAACAACGACAAACGCATTGCTTCAACAAACAAGAGCCTGCCATGATGATGACCGTAGATTGCTCACCTGAGAATAATACTGCAAAACAAGAATATAGAAGCAGGTCACATGGTCATGTTAAAAAAAATTAAAGACTTCCAAACTTCCATTAATGGACGCCCTGTGTGTATCAATATTGAATCAATCATTATTTCGATAGCATGATGTACAAGGACAGCCATACTTTAGATATGCCATCCATCAAAGGCCTGCATAACTTTCTGCAGGTAACTTCTTATTTTTCCCCCTTTTAACCAACAATAAACAGTTCCAATTTCAAGGTAAGAAGAGTCCATTAAACAAATGGCAGGTGATAAATTACTGTTTTCAGAGCTGCAAATCTATACAAACAGAGATCAATAGTGAACTTTATGCACCCTATAAACTTTTAATCTTTTTAAGCCAAACTACAAATGTATGTAAGTTTTCTAATAGGTTCTAACCACCAAAAATGAATTTAAAAGAATTATACAGAACATCAATGCATATGTTTATGTATACAATACACATAGGTAACTACTTTATGATCAAACCTGAGCAAAAGGTCCACCTCTCAAGAAAAACCATGCATAAAAGATCATAATAATCACATGTTTACGTCTATACAGATATGTCTTTCAAATTTGATTTCAAAAAGACCTATTATCAACAACGACCATCTTCATGTTAATTTATTAATACTTATGAAAAAATTAATCAGTTTTAGACGACAGACAAATTTCAGCATCATACAAAACATTAGAATATTAAGCCTGCGCCGCAACAGATTCTACCCATGTGATCAGTGCAGACCATGATTTGACAGCACAAATCAATTGGTCTGCATGGTTCGCTATTCTGTCAATATATGAGCCGTGTCACGCTATCGGTTTCTCTACTTGCTATAGAGTTTGTAAGCGAACAGCATGGATCCTGATCAGACTGCGCGGATGCGCAGGCTGGTCTGGATCCATGCTGGTTGCAAACCCACTATGTTGGTTTTGTCATGGTGCGGCTCATATATTTTGTTATTTCCTAAAAACTAAAAATAAAGCCACACTGAAAGATTGACAGAGCCCATTTACAATATATAATGTTTAATTTACTTAAAATCAGTTTTACGTCACAGCGACACATAGGTAATATGACGATGTTAGATCCAGCTTTACTGGTTGAGGAAGACCTCAGATGCCCCTCAGTGCATTATTTCAGACAGGAAAGGGCACCTGAGTAGAACCACCGGCAATATTTAATGTGGTAAGGGTTAAAAACTATAAATTTGAACCTATTAATATGTAAATGAACCCAGAAAATTTCATAGAAGTTTTGAAGAAAGCATTACATAACTTTCACTTAAGATATCATATAAAACGTTCCTATTTCAAAAAATATTAATTAATTACATGTACATGTGACTACCTGAGTAAATGACATGTGGAATAAACAAAATGACATTAAATGACAGCTCTAGGAATGGCTAATTGAGCTAAAAAAATATCTTCTGAAGTTTCTATGAGGGAAATTTGCATTTATTAGTTGTATTTTTTTTCCCCTGATATTTTCTTATATTTTATGAAAATATTATTAAATATATTCAAATACTTTTAATTAACAATAACTATCAATTTCTTGCAATGACATTTTTCAGTAAAGTTGGCCCGATAAGGGTTAAAAAACATGCTCTTTTGTGCTGTTTTATGATCTCATTTTATATATGTGATTTAAATGTTATCTCTTAACTGTATGATTTTATTATTTGTATTATCATGGGCATATCTTTAGAAGAATTGAAAATTTATGTATTTTTAAAAGGTGCTAGTGAAAAATAAAAGTGTAGCTTCGGAGTAAGATATGGACTATGTACTAAAATAAATGTCTCATTTTATTTTTTTATTAATTGGATTTATTAGTTTTTCTATTGAACTACTGATAGGCATAAAAAATCAAAATTGGCGCCATAAATTATGACACTTAAATTATTTCACAAAATTAATTAACTATTTAAAGTAGAGGTGGGGAGCAAATTAGTTATATTAATACTAAAAAATAATGAAATAATAATAAATTTTTCATAAAAGTGTATCCAAGATAATCTGCCTCTTTCTTTAATGCTATGTTTGAAGTATATAGGAGGGGAACCAAAATTCTATATCTCACCCACTTTCAAACAATGTGATATATGACTTATATTTCACCAATATTTTTCAATATATATCATCGAAAACTTTTACTATAAAAGTTATTATCACTGTCATTCCTTAAACAAGTATCCAGTCAAAATTACCACTCCGGAACATGTCTAATCTAAATTCACTTAATAAAGCGGAATTTACAACCCCAATTAAACAATTAACTCCAAATTAACGATGTCATGACCGTTTAAAATGACCTCTAACATATCACTTGTAGCCAAACTAATTCAAAATAGGCCAAGGTCAATTTTTTTTTTTTTTGGTGCTTGGGTTTAGAGTCACATGCATCCAACATAGCTTACAAAATTAAAGATCATAGATACCACTGGTTCTTTTATTAGTTCATGTGCAGGTAGGATTCCTCATAATAAAACTACTTGTTGGATAGTTAATACTGAGGGCATTATTCAAGTTTTCATATTATGTCATCACACATCCATTTCAATATTCAATATACATGTAAAATCATTCAATCATGATGCAATGTTTACAACAAGTTGACAAGGAATGTTTGAATACCACTATTGCCAAGAAGCTAACCAGCTAGCATACTGAGAGGGAAGTGGCCATATTAAAGTGCATGCATTGATAATAAATGTTAGATACTTAATAGGTAACTTGGGGGTCTACTGAGGCTGAAAAATTCATCATGGAACAGGCACCAATGAGGGTAGCAAAATTTTTCAACAAAGGGTATTAAATGCATATATTCCAGAGGGTGTTTGGCAGGTTTCAAGCTTTCAAGAGGGGGTCATGAATAAAATCTGTGCCGATTTACATTAGTTTTTGCATTTTTTTTACTTAAATAAACATAAATTGATATCCAAATCTAGCCAGGGGCGGGTCATGACCACCTTACCCTCTCCCACCCCCACCCCTTTCTGGATCCACCCATATTTAAGATTAGTATGACACAACTATGAAGCAATTGAGATCTATTTCACTAAGTAATAATGAGACCCTGATATCAATACTATTTGACAGTCACATTGACACAGAGTGGACCTAGATTAACCTTGATTTACATACTTCGTATCAACAAAATACAGTTGAGGAATATACAGGCCTATCTTTTAATTCTGAGACAGTGAATTTCTTGAAAGAGGTAATCTCTTGGCAGTCTGTTTAATTTGAAAACAAAATTAATAGAATTGTTGAAACTGTTTCAAAAAAGGTAATTTAACTTATGTTAAATAAAGTTCAAAGGTTTTAATGTAAACTTATTATGAATGTTCATGTCTAAACTAAGGACTTTCTTGACTAGTCAATTAAGACTTGTAAAGGAACGAAATAAATTTTGGACGGCACTGTCTTTCAACGTTAGACAGTAATGAAAAGTCTGTAAAATCGTCATCCGTTCATCAAAATTAATTACTGTAGGCTACCCTTGGACTAACATAGAAAACATAGCCTTGGCCTAAGTAGGGCTTGAATCCATTGGTTGGGAGGCACCACAGCCCCTATGATATCAATTCCCTTGCATTTCAAGCACTTCAATCATTTCCTCCCTTACCATTTTTATATCAGAAAATTAAAATATCCAGTGGAATTTTTTTATTCATGTTAAAATGAATTTTGTTATTTTTTTTTTTTGTATTTAAACAAGATTTGTGATTTTTGTCATAAGTGCCTTAAAATATTTATTTGTGTTAAAAGTTTTAAAGTTTCTTCAAAGTGACAAAGCGAATCAAGCAGCTCACAGGGTCCTGACCTAGTCTGTCAAAATATAATGACATGCCAAAGCTAGAGTCTGTGATATTTTCCTTCTGGGTCAGAATCTCGCTTTTGAGGTAAGATATTGCCCAGACACAAAATAGCACAATATCTTGTCGCGCAGTATAATGATTAGGTCCTGTCCCCAAAGAGTTTGTGGAGAGACATATAATGGTATATATATATATTATATACAGTCTCTGTTGCTACCATCAAAACTTTCAGCATCCATCCTATTACAGTACACTTTAAAAATCAATTCCTCCCCATCAGGTCAGTATCCACCTATGAAACAATCAACTGACTTAAAATAAACTGGTGAACGATTTTTTAAAAAATATCAATTTTAATAACAGATGGATAATCTAACAACTACCCTGCACGTTCAGCAATATTCAACCGTAAACAATGTTGTAGAACATCGAGTACCACTAAATCAACTCTAATCAGCTGACATCGTAGATAAACATCTAAAAGTGAAATAAACATCAAAACTTTCAGTAAAACTTTTGCAAACTTTTAAAGACTATAATTACGTGATAGATAATGGGTAAACAAACGTGAAAACTTTACTATAAGTTTATGTAGGGTATAAAAATAAGATAAGGGAACTAAAACTTACAAGAAAACACAAAATAAAATATCCTAGACGATTTCCGTCAAGCGAATATGTCACCTGTCATTAACCTGTTGGCCTAGATTGACAGACAACCGGAGAGTTGAAAAGGTACGCAACTCTGACTGAAAAAAAGGCCAAACAAATTTATACTACTTTCATTTCGTTTTTTGTCCTACTTCTTTAAGTGTCATTATGACGCGTTTAATTTCGTTTTTCGCGGTCTAGGAATGGTAATTAAAATTCAGGAAAACATCTTTTTGGTATTTTATACCTATTTACTTCTGTACATTAATGTCATCAAATAAAAATGTACAGAAAGAAATAGTAGATCAATTTAAAATGGATCCATTTTAAACGATTTTAATTATCTTAAATTACTGAATATAATATTTAATATTATTTAATTCATCGTAATAAAAACTGAGTTGTAATAGCTTTACAATATATGTAACTTCAGGAACTTGCCCTGATAACTTCTGAGAATAACAATTAATTATCAATGTTGTTATTTAGCTACAAGTTATTTATTTTTTTACATTCCTTCTGTGATGGTTTTGTTTTGGCGCCAAAATATCGCGGGGTTTCTTCATCTCGCATTGCAGACCGTGGAATTTCTGCGGGAAATTTACCTGACCACCAGTCGAGACTTTCACAGAGGCTTTGGTAATCTGAGAGGTGGCGTGTTTTACAATTTAGTGATTACTAACCAATATACAAACAATAACTAAGTTTGTTACATTTTTTTCAGCTCCAAGAGCTTATAAATTAAATGATCTACACTCTTTCTATATATAAGTAGTACATCGGTTCAGTCCTCGTATGAACGAACTTATTTAATCATTTAATTATAATGCGAAAAATAAAGTTATCAAGAACTATTAATACCTGTAAGTATGGACCTAATCGTATACTTCCTAGAAATTTTAAAAGATTTTCGCTCAAAACGCTTAAGTAAGTCCACTTACAAGAAGGGCATGCGACAGCCTTGAAACAACCCTTAAATTAGCTTTCTGGCATCGATCAGAAAGCCATTGCAAACGGATTCGTCCAGATTCTAGAGTACCCCAGTACCCAGGTACCAAGAATAAGATGTTTGTTTTTGTTATAATTAATTGTTTTTATTAATCTTTTTGTTCGGCGACCAGTTCGTTTTTTTTATGATCCAAACACTAGTAAAAATTATGTAAAAAATGTGAATAATGATCTCTTTAGGAAAACTAGCAAAATGCCAAAACCCCTCTAGAATATTCATTACCCATTTCAAAACCTTCCTACCCTATCCCCTCTGGAAAAAATCCTAGATCTACTCCCATATTACAGAAATATTTAGATATAGCTCTGCGTAATAATTAACAAAAAAAATCAATTATCCAAAATAAAAAGGATTTTTTTGTCCATCATACTTATATTATTGTGAAATGTAGAAAGGAAAGTACGGAAACCATCTGTTGTTATATTGCTAAAAACAAGGAATCAATATAGTTCCGCTAATGTGTGACGGTGTCATAGAAATATAGATAATAGGTGATAAATTATGATGTATCAGCAATATTTTGAAGCCATAAAACGCTTCAAATTACCATCACACGTCCAAATGTCCACAATTATTACATCGCAGTACTTGCGGTGCGTTTACGAATGATACAGCCCGCCGTCTGACTTGTTGACATCAATTTCTGTGTGATTGAAATACAAATCTTATTGTTGGGATACATCATGTTCTAACAATGAGTGAATGTGTTTGCTAAAATCATATAGTGGTTGTTATGACACGATACTAGTGTTTGTTAGTACAGGAAATTGAGGAAGCGAAAATTCAAGTCATGACTTCAAGTTGAAAGATTAATTTATGATCGAGCTTAAATAAATAAATAAATAGATAGATTAATAATAATAATAATAATAATAATAATAATAATAATAATAATAATAATAATAATAATAATAATAATAATAATAATAAAAACAATAACAATACTAAATTAAACGATCTATTTATAAAGAAACGAAGAATTATTTAGGCTTAATTGTTTCGTGCTTTAAGACGATGGCGGGCTGGTATAAGTCGTATGAACCATGGACCTTTTTCACCGGTTTGAATACTCAAGTGTCCATTAAATATAACCATACACATTCATACATTCTTTAAACACTAAGATTATTCAAAACAAAGCAATCAAATGAAAATTGTAGACTCGATCCTTCATATTTAGTTATAGAGTTGTTTGGAACACCCTTGTTCTTCATATTTAGTTATAAGGACTGGTATTTCTATTCATATCTGGCGTTAATTTATATTGTTTTGGATCATCCCTGTCCTTCATATTTAGTTGTAAGGTTTATTGTTTTGACCATTTAATCATAAGATTCTCATATCCTTTATATATTTCTGACCGTGAAAATTTCCATGTCCTTAATCTTTTTAATAAAAACTTTTGTTTGGAGCACGCTGGATTAAAATTTTTTATCCCAACGTTTTAAGTCAAGGGAAGCAACTTATAATACGTTTCTGTAATCATTTCTTTCTTGTGGCAATATACGGACAATACAACTCAACGTGCAGATTAAGTAAAATCTAATATAGAATTATCTACAAAGGAACACCTTAATCTGTTTCATTTAAAAGTTATCAACATAGCCTACTAGCGGCTACTGAATCTACGAATGTGACCAGTGCAGACCAAGGTCAGCCGGTCATGGTTTGCACCCAATCGCAACTGTTCGGCCCTTTCCGTCAGTCTTCGGATATCATTGGGTTTGCAATGTTCGCATTCAGGCACTACTTAATTTGAAAGTTTCCCCGAAACTGATGAATTGTTATAATTTACAAAAGTTAAGCTTATAATAAAACTATACATGGACAGTTGCAAATTATAAATAAATGACTGTTAACTTTCTTAGAAGTTATCACGTATTGGCATAACATTTATTGTTTATTCGTTTATCGTTAAAGTACTAATCCATTTTTCGTTTCATTCGTTATTTCGTTTCATTTATTATTTCGTTTCTTTTATCAATTCGTTTCATTTATTGTTTTATTTCGTGTATATCGTTTTGTTTAGTTTATAGCATCGTTTCATTTTATTATTTCGTTTCGTTTAGAATCATTTAATCTATCGGATCATCTCGGCTATTTCGATGTCCTTATCCGAAGTTTGACGGAAATGGCCGAGAAAATGCGATTGTCATTTTATATTCATATCATTTCGTTTAAATGGTTTCGTTTCATTTATCGTTTCGTTTTAATAATAATTTGAGCGTCTGCAATAATGACTTGACATAGCCGCTAGCGAAATCAACTTAATTTGTCCGGCCAGACTGTACACAATTTTTCAATATTTTGAAATTGAAGTCCTTAAAATAATAATGGGCTGCTCTATATATAGTTATTAAGTGGGACAAATATATTTATTAGTCTATTACACAATTTTAGCCCCACTGCATGAGCGGTTTTCCCGCGGGTAAAGTAATTGATTCGAATGACATGAAAAAGGTCGTAATAAAATAATTTGAGCATTCTAAACAGAATATTAAAATTATATCCGATTATTCCATTTTTTCACTTCATACATTCATGCCTCCCTGTCAAAATTAGTCAAAAGCACCAAAAACTTAATAAAGGTAATTTAGATACATAAAATTGATTTAAACATTGTGTTTTATGTGTTGAAGTTCTTTCCGTCAGTCTGTACGTTAAGTCGTTAATATCTTTATTTCCCTAGTATTCTGAACACCTTGCAAAACGCCGAACATTGCTGTTCGGAAACAGAAACACCTGACTTCGTTGCTTGCGCGACAGTGACGCCCTCAGTTTGCGCATCTTGATTATTTATTAGTATAAAAAACGTGTAAAAATCGTTTGATTTATAGAGGCATTTGTTTTCATAGCAATTTTTACTGAAAACCCGCGATATGGACAATGTTGTTTTATGATGGTGTTGAATTGTACTTATTCAAAAAACTTACAATGTATTCAAGCGTATTCAAAAACTTAAAGATCCTGTAACACATATTTTTCATGGTTTTATATCATAATAAGGTGCTCAAATTAAGATTTATCAATATTGTAAGTTCAAAAAAGCATTATTTATAAAGATATTACCGAATTTAACATTTCATGTAAATAAAGGGAGGTAATAAAAATTATTTTCTATGAAGTCTAAATAAGAAATGAATGCATATATTTAAATGATTACATATAATATGTACAAATATTTGCAATACATATTTGACATATTCTTCGATGTTTGAAAATTGTTTTATAAGCATAATTACATACATATATATAATTGCACTTAAGTGTGGTATACAACCTCAATTACAACATACAGGATCTTTAATAAGGGTAATTTAGATTCATAAAATTATTTTAAAACATTGTGTATTATGCGTTGAAGTTAATGTCTTTATTTCCGTTTGTCTTTACGACAATTCATACGTATGTTTGTTCCCACCTTGTAAAACACCGAACATTGCTGAAATTAAACGAAAACAACTGGGTTCGTTGCTAACGCGACAGTGACGCCCTAAGTTTGCGCATCTTAATTTTTTATTATTTTAAAAAAACGTGTAAAATCGTCTGATTTACAGAGGCATTGGTTTATGTTTCACAGCAGTTTTACTGAAACCTGTGATATGGACAATGTTATTTTATGATAGTGTTGAATCGTATTTAATTACAGAAGCGTATCCCTGGCGATGATCAAATGAGCGTCAACATGATATTACAATTATAATAAAAGAGTGGCAGTAGAATCACGTCACGAAGTTTGTGGTGATTTTACCATCATCACTTAAAGCTAAGAGTTTCAACATGTATAACTATTTCAACAAGTTTCAGCCTTTTTCGTTATTCTTCAGTAAAGGACTTTGAACAGCAATTGCTTCAACATTTTCCGTCATTCTTCGGTTAAAGACCTCAATACCAATTTCAACATATGGGCCCTTTCTGTTATACTTTGGAACTCGAACATCAATTGCAACGTTTCGGCCTTTTCCGTTATGATTCGGAAAAAAAACAACTGCTTTACCATCATTGCCCGACCTGTCTGCTCTTAATCTAGTGAATTTTAATAAAAGTACCCAGATATGCATGCAATTAAGAAAAAAAAGTAATTGATGACAAAAATAACAACAACATGCAAACAACCAAACACACGTTAATATGACTGATGGAAACTGACCTTTGTACCGATGCTGTCGGTTGTGGATTCGAACTTGTAAGTAGCACCGCCAGAAGAAACCGCATTGAAATCCGTCATACGTTTAGACCTAGAGGAAGAGGTGTGGGATGTTTCAGTAGTCTCGGCTCGAACCAATGTAGTCCCCGTGATGACAGTAGCACTGTGTGACGCACGGGGTGAGTTTGAGCCGTCGGAATCGCGGCAGTATACCACGCCGGTCTGGTTGACATGTATACTGGGGGTGCATCCCATGACTCTATTCCGGCAACAGCACGTGAATAAATCCGTCTTGAAATTTGAGTGATCAGCAAATGTAATTAGATTTTATTCCGAGACAGATGTGATTTTATTCCGGTGATATTTTGTACGACAAAACACATTAACAAACGCCATTAAGGAAATGTAATTAAACTTTTTGATTTAATAAATCTTGATAAGTTTGATCACATTTATCTTCACTAGGTACGTCAAGAATACAAACTGAATAAATCCATAAGTTTTATTCCGAGAAGGATTTTGAATAACACAGGCTTAAATAAAAAACTTCAATGCAAAAAAAAATGTGTGGATATTTTAGAAGAAAATTTCCCAACTTGTGCTCTCCGAATAACAGGCATATAACGAATGCTAGTTTCAAAATGCAAATTTAAATTTTGTAGTTTTCTATCCAAACTAAAAAATTAAATCTGTCAAGGGTGTAGGTTTTTGTCGAAACAGTAAAAACGTCTAGACTTCAATGAATGTGTGTTACATTTAATTCAATTTTAAAAAAGAAAAAAAAAACACAATATAAATTCCTGGAAAGTGTGTCAATGAAATACGGTCTGCCCGAAGTGTAAGTATATATCATGTTTTGGTCGCAAGATTTCACGTGCAAATTAGATGTACATACATTATGCCGTGCACTCATAACAATTAGTTTAGTTCAACAAACTCCAGTATAAAAGTGTTATTCCATTTATAAAAGAAGAATTATCTCCTAGTTAACACATCATTTGTTCACAAATACTTCATGTAGATTAGAGATAAGATTTTATATTCATTATATATCCTGCACTTGCTAAAACAGCGTTTTAACTTGAACGATATATTGTTCCTTCTTAATCCTTTTCACAATTAATCACCAATTAAATGACATTCCTGTACGTAAATTGTACGTATTTTAATTCCGCATATGTAATGTAAGTTTTTATAACGTTTCGGCCTCAATAAAAGCCAATTAGCTACAGTCGGCGAATATATTGATGGACAAACAAGCACAAATTAAAATGACATCTGCTATATATGAAGCATTTTATTTGTACCACAATCTCGATTTAATACAGCAATTCACTTATAAATCCAATAAAAGAGGCATTTTTCCTCTCAATTTGAATGTCACAATTATTATCCGACAAGAAGACAGTTCCCGAACATTATTCCACCCTATACTGTTTATTATTTTCGATACTTTCACGCTAGAATCAGAGTCATTCATTCATTCATATTTTGGCATCATATATCAATATAATATGTACCATGTAAATAAAAAGGTGTTAGCCTATCAGAAAATTACATTGTCATAAAAAACTACCGGTTTCGGAGACAAAATGCACAGAGCTTCTATTCATTATAATGGTTTTAAGAATAATTAATTATGGTGACATGGGAAAATATTATGAACAGCTTGCCATACAGTCACATAACCTGGACAGCCGTCGTAAAAAGGCCTCTAGGGCAAGAAAGCGTACTTAATATTAGACTTTGACTGCATTTAATAATTTATGTTGACTTTTAACCTATATTTTTCATGCATTAGTACCGTATTATAAAAGAGACGCTGTGAAGAAAACGTATAAAATTCGGACATGTTTTCTTTCGGATATCAGTGATAAGTTAAACAATCCCAATTATAGCTTAGATATATAAACATACGTGTCCATTGTCAATTCTATATAGGACATAAACGACGGTCGCCTAGGAAACGTAAATGTATTGTATTGAACTTTTTTTCTATGAAAATTTATTTCTAAATATAGCCAAGGACGGAAAATAATAGCACTTCTTTTTTCAAACTATTCTTTGATTTCGTTCTGTTCGTATCTATATTGGGTTGATATTGTATTAACGATGTAATTGTGTCTAATAAAACGATTTGTATGGATCCAATATAACAATGTAATTGGATCAAATAAAACTATAACTGTAGAACTCATGGTATTTACGAATATAATATGTACGTTTTAGTCGCGGATTTCATTTATAATTATACATTAGGCCCATATTTTATAAATCATATTACTGTTTTGCAAGAAACTAAGCGGCAAAATAAAGTTTGCATCTCTTGTCATTCAAAGCGTTTTTTCTCAAATGAATGAATGAATGCCTTGCTTTTTATCTAAAATAGTCCACTTTATGATACATTGTATTAGATAAAATAAAAAAGACGTGGCTTTCATGTGACGACTTTATAGGAAAGGATATCCAAAAAACAAATTGATTGATTGATTGATTGATTGATTGATTGATTGATTGATTGATTCTTATTGTTTGTAACTTTATTTGTTTGTTCTTTCGATCGTTTCCTACCATCTCAGAAAGCAAAATCTGCTAGTCATAATCCATTCCCCGCTCAAAAGTTGATGCGATTTCAAAATTGGACACTTTAGAGTTAAAATAAGGAAAGTGAAAGCATATTTATATGAGATGTGAGTGTTTACATAGAAACATTCAGTAAATTATCAACGCTTAGATATCTTAGAATAACAATATGTTTGTTGCTTGTATTTTATATGAACATATGGCGAGTATTTGATAACGAATGACAAATCAATACAACTACAAAAGACGGACTTTTCCCAGCTATTCATGATCACACGACATCTTACGCTGTTTTGTTTTTGTTTAAAATAATTATGGCTCTTGTATGTGTTAAAGTGCCTTGTAGAGGAAAAGCATATAGAAACAGCGTATCACGTGATACAGTTCAATGAAGTGTTTCACGAGAGTTGAGGGTTTACATGGTTTAGGACAACATTGCTCAAGATCTCACGATTTTACACCGCCCCCACCCCCACGCCCCATCCTCAATCCCCCTACCGCTAATCAAATATAAGTGAAATTGACAAAATAACACCGCTAGTTCTAGTCAGTTTTGTTACGTATAATTACTTAATATTTTACAGATAGTATTGCGTATTCAACAGGCACGAGAAACCATTTTTAATTGACCACGTAATTTTGCATAACCATTTAAAGTTTCTTCGGACTATTAAAGTGAATCTACAATGGGCACATTTTGCGTAATTATTTCAAATATTCATAAAAACAATAGAAATGTATCATTTGGATATTCTTATGAAATGTTGTTTGAAAAAAATGTCGATAAAGTTCTATTGAATGAGCATTTATATGATGAATAATAATATTTTGTCCTAGAACGTTTTATTATCCGGTATATAAATATATATGAAATATCCCATCATCTACAACGTTTTATTATCAGGTATATAAATATATGAAATATCCCATCATGTACTCGTATCTCACACTTGCCAACAACTTACATACATGTATAATTATTTCAGGGTGTGCTGTTATGTCTAATACTAAATACTATCAAAGTTATTAGGCTCTCTTAATAGAATAAATACACCGTAATTAATTAAATAAATTAATTATTCATGCAATAATTATTATTCATGCTTTATTAATGCCTGCAGTAAACTGTCATGGATATATGCCGATTTTTTTTTTCTACACACACACACCACAATAACCTTAGAACGAATGTGTAAATTTCAAACCACGACAGTCATTGCAAAATATATTGCATTCTGGTCAGAATAATTAAAGTTTCGTTAACCTTAATCTGCCGAGCTTTCTTATTTGGGCTTGTACGGTTTAAATTTTGTAGAACTGTCCATTATCAATTTTGGGGGTATCAAGATGGTCAGCCAATGGTATAGATCCTAGTCAGACTGCATGGTCTGGTACAATACTGTTTGAAAAAGTCTAATCTCTTCCGGTTGCAACAAAATTTGTCACTATAGTATGTGTGCATTCCTGTGTTGATGAAATAAACAAATGTAATACAGATAGAAAAAATGTTTTAAAATATTAATTTTACTATTAAAAGAATGTTATACAGGTGTTAATTTAATAATGTAAAGTTAAATAACTGTCGTTTTATACTTTGGATATTTCAAATCCGGTACAAACACCTTATTTTAACATTTTATGGTTATACTTGCACAGGGATCTGGAAACAAGAAGTATCTTTAAAAAAAAAGATAATCGGCCGGAGTAAAACAGTTACCTTGCAGATGTTCGTTCTTAGTTTTCCATGCGAAAGTCTTACATAAAATAAACAGTTCTATAGAAAATGTAACGAGATCTGAATGCAGTGTGTAAAATGTTTTGTGGGAGGAAGTATTATTGTTAAACAGAACTTAAATATCTGAGCAATTTAACTAGAAAGTTAACTATCCTGTACATCTTACTTTAGAACTATCCTTCATATTTTATTTTATATTGGCAAGAACTATCCTTTACATTTTAGTTTAGAACTATCTTAGAATGACAAGAACTATCCCTTACATTTTATTTTAGAATAGTCAATGACATTCACAGATTTCATTTTGTAATTTTAAAATGGCCAATGAAAACTGTGCTTAAATTCAGTTCAAGTCAAGGCCTTCGTCCGGAAAAAAATGCATTAGCCCCACACTTGTGTTTGTATTTGATTTTATTTATACTCGCCACCGGTTGCCCATATGGGCGAGTCCTCCAGAAGAGTGTTAGTCATTTTACATTTTGGAGGATAGTGCAAGATACAGATACAGAAAGATGCCCCAATTCCAGCAGATTCTCATGGTTTTTTCACGTGCCAAGTGTTTAAGCACTCATACACGGGACCTCGATTTAAAGTCTAATCCGAAAGACTGAATAGTAATTTTAGTTGGCCAGCCCGGGAATCGACCCCACAATATCGAGATTACAAGTCTCGCGCTCCAACCAATTGAGCTATGTGGTCTGGGGCTCCACTCTTTACTAGACATACAGTTATATATAGTTTGACCATTTCTACCCGAACACCGCTTGCCCTAAGCCAATCAGAATGAGGAAAATAATATCATATGGTAACAAAATGGACGACAAAATACCTCACAACAAAAAAGTCGAGCTAACAGATCTTCTTGTTTCGTAATGCTATAGCACGAGAGTGATTTGTTTTTATTATCTATTTAAATTACCGGGGCGTCATAAGGTCAGACCACAGTCAGCCATTTTCTTTGGCGCCCTGAATTGCAAAATATTGAAAAATGCGCAAAGCGCATGTGTGCGCAATTTTTATGCAAGAATATAGCTTAGTAC
Organism: Ruditapes philippinarum; assembly: GCF_026571515.1. Taxonomy (NCBI): domain Eukaryota; kingdom Metazoa; phylum Mollusca; class Bivalvia; order Venerida; family Veneridae; genus Ruditapes; species Ruditapes philippinarum. The sequence continues at coordinate 213,541 of NW_026860272.1, forward strand.
CCTTTCAGAATATATTATTAAAGTTTAACATTCTTTATGATTGACGTAATGCGTGCATCATTTGTTTCTATTTCATAATAACTTTGTTTCTTTTTTGTTTAATTTACATAATTATTAGTTATATTCTTACAACTATACTGCATTAACACACAAAAGAACATTAACATTTTTGGAATTATTTACTGAAATACTTTGCACACGTTGTGCACTATATATCTGTGACCTAAACAGATTTCCCTAAAATAATAGTATTTTATCTTTTATAAATACGCAATTTTATGACACTGTAGAGTGTTTGGGTTTGTTAACCCTCGCCACCGGAAAGAGACCATACAGGCAAGCTTTTTTATGAAACACAGATGAAAGGGACGCTTATAATTTAATTAATAAAATGCTATATATAAACTACCACAAGATGGAATCACAGAATAAAATCGTTTGTTAGACTTTGAAAGAGCATGTCGCAAGGAAACCAGAAGATTGTAACTGTCGTCCGATGATCGCGTGAGAGATGCGTGTGTGACAAAATGAAATTCGTTATCGATTTGTAATTCATATATTAAATTAGAGTAATTTGGCTTTTAATGGACTCGGATTGTAATAAAATTTGTTAGGAAGACACGAAATGTCTATTTTAGCGAAAATTCATTTACGCGAAAATGTCGGTAACAAAATACATGTATCTAAAAGCTGTTTTTAGAGGTCTAATTAACACTTGTTTACCTAGTTAATATAATACTCATCATTTCACAAAATAGCAATAAAATTTGTGAATGATAATTGTGGCGTAAATTAAGAAAATTATTTTTATGAGTCAACCATTTACGACAGTGGTATTACATAATACATAATAATGGTCGTCTTCATAATTTTAGGGACCTTTTGATTCAATAGTTCCAAAACCAATCGTAACAAAATTTCGGTTTGGAGTCGCTACAATTAGACAAGATAATAAGTCGTGGTCACGATATCTAATCTTGAGGCCACAAGATAATAAGTCGTGGCCTCAAGATAATAACTCGTGGCCACGATATAATATCTTGAGGCCACAAGGTTATAATTGAGGCCACAAGATAATAAGTCATGGCCACAAGGTAATAAGTCGTGACCACGAAATAAAATAAAACTGCAAATGTCACCTCTATGCCACCGTATATATGTTATAATTCCAATCGTTCTTTCCCCACTGTTGTCACGGAAATGTCAAATTAAAACACAAATACAAATGGATATATGGATTGACGTACAAAGGAGAAAACCTTTGACGTGTTTCCAATCTTAAAAAAAGAAACAATTTCCAAGATGGAAGGACATTTGAGAAGTAAGACTGAAAAGTATCACTCATTAAGATGAAACAAATTGCACGTTTTTCTCGCGATCTCTGGAGGACGATATCTATTAAGAGAATTGTTTCTTTATATAAATGTGTTTGCGAGAAAAAAATATAAGTCAAAGAAACAAGTATAAACGAAAAGTTCGATAAATAATTATACATGTATATATATATGGAAGTATTTATACTAAAAAATGTCACCATCTCATTTTATGCATTCATTATTATCATCATCAAAATGACCACCACCATCATCGTCGTCTATTTTATAAATCTATTCGATATGATATAATTATGCTATGAGAATTATGATATGTACATATATTCCCACTTATTATGGTATATATCAGAAGACTATTATATATCTTTGCAATCAGTCCGGGGATTAAGATAATATATACCTGCATGTACTAGTGTATATAAGAAGGCTATTGTACATGTATATCAGTACAATATGATATATATCAGTCCGGGGATTATGATAATGTATACCTGCATGTACTGGTGTATATAAGAAGGCTATTGTACATGTATATCAGTACAATATGATATATATCAATCGTCGTCGTCGTCTATTTTATAAATCTATTCGATATGATATATGCAATGAGAATTATGATACATATATTCCCACTTATTATGGTATACATATCAGAAGACTATTATATATCAGTGCAATCAGTCCGGGGATTAAGATAATATATACCTGCATGTACTAGTGTATATAAGAAGGCTATTGTACATGTATATCAGTACAATATGATATATATCAGTCCGGGGATTAAGATAATATATACCTGCATGTACTAGTGTATATAAGAAGGCTATTGTACATGTATATCAGTACAATATGATATATATCGGTCCGGGGATTATGATAATATATACCTGCATGTACTGGTGAACATAAGAAGGCTATTGTACATGTATATCAGTACAATGTGGTATATATCAGTCCGGGGATTATGAAAATATATACCTGCATGTACTGGTATAAAAGTACATGTATTATATATCGGGTGATAAACTTTGCTTATTACTAGAATCCCAGCCTTCTCTAAAGTTCCAAATATTTCAGAAATCTGATTAACTTTATGCTATTATTGTGCTTACCATGCTTATATCAACTTCAGAAATAGATAAACCTTTTATATACAAATAAATGGCCTAGATTTGTTATAGATTTTTCCCCGGCTAATTATTTCTCTTCATATTGGATGATGCTGGTAAATTGTTGTATATGTCTAATTACAAACAATTTCTGACGAATAATAAAGCTTATTGACGTCAAAGTGGTAGACCTTATGGCAATCAAAGTGGTTGACCTTATTGCAATCGCAACTTTTTGTACTTTTCTGTTAAAATTCGAATAAGGACTATGGATTATATGGTAAAGGGTTATCGATGAGATGTAACATTTAAAAGTCTTTCTTTCGCAAAGTTGTCGGTTACGATTGAGATTACGTATGTCGAGACGCCAGTAAAAGATAAATGCGCACTTGCCGGAAGTGCTCGTCTGCTAAAGTCTAAACCTTCAGGTCTGTTACTACATGTATTACACGGAAAAACTCATACTTAATGTTAATTATTGGTGCGCAGTCTTTATCGAAGAATACACCTATAATGATTAATAGTTCTTCTTTGAAATTAGTTTCAGCAAAATAGAGGAACAGTTTCCCTAATTAAAGACTTTGGGAAAAAGGAAACAAAACAGCAATTGAGATATATATGCTTTGTCTGAGTATGAAAGTATATATGCACCGAAAAAGCAATCCATATTTATTTGTTGTCTTTTTTCCATTTTAAATGAGTGAATACGGTTGTTTTCTAATATTGACCTTTTTAAAGTACGCTTATCCTATACTAACACAGAAGTTCATGGACGGTAGTGGTAAGTGCATGCTAAATAAATAAATAAACCCCTCCCTCTATGTTTAAGCTATTTTACGGTCAGTATTTTAATATTTCGTTTATATTCCGTTTATAACGCTATAGTTCTCGCGTGCACTCGTACGTTTTATATTGCCTTGTCGATCTTATTAGCAAAAGCATGTCAATGAAAAACGGCCTTTATAAAGCAAAGTTAAAGCGACAGGACATGCCTTCAAAATAGAAAACAAATATTCAAATTATATTGAAAGTTTTTAGAACAATATAAATAATCCGTGTGGCACTTTCTAGAAAATATGATAAATTTAACTCTTTTTTTTGTCAACATACTAGTTCAAGTTATACTCAATGCGTTTTATTTTTGCACATTTCGACATTCATTTTTGGAAAGGAAGTGCCTTAAACTGGATTCAATCGCTTTTCAACCTTTGTTTAAGACCACCTCTGCATAAAGGTCACATTGTTAGTTAAGACCATTTTTCATTGATTCTTCAAATACATTAAAGTCTTCATTGATTGAATATTATACAAAATAACCTCCAAACAAAGACTACCTGTAAATAAAGGCCACGTTCAGTATATCTCCCTTGGATGACCTTTAATCACAGGTTTGACTGTATCTCTATATCTCCATACTTCAAGCATATTTTAAAGTTATAAAATAAGCCAAAAAGTCGGTCAGTTTGATAATAAACATACAAACTGCATTAACGAAATTGGAAAAAATAATGAGAACCCGACTGAAATTTTTTCCCGGAACTGTCATGGAAACTTAACAGTATATCAAGGTAAACCTAGTGCTTAAAGTATCAGCATGGTTATTAAATAATATCGCATAGTTGAAAATGAATTTATCTGTGAACTGATTTATCTTTTTGGCAAATAAACTATACGTAATCTGTAAATCTCGCGAGCGTTCATTTATCGATAGCGTGAAAACCATGAAACACTGGGGGTGTAAGGTATGCAAGTCCGAACATAACATGTGGTATTTTCAATATTTTAGATAAAGTAAGTTGTCTACAGGCATCTTGGTTTCCAAAATTTACAGCTCATAAACCTTTATATTGAACATATAACTAGGATAACAAAACAAGAAGCAAACGAAGAAATAAAATAAATGATGAAGGCAACGGAATACTGTAGATTCTCAATTTTTCGCGTTACTAAGTTTTCGCGAAAATGGGTCTACGTGACTTTTTCGCGAAGCCATAAATTCGCGATATAGTATAATTATGTAATTTTCGGGATTTTTCGTTAAGTCTCCGTAACTAACCGACATAATATTTTTAGCACAAATCATTCTCATAAAAATGTTGTTTTTATTTTTTTTAAGTCATTACCGAAATTATACCAATCGTTATATTTAATCAACAAAAATGGCTTTGCCGTTAATTTTCTATGCTATTTGATGGTGAATATTTACTTTTCTTGGACGAAGCCTTTGTTTCAAGATTTTTAAATGATGTTTTAATGATTGGTTAAAATATGTTCGCATGTTGTTGCGCTTCTTTTTGACATTGTATTTATCTGTTATGTAAAACTGCAGAAAACGAACTTGGTACTAAAATGCTTAAAAATATAAGGTTCTAAATTTCGTTGAACAGCAAGAAATGCAGCGTGTTCGTGTATTTTTGATTCACTTACAAACGGATGTCGCAAAAAGAACAAAGCTTCTACTGAAAAAGTAGTTCCTCATTAACAAACAAAAAATAAATGTAAATGAAGATAATTAATTATAAACACACTTTGATATCTGACCTAATTTATTTTTGTCTTTCATTAAAAAGTGTGAGTGTACTTAAACGTCATCGCTCTCGTAACACTGTCTCGATAAAAAAAAATCCAGTCGGCCTACATTAAGCAAGCAACGCGTTTAACCTTCATAAAACGAGGTCACATTTGCATGTTCTTACGCGAGACACGGTGTACGGAATGTTTAAAACGTTGTACGACATTTACATCAACACGTTCACATTATGTACGTTTCGAGTTTAAAGATATTCAATGTTACTTTACCGCTAATATACCTATGCGACCAAGCTTTGGGACACAAAAAAAACCAACGTTTTTAGATCTGCCTCAGATCTGATGATTTTCCTTGGCCAGAGAACATTCTGTGCTTGCTTTTTACCAATCAAATATCCGAGATCTGAGTTTGGTCTCAGAAAAAAAAATGTTTAGTCCAAGGGCCAGTGCAGACAAAGATCAACTGGTACATCCGCCCCATCTGATTCTGGTCTGCACTATTCCCTATTTAGTCAGTATATATTTCAAAATAGTCCCTAAAACGATGAATGGTATTGTCCAGACTGTAAGATGGATTAGTTCATTTAAGATATTTAGGGATGTAAGTGTAAAAATGTCATACAGCAACTAGAATACTTGGGGAACATTTTCAAAGTGTTTCGGTACGCTTTATCAAAAACACTGAATTATTATTATTTTCTACTATATGCTACTGAATTGAAATATTGTTTAAGTAATGTAACCGTGATTCTGAATTTAAGAAGTTTCTTAAGAAGCTACTAAACAGAACATAAAATACTAAACTGAAGAAAAACAACAAAACTTCAGAATTGCTTGGCTAAAGAAATGCCCAAATTTTCGACTGACTTCAACAATAACGCTGTTTCTTGAGACCAATAAACAATTATCACTGGATACACACTTAAAGATTGAATTGTTTCTTATTGCTCGGAGCATACCATCAGCTTAGCTATTAATATCAATATTACCACAAGTATAATTTCTTACTAAAGAACATTTACTATTATCTACAATCATTAAAAGAAATCCGTGAGAATGTCGCATTTGTTCAGGTTTCTGCTAGAAAAAAAAACAACCGCCATTGGATTTTCCTGGTGAAGAAAAAAAATTAACCTCTTAAAACTTTCCGCCTTCGTATTGATTCTAAGATAAAAACCGCGCGCCAGTTTCAGCAGACAAGAGGGAAAACATGACTTTCCTCTCGTCTGAATCAAACCTTATCCTTCTTTATTTGTGGAATGGACTAGTCTTGCTTTGAATTTGGAGCAGGTCATTGTAAATTTAAGGCGGAGTAAGATATCAAAATAAAATCGGGTATACTTGAATCTGCACAGCCAGACACGGATGTACTGGCTCGCCTTGATCTATACTGGTACATTAATTACTGGTAACAGTCAAAGAATTAGATGTAATGTTCCCACAGGTACAAACCAATGTATAAAAGTAGTAATAACATGAAAGTAGGCAAAGCCTATGAACGGGGAAGTGTCAGATAAAAAGGTTCGTTTTTCATTTTTAAAGTGTCATTTCGGTAGTTCATGCACCGCTTCCGTTTTCAATAGGAACACTTTGGCGATTATTCTTTGGTCGAAAAGTTGCGACTATTCATTTATCGGAATACCCCCGCCGTTTAACGTTGAGTTGCATTAAAAATGGGGACGACCAACTAGAAATGATACTGAGTGTACCTTTCAAGCGGCATTTAGCAATGGTTACTGTTAGAAGTTTCCTTTATCAGTAGTTATTGTTTCAAACTACTGATCAATTTGATAGTTAATGTTTCAGTCCCCCTGTATCAATTGTAAATTTTCAAGTGTGATCAATTTGAAGTTACTGTTTCAAACGGCCTTCATCAATATTCACTATTTAAAACGTCTTTTCTCAATAGTTATCGTTTCAAACCATTTATCAATATACACTGTTTCAAAAGTAATCGTTTCAAATGCTCTTTATCAATATTCACTGTTTCAAAAGTTATTGTTTCAAGCGCTCTTTGTAAATGTTCACTGTTTCAAACACCTTATCTTAAAAGTTATCGTTTCAAACGTCATTCATCCTCACCTTTAAATATCAACAACAACCTATAACTCACACCATAATTCTGAGAAAAAAAAACACCTCAAATTTCATATGCTTATAATACCAATGGCGTATCAAAATCGCAAGCCATTTTTCATTAAAATTAAGAAAGTAGCTGAAAATCTTTGTTTGTTTGTTTGTTTTGTTGGATTAGGTAACTTTCCAGCTTTACTTGTGGAAGACGACCTCACGTGCCCCCTTTTTCAGGCACGAGCAGGCACTTGTTAGATTACGGTAGTAAACATGTGCTTGTATTGTTATATGAATGAAATGATAATCGCCCACTTCTTACAGAAAGTATCCTTTATAAGAAAACAATCACGTGAAAATATACTAAAATAGCACTTATTGCGTCAGCAATGGGAAAGAAATACGATGAAAATATTGCAAATTCCATCCAGTGTTTCATTTCTAAATTTCTAAAACTAAGATTTATGGGTCGAACATTTCTTTTCTTGTCTCGAGAAAATGGCATGAAACTAAATGCGTTAGGTCACGGCCAACTAAATATATCTTATATATCTACGACATGTATCTCATCTAATTTAGTGTCTTTCGAGTTGAGAATTTAGCACCAACCTTCAAGAAAAAATTCGAATAAATCTATCTTATGGTTAAACTGTGATTTTTTTTATTTTAATATAGTGTTAAGACTATTTCTCTAGGTTTGAGTTTTACTACAAATTTCATATGGCATTTGAATTTTGATCACTACAATCTTTAGTGTTCTGGGTATAACAAAATGATTTATATTGGGCTATCTGCGGCTCGGTGCAACTTTGTTTTACTAAATTCATTGCCATAAGCAGCGTAGTTTCATTAGCAATTTGGTACCCAAATAAACATCCAATTTTTCCAAATTCAAAGCAAGACAAATCCTTTATACAAATTAAGCAGAGTTCGGGATTAGAAGGCAAACATTCATGGATTTGTCGGGTTCTAAAAAACACGCATGCAGGTTTGCCTTGGTTCCGTACTATTTTTTGGTACGGCTTTTACCAGATTCTATACTTTCTGATTCTGAAACCCTCACATTAATATTGGACAGTTCCAAACTCAATTAATTGAAAAGTTCACGCATACATAGTAGGGTAATACAAGCTTACTGAATTTATAACAATAATGAATATATGCATGCATTTTATTTTCTGATTAAGATGATGTATGAATATCACGACACCTGTAATTCTAATGGCACGATTTATGGCACAAATTCGCAAGAAAATTGATTTGTGAATGTAAGGATTAGCGAAAATTAATCTTACGCGAATTAAACCAGTTCTACAGTATTTGCGATGACTTTTATGAAGGGTGCTCGATAGTATTTACAAATATTGTGATGAACGAACGTATTTATACAGACAAACATCTCATTACTTCTGTTTATTAAGAAAAAAAGAATACTGTTGTTTTTTTCCTTTACTCTGCATGCTCTATCAATTGCAATTATTGGCGGTATTTGTAACTTATGTGTCTACTGCAGACAATAACACATATAAATATGTGCATCAACGATATTAACTAATCGTTATTCTCGTGTGAAATGTTAAAGTTATATAGTATATTGCCATTTTATAATATACTTTGTACGTGAGCGCACGTGCGTCTCTACGAAACGGTAATAAGATGCAAACATGCGAAATCTTGATCTTATTTCTACATAAACAGAATATATTCGCCCTATAGCAGGTTAAATATACCCCAACGTAACATATATATCTCTTTCTTACTTTTATAACCGCATAACTGTATAATATTATTTTATATTCATGTATATAGTGTGGCGGTTGAAAAACTGGACCACAGACAAGGCTTCTTACATTATCACGTGCATTGATAGCAAAAAAAATCAACTAAATTGTTCAATACGATGTCTAAAAGATTGATCAATTTGCATTCACTGTGTTAATGGAATTCATCTTCCATGTCAACTTTGTGATCTATCATACCTTTTTCTAAATTACCTAGACAGCGCACGACAATATTCCATGAATCCATTATAATAAAACCACAAGGTGACAGTTTACCATAAAACCGATGTACTGAATGTACATAACTGATGTTGCGAACGTTTTATTCAACTCACATCAAAGACAGCGTGTTATATCAATTTCATTAGCACTTTTCCCATTGAACAAGTTGCTTTTTTCTCCTTTTTTCACAGAAGAAAATGAAAGACTTGATATAATACCAATTTGCGATGACATTAGAAATACAATATATCCTTTTAAATCCAATGCTCCATGTGAAATTAACATATGTGGCTAACGATGTGGTATTATTCCGTTTTTCTTTTACAAATTCCAGAAGAAAAAATATCACATAACATTTAAAATTACACAGAGAGAAAAGAGAAAAGAACTGTAGCTTTTTGAATACTGAGGTTGGTAATTAAGATTCAATGTTGAGAAAACGCAAAATTATGTTGTAAAACTGCCGAGTGTATCTGTTATAAGGAATGTTACATAGAGATAAGGAACGTCTTTCTATTACAGTACCGTAATACCCATAAAGTCTACACCACACGCACCTTCACCAGCGCGTGCACCTGCGCACACTTTCACGCGCGACTCTGCACGAGCCCGTATCTTAAGCATAACGATTGCCAAATTATTTCTTTAGGAAAATAACTGTAGCAACGAAAAAAATACAGCATACAGTTTGATAGGTAATAAATTGATGTCAATGGAACTGGAATATTTTACAGTGGCCACTTGAATCGTTGTAATAAACACAGATAAATTATTTATTTCAAAAAGGCTAAAACTCAGTACATTTTAAAATAATATTTATATAAATAAATTAGCCAATGATGGCTATGTCTTTAGATATAATGTTATATGTAATAATTATGATGTCAATGGTGGCTGTTAAGACATTAGATATAACGTAATTATTCAACTTGTTTCAATACACATGCAAACCATAAAGAAAACACACAAACAGAACAAAGATACTGATACACAGAAAATTTATGTTTGAAAATAAATCTGATTTCTCAATTCTAAAGCCAAAAACACACATGTTGCTAACTTTTTAGGTTTTCTGTTGACACAAGTTCATTAAATTCCAGTATGTGAGGATCTTTCATAAAATATCTATCAATGCATTTTGGTTGTAATTATTTATATACACAACGCTCAAATACAATGAAATTCATCTTCAATAGTTTCGCATACAAAGTCTTTCTTTTCATTTCTAGGTACTTCATTTGGCCTGGACTATAGGCCTGTTTCTATTGCTAATCTATCTGTTGACAGTCGAAAATTTTGTTTATGCAATTCTGAATTCAACAGAATCATTATTTTTTAGGTATGCTTTAAAACTCACACTTGAAAATAATCTATTATAAGAGGACACCCTTGTATCTTGGTGGTACTATCTACCGGGATTGTAAGACTTATTTGGCCCATCATCAAATAATACAAAATAAATATAGGATGAAATTATTATTTGCTGAAGAAGTTCCCATTAATAGACAGAAATACCTTTATTGGTGAAAATTCGATAAACATTTTCATGCGATGTTGGGTCCAAATGGTTAACAAAAATACTTGTTTATATGTGTAAAAAGTATTTGTTTGGAAAGGATTATTAAAAATTTTAACTTTCTTCAAAAGTTATTTGTAATATTTGGGTATTCCTGGTACAAAGCACATCCCGGTATAAAGCACCTGGATGATAGTACATGTATATAAATACAAAAAATGTACATACGTAGTTCTTAAGAATATTTTGTTTCATATTCTTATATCTTAACTATTGTTTTTCTCACATTTTTGTTTACAATTATTAAACTGATTTATATTAATTATTTCAAAATATCGCCGCTCCATTTGTGAGGAATTATTATGGTTTAGTCCAATCCAAAATATGGTAAATTACATTTAAAAGAAATGATCCCCCACCACCCTTCCTGGATTCGCGCATGCTTAAGGAGGTACAGTTGATTACACAACGTCTCACTAATGAACAACATTTATTTTAGAGCATATACGGTACTTCATGGGATCAGCAAGTATGAAAATCTAGTTTATAAAACATAAATAAAATAGAAACCTTTTTTTCTTAAATATCAGTTGAAAATCAGCGTGTTCAACCGTAGATTAAATTCAGAACAAGTTCCACTTGCAGCGCTTGTTTTTGTTTTTTAACAGTGGAGAGCCGTGTTTGAAAAAAATGGAAACCATAAAAAATGCAATTATATCTGTACATTATATGCGTAAAATTGAGATCTTTTAGTATAGATACGCTGGAGGCATATAAGATACAGAAAATAATATAAAGTATGTCTGTTAAATGCAGTACAATATCACGAAGATTAAAACAGATAGAAATATAAGACATTAACATTAAAATTTTTCAATTATTAAGAACACGATATCTGCATGGAAAATTACAAATTTCGTCTTCACAGACGATACATATATTTTTTTTTATACATATCTTGATTTCAAAAAAGGTGACAATTAGAAACATGTAACACCTTTTTTATCCTATAACCTACGTAATAACGAGGCTTGAAATAATATGCCAGTCTAATTACTGAATAGCATGTCAAACACAAATTAAGCAATTTCTAATTACGCAAGTTGCTCAAGGATGATTCTCGTTTAGTAAAAAAAAAATCGGAGCTGCAAACTGTTTTAAATGCGTCGGAAATACGACCGCATTTCGCCATCATTCGATTATGAGCAGAAAAAAAACCACATCAAAATCGAGTACATGTATTAATAATTTTTTACTAATCAAGAGATCACGCTTCCACTGTGCAATTACTGGGAATCCATCTGTTTGTTCTACGACTTGCCTTGTAATCATAACCTCCAAGAAAATCCGCATTATCAGCCGAATGACGTCATTGCCTACTTTACTAACTCGAGAGGAAAACACGTAAAGAATGCCTTCGGTTTGCGATGATATCAATTCTGGGTCTCTAAGTAAACAAAATTATTTGTGTTCAATACTCGCGACTCAATGGCAATCGGTAATATAGCGGGAATCGTAGAGTCAATTCTTGCAGAAATAACTTTGGAGTTTTAACGATCAGTTTCCGGTTGATAAGACGCTCATTAGCGAACTACAAATGGATCGGCAATATAACAAGCGTCTGTAACCCTTAGATTGAGGCTGAAGATGCTGATTGAGGCAGCGCTCTCTTTAATTAAGGAAAACACTCTCTGGCAAATTTGTCGTCATTTATTGCGCTGTTTGGCGACGCAAGAATTTCACCATGATTTTTTTCACGATAGAAATCATTCAGATTTACTTAGATGTAAAAGTGGTGATAGTGTAACTTACAGATCACGGCAGAAAAGCCACAATGAATTTACCGGAGCACCATTCAGCCACCGCATCGTTCCTGGGTTACCTTCACTTTCGCAAGGAACCGATAACTTCGGTACATGCTTGAGAAGAGCAAGGTCTTTTGAAAGTCCCTGAGCAGAGGTACAGTGCGAATGACCATAGAAAGGATTTCATGATCAGTCACAATGAAAGTAACCCAAACTGTCCGGGAATCGAATCCTGGCCGTTCGATTCACAGTCCAACGCTCTATCTATTGAGTTGTAAAATGTGGTCTAGTCCAAGGGTAAGTCCATTTGATAAAGGGTGATAACATATATTAAAAATAAAACTATTTTATAAATAAATAGACATTTAAAGAACTTAAAATCACAAGTAGCATTCAAAGGGTGTTTTATCAATTTTCTTTAATTTGACCCTAATTGCTGAGGGGTTGCTTTTAAGGGTTGATATGTAAGAATTGCATGCCATCGTTTATCCCTGCGTTAATTATTGTAAGAGGCGACTAAATGGATACGACCAATCAGTTCCTCTAACATGTATTATATAATTATCTAACTCATTATCTTCCTAATTGTGGAAGATTTTCAGACAGAATAAAATGCCTGGATATCAATAGATTTTGAACATTTTACCTGTCAGGCTAAGAATTATTTTTCCGCATAAATCTATAAATAGAATAGTTTGGCGTCTTCCGGTCTGTGAGTTTCTAAATTTAGAATGGACAAGGACGCCTGTAATTGATGTGACGTTTTATAGTTTTCGCGCTTGTATTGCTAGGTGGAATCTTGTACAGATTTATAGATACAGGATTACATCAGAGAAAAAATGTTGTGTTTAAAAGTATTTATGGAAAATTAGTTTGTAATAAATATATATTTGCAAGTTTTATTCATTCATTCATTCATTCATTCATTCATTCATTCATTCTTTCTTTCATTCATTCGTCCGTTCAATCGTTAATCCATTTCATTTCAGCATTTACTAATTCGGTTTATTTTAAAATATTCGCTAAATCAATATTCATTTATTCGTTCGTATGTTCGTTCGTTCTTTCGTTCATTAGACAAACCTTAAACCGCATTACCATGGATATAAATACGATGGTTAACTTATATTATCAATTGCAACTGATGACGCATACCATATGGTAGAAGTAGAAGTAAATTCTAATAAGCAACCATTCAATATGAAAAGTTAACACGTTGCAGATACAATGCAACCCATTTGTTTTTTTGTTATATACTCATCATTTGTAAAATATTTGACATGTATTTAATGCAACAAAATATATTTAAACTAAAAAAGTAACCGTTGCAAACATGATACCAAATAAGTTTGCGCGCGCAACACATACCGGAAACCACAAGGTCGACTGAATAATTCGCTTCGATTGGCTAAAGGCAGGCGGTGTTCAGGTAGAACTGTTCAAATCTGGTCAATTGTATATATCGTCGTCCAACGACGGCGATAATTAATTCTCTTGGTTTCGTTGTCGTCTTTCGTCCGAAAGTACACCGGAAGTCACTAAGTCGCAAATGATTAATATGGCGAACAATCAAACCCAATAAAGAATAAATCACTAAATTTGTCACGAAACAAAAACGAAATTGAATAAAAAAAGTCAGCATCTTTGTAAATTGGCCGTTTTTAAAGCTGGACATCTAATAAAGTTGGGAACAGAAGTGCAGTGTATTTATTCAACGCAGGAGACACTTCCGAACCCGTTTTATTGTAAAAGTCTAAGCGTCTCAGGAAATTGGCTGATTTATTTGTTGAATTTACTGTAACACTGATGGGTATTTACTACATTTTAGTCTCGGTGCTTTGGACGCACTGATCCTTTTGTCGTGAAGCTAATGTTTCACGCGGCAGTGTGTCTGAACGAAACAGTATATTGTCAATCAATTAATACAAGTTCTCATAAAAATTCAAGTCTTTCACTGTATATCTCTGCAGACAAAAAGAAATCTGTCAAATGTATGCCAATTGTGTGCTTCCGAACTAGTAAAGCATATGTTATATCTTTTCTGTCTTAACTTTAATCATTTTTAAGTGTTGACTAGATCGCGCCCCATTTCAAAACACACTCGAGTTTTCTAGATGTGATTTTGTATCTTTAAAAAGTTTACATATAAATCGACACGAAAACATTTAAATTTTGAAAATAAAAAGGATGACATTAAAAAGTATAAAAACTGATCATCATAGTGTGATGATTTTAGAATGGTTAGAGAAAATTAGTTCATTATGTCCAGACGCCATATGACTTAACCATTTGAGCCGCGTCATGACAAAACCAAGATAATGGGTTTGCGACCAGCATGGATCCAGACCAGCCTGCGCATCCGCGCAGTCTGATCAGGATCCATGCTGTTCGCTTACAGACCCTATAACAAGTAAAGAAACTGATAGTGAACAGCATGGATCCTGATCAGACTGCGCAAACCCACTATGTTGGTTTTGTCGTGACGCGGCTCATTTGTTTTAGGGTGTAACTTAAAAAACCTAACAAACAACGACTTAATTTTGCCCATCGTGAAATAAGAAGTCGATTAACAGAAATGTACTTTATTATTTAATTTTACCCATGAAATATGGTGCTATATCAGTCAAATATATTTCATATTTTTTAAATTTCGTTTTGAAAACCATCTAGAATGATAGAAAATGGTCTAACTAAGAAAATTAATCCGAACACCAATATCTTTAATTCAGTCATTAACGCTGTACAGACGTTTTTAGAGTTGTTTACGTGACGTCACAATGTAGCGCCAAATATCGCGTGCAAAACAAGACAATAATTATATCACTGCGCGCTGTACAATTGCAGTTACGTAGGAAGCAAGGGTGTTCGTAACCATTTTTCTTTGATAATGAAATTAAATAAAAAGGTTATTTTTTCATTTTCGTGAAATATGGTATATATTTTCACTCAACATGATAAAATGCCACATATTTTCACTCGCCGTTCCGGCTCGTGAAAATATGTGGCATTTTATCATGTTTCGTGAAAATATATTCCATATTTAACTCAAACGAATAAATATCCTCTTAATATTGTTCAAATAATATTTGAAGTATAAAAAATAATTGGAGAGGAAAAGATAAAGTTACAAAATAAAAGTAAATTGGTCTATGGTGAAAGGTCTGTAATGCCATAAATAATTATGTATTAAATATAACGCATGAAAACAAATCACGAAATAAATATATATGGATGTTATTTGTACATGATTCAATATTATGTATCTATATATAGCAAATAATAAACTGTTCTAGAACAAAATATCATTTTCATTTTATAAATGTTAAAACAATATGAGAATGTACAAATGATACTACTTTTAACAATATTTGAAATTCTTATGGAAAATGTGCCTATGTTTAGACCAATACATATTAGAATCACTTAGAAACATGTTCTTGTAATAAAATGTCAGTTTTTCAAGTCCCATTTTAATGGTTTTCCAAAGAACTTGTTAGTCAGTGTCGTTTAGGAAGAGTTTAAATGTTATTAATATTGACGAGCGTTGTTTTGAATGTGGAATTTTAGAATATGAAATTTTACGAACCAATGTCAACAAGATGGGTTTTTTTTAATATATCTTTTCTATATTAGAAAATTAAGGCATATTTTCAATCTATAATTTTTTCATGAAAGGCCCATACAAATATGTTGTTTATTAAGTTTTATTTGATTTTATAAAATCGAATGGATTTTTTTTTCAACTCGAACCTCATTGCTGTTGTTGTAGTTGTACATGTATTTGTATAATAAAATGACTGGTTGGGAAAGAAAAAAAGTCGTGAGAACCCTCAAAGATCTATTGGCCTCCCCTCCACACCCCCAATCCCCACTTCTCCCCCTCCTGCAGCCTAATCAGGATTTACACTGTTTGTCGCTAAAGTTTCACACCTTGATCTTTAAATCTCATATATAACAATGAAAAGTTCCAAATCCAAAGCAAAGCAAAGCAAAGCAACTCCGTCAGCTAGTTAAAGCGTTAACTTATTTATTTTTCAAGATATGCATTGTCGTAACTGTCCTTGAAATATATTTATTTATATATTCATTAACCGTCAACTTATTAGAAAAATAGGAACGAATGTTAAACGTCAACAAATACTTCTTTATCCTTGCAGATTAACCATAAACAGATTATGCCAAGAGTAAGTAACCATTTAATCAACGCATGATATTTCATTATTTACAGCAGGTGTCCAAAAGCAATAGTTCATAGTCTAGACATTCTTTTGAAGATTGAAGGGTGTGTGGGGGTTCAGGGAAGGGGGTATTATTTAAGGCAATTTATTTATTATTATTATTTATTTATTTTTCTAAATTTCACCCAATTCAACTACGCAGGTTCTTATGATTTAAATAAAATTCAGCCGTGTCACGACAAAACCAACATAATGGGTTTGCGACCAGCATGGATCCAGACCAGCCTGCGCATCCGCGCAGTCAGACCAGGATCCATGCTGTTCGCTATCAGTTTCTCTAAGTAATAGGATTTGTAAGCGAACAGCATGGATCCTGATCAGACTGCGCGGACGCGCAGGCTGGTCTGGTTCCATGCTGGTCGCAAACGCATTACGTTGGTTTTGTCATGACGCGGTTCAAATTAAGGGACGTTGAATTAAATCTGAATCTGAATTTGAAACATTTCAATAAAAGAGGCATTTTTTCAATTTTAGAAAATTTCTATTATTGCTCTACAAGATTAGCAGTTGTTCCTAATATGACCTTGGTCCTTTAATTGATTCTTATTTTGATCCGCTAATCCAAATCGAATACTTTGTTTTGCTAAGCAGTGATATTTTTTTGTGGGTTCAACATTTTACAATCTTCGACTGCGCATAATCTTATATGATTTTAATGAATTTGAGGACGTTGAATCCAATCTAGATTTGCAAAATTCGCTAAAAGAAGCATGCTTTGATTTTTTTAATGATATTATTACTTAACAATATATTCGCATTTTAAGTTAATCAATTCTAATATTGACATTAATTGGTCCTTAAATTGCTCCTTATTTTGATCCGGTTATTCTTATATTTGTGTTGCTAAGCAATGAAAATAATAATTCCTTTCTTCTCTTCATTGTCACATGACCAGGTTATTTAACATTGAACTGTGCAATATACGGAAATATATATATTTAGATCAGAAACTTTGATTGAGAAACCACCAGGTGAGTCTTTTGTGAGTTCTTTAGCTGTCTAGGAATCAAAATATTATAATGATGATATAAAATTAATGTAACAATGTCTATAGTTAGACGCGTTTAATGCTCTTTTCATTTTAACCTTAAAAGCTCGAAAAAGGCCTTACGCACTCAACTGTCCAATACGGAAAATATATTACATTCACTACGTCCAATACTGGAAAGCGATTGGTTAAAAATATTTGATACAGAATAATCAGTTTAATTATATACCGGTAAGATTTCTGATGAAAATCAGTCATATTTGTAACCCGTCAGTTAAGAGATGAAAATTGCAATGTATTTACTGAAGAATATGTAAAACCTTAAAACTACCTTTTAATTAAACAGGACAAATAAATTACACAAAGGACGATTAAATGACAGAAAGGGGAATTAAATGACACTAAGGATACTAAGGCGATACCTTCCACCGATAACAAAAGTGTAAAAAAAAAATGTTTATTTCGACAAAACACTATAATTAAGAAAATTAAGAAAAGCTATTGGTTATTGGTCAGTTTAAACAATTTAGTTTCAGAATAATAATGATAACACACCGTATATTTTCAGCGAATAATAACAAAAGTATCCAATTTACCGACACTTAAACAATCTGCCGCAAACACAATTCACAATGTTCCTCAAATCACAAAAACACTCTGTCCACTAACTAACGCCGTTTATAGTACTGTACAATAAATTCCTTTATCACATTTAACTGATCTGTAAAAGACGTTATGACTAATCCGTCGACCATTTCATAAACAGATTCTCGATCATTGACCTTGCGCCAAACTGTCTCGCGGTATAAATGCAATAGGCATACCATCCGACAATAACCTTAATATGCCCGATCAAAATGTGAAGGACCTACGGTATATATAAGACAAACATGCATAAAGAAGTGTGCACTTTTAACACAAACATTTATAAAAGCAATTTTCTTTCGGCTCTTTCAGCTGAACGTTGTAGATAACTTTGCATTTTCGCATTTTCGTGTCGAAATAGCGAAAATACGACATGGCGCAAACCAGCGACCATACAAGTTGGAACATCTCGGCTTTTATTCTTAATGTCTAAATATCCGAAATTTGACGGAAATAGCCGAGAAGATGCGATTGCGACCATAGCGGGTATGTGCAAGGTATACCAATACTGGAGACATTTCATGAGAAAGAAAAATGCAAGCTTATTAGTATTTTTTTTATTTCAAGTATCTCTAGCGTCACATTTATACTTCATTATTATGTGACAGTGTAATTGATGTTTGCAAAACATCTTATGTTTGCATAGTGAAAGTCGTCAAGGAGAAAAAGACCAACCGCCATCCGCAAGTATGCTTTTAGGTGCGTTTCTTTGAAGCAGAGTCTGTCAATGAGAAACTTCTTATTTCGTCTTATTGTTGTTTTTTTTTCATTTTTAATAAACAAACAATAAAACTTTGGTTCTAAACTTGCTTCAAACGTTCAAAATGTATGTTGTTGTTTTTTTGTTGTTGTTGAGGTGGTTTTCTTTTCATTTTAGTTATTCTTGCATACTAATTAAACTGGTGCTGGTAGCTCGGATAGACGGTGCGGTGGTGGGTGGAAACAGAGATATTTTTATCATTGGCCTTTTCACTTGAAACACATTCATTGCCATAAACAAACACATTCATTCCCATAAACTATCCCCTAATTGTTTAATTTTAAGACTAAATAAATTTTAATATAAAAACAACACATATGTGAACAATATGAAAAACAATCACAAGCAAAAAGTAGATATGCTTTTTTTGACCTAAGAGATGCGGATACATTGCCCCTTTTTATAAAATTACACAGTATCCCGACCTTGAGAACAATTACTTGGTAAATGTTTTCACGTTAAAAGCTGCCTTTGTCGTACAAAAAAACAAAAAACAAACCAAACCAAATCAAAGCAAAAACAAAACAAAAACATAAAACAAAACAGAAAGAAGAAAAACAAAACAACCACAGCCTTGATGATATGAAAGAAATTCTAATAATGCAAGTACCACTGTACTATATTAAAGCAAACAGATTACTTCAGAAGATATTTTAAACTCCATTTGAATATTATATAATTGTAAATCTACAACAATCCTGCATTAAAGGACATCCGATTATGATTACAAGTATATAGACTGTTACAATGGTCCAATATTAAATTGCAATTTAAAGTATCTACATAATGAACAGGTTTATCATGTAGTTCATGAGTCCACGGTTCATGACCACAGATCACAACAGCCAAAACAAAATTCAACCTTTATGGTGGTGTCTTAAATTTGGAAGAATTTCGGTCAATCCCACAACCCCCAGGAATAAAACAGGCTTAGACTATTATATTTTCAACCATGAAGATTTAATGTACATTAAGCATAGGTCAATTCCAGCCCTGGTCCCACAAGCCCCCATGAATAACACAGACTTTGACTATCAGAATTTCAACCCTCAGGTACATAAGCATCGTCTAGCGGGTATCGATTCAAAAGACTACAGTCAATGATACTAGGCCATATAACCATGGATGATATAATCATATAACCGTGAAGTATTTTTATATTTGCACGTGCCGTTGACGTCATGAAAATTTTTTAGAGACAAATGATATTTTTGCTGTTCTCGGTTTGAGATTTTTATCAAACTTTATGTAAATTGTCAATTTATATAAATTTAAATTAATCAAGTCCAAGAAATGTTATATAAACCGTGTATATTATGTATATAGATAGAATAAACGTACCGATTGTTTAATGAAATTGACGTTACAAAGGTGCATTATTATAATTATATAGCAATTGTTATACGGTGATATTTTTAGTTATAAAGATTTTTGACTGGTTATATGGCCATACATATACGATTGTTTGGAAATATGACCCGAGCCGCTAGCTATGCTGAGAGTTCAAGCGGAAATTAATATGCACTGAAAATTTAAAGAATCTGTGCGTTTGTTCCATGCGCTATCACAGGTGGCAGTATCAGTGTTTGGACACCCCACCCCTATCTCCCCCTGGACCCCTACTACAACCCTTAAAAAAATAATAATTCAACACCCTAAGGCTAACTTATAAGGTAACAAATACAAAACAACTGATAAAATTATATTAAAAAATTCCACTATAAAAATTATAGTTATAGAAAGGTGATCAGATCGTGTATTACAACCCTGGTATCAGACTGCAAAATGGCTACGACAAGTCAAAAAATATCGTGAAACACAAAAAAAATCGGAATGATTTTGATATTTTGTTGGACTTGAATTAGGTAAGCTGAGGAATTCTAGTTCTTTTTATTGATGTAAATGAATGATGCAGCGAAATGCCGCCGGAATGCGCCTTTGTCGCTGAAACGACGATTTCCCGTGTTCCACATTCTTTGGCAAATGAACATATAGTAGGCTTTTCACCTTTCTATAACTATAATTTTGATAGTGGAAAAAAAATAATAATAAGCCTTAGAGTGTTGAATTATTTTTTTTTCAGGGTTGTAGTAGGGGTTCAGGGGCAGATAGGGGTGGGGTGTCCAAACACTGATACTGCCACCTGTGTGCGCTATAAGGATTTTTTTGTCAGATTTACAGAATTTATGCTATTTCTTCTTTACGTAGATATTTTTCTTGTAAATCCGTGTGTTACTTAGAAAACCTCTTGTATTGTTATTTATCTATAGATCTATATATATAGCAATGTTTTGTTATGAAAATGATACTGTATGTTATGATATGTGGCGCAAATTACATCATATCCTTGGCGATGAATTCAATATACTATGATATGTTAAACAGTTAATATTATACAAATATGGACTTTTTAGCTGTTGAATATGATGTGATATGTACTGAAAAAATTAATATTGACCGAGGCGATAGCCGAGGTCAATATTCATTTTTCAGTACATATCACATCATATTCAACAGCTAAAAATTACATATATGTTTTATTATATAATTTTATAAATAGCTTTTACATGGCTTATCACATCTGCCATTGCATTCGATGGAAATCATTATTTTTCAGCTTGTCTACTGTTTCCATAATTTGGCCCTTTCCATTAGCATGCTAATCCCTATTGTTCTTAAAAATGAAAAACGGTACCTAAAATAGACTAATTTGACTCTTTAATTGTACACCCAACTCAACGTTTTTTTCAGAATAATAACAAATAACTTGGCGTGACGTCACGTCAAAGTCTCGCTTCTTTTAGGGATTTCCAGAAAATCTTTTTTTAGAAGAAAAACCGGTGAATATACTCTGAAAATCTATTTTTAGGAAAAAAAAAACAGTGAATATACTCTGATATTGACCTGTTATTTTTTACAAAAAGTTGCTTGTTAGCCAATCAGGGAAGGGCATTTCAAAGCTATTTATAGATTATATAATATACTACCATATAACCTGTCAAGTTCTACAAAACAAATTATATGGTTTACATGTGTCACGTTTATCCAATGAAAAGTGACGTTACAAACGCGCATTATTTTCAAATCTAATTATAAAGTGATTAACATTATAATTCTTTGTATACCGACGAACAACAATATATTCAAATTCCGTATATAAATAAAACTGTTTATTTTTTGTCGTTGAATAAATACATGTACATGTATATACAAAATGACAGACGACACCTTAATTAAAATTTGTTTAACACTTTTTGGCAAATCATTGACACGAAGTTCGCCATTCAATGTGCCTTTTAATTGATCTCTTAAAGTAAAATCTGAAAAGGTTGATTTTCTGAAAATATTTGTCCTAGTTTCGACAAATATCTATGTAAATAGTGTGTTTTAAGTTTATTTTCACTTGATTTTAACTTAAATTTTAACTTGATCTGAAATATTGCTCTCATTACATTTAACTTCCGAACGTTTGGAAAGTGTACTGGCAATGGTATGCATTCCTACAAAAAATAAAATATCTCACAAATCATTTTCTGCATTTTTAACACTAGTTTGACCAGATGTAACCCCGTGCAATTCACCAACCAACTAACTGTCTTGCATTTTGCAGTTGAACTACCTAAAGTCTTTCTGAATTGCACGCATTTTACAAACCTACCAAAAGTGTCTTACAACTTTTAAATAATAAAGTTTGAATATTTAAGAGGTGGGGTGAGGTGAGATGGGTTGGGTTAGGCGGTAACAGAGCAAAAATGAAATTGTTGCAGATTTATGTATGTTTATATATGCTGCTACTACTCCGCCTTAAGTCACATTCCGAATTTAAATTCTATTTATGAATGAAATTAATCAATCTCTCAACCTATCGAAGTTGCATATACTCGATTAATATAACGAATAAAAATATGCATATGTCCCCAAAATCCCATAAACATTGACGTTTTTTCAACACTGCAGCAAAATATAATGACAAACGTCGAGGTTCATGTGTACCAATAAACGGGTAGTCTGTTACACTATATCTGGACTAATTACCAACACGCAAAAGAAGCAACAGATAACCCGACCACATGTATATGGAACACCAACAGTTTAAAAAGGCTTTTGAAAAAAAGAGATAACAACAGTTTTGAGGCTTGATTGGCCTTTTAAGTCCCTAGCAAGAAATCAGAAATGTTTATTTTGATTATTTTCATTGTATTTATTAATAAGTTAAAAGTCATGCTTGACTTTAGCAGGGTTTTTTAAAGTTCAACATTTCTACGTCCACTTTTAACAATTAAAACGGGTATAAATCACAATGTCGCTTAATGATTGGTTATTATTATTAACGATTATAATGTCAAATAGTTAATCTCCTGAAAATTCAAATATCAAAGAAAATTTGTGTCAAGTATTTTATAAATCCCTCTTAAAGTTACAGGGTTAGTACTAAAGAAAGTTGTCTTTATATAATTATATTTATTAATTATTAGATATTAATTTTCCTTCTATTATACAGAGGATATTGAATGAGTGTAAGTTTAATACTGAATTTATTAAACGAGTTGAATAAAATTATATTATGCCATAATATTATCTTATTGAACAAGTTCAATAAATTCAGTAATGAACTTACACAAATTTAATATTCTGTTTATCATATACCAAGTGAAAAAGAACCATTTTTCATTAATGCACCTATAGTATAACGCTAAAATTTAGCGCGGCTTAACGTTATGTTTATTATGCAAATGAAGTCACGTGAAAATAAGTCGTGCAATACCGTGTTTACGGAGTCGCAAAAACGGCACGGGTATGTGATAAAGTATAATAATGCACGGTTTATCGTTAAAACGCTTTGTAATTTATCACTTTCGTAAATATTCCTACGCATTTGAACTCGAACCGTGCATTATTCTGCAACAATGCATTTAGAATTGATATCTATTTCCTAAATATACAACTAAATCTAAACCTCTACGGTTTAAATGTTGTTAATTTGAAGAAGATAAAAAATTTAAAAAAACTATAGCAACTGTTTTACCTTTTTCTTGATTCCGTCTTGAAAGCAGTCCAAACTGTCGCATGTTATCCGACTCTTGTATTGTCTGTACATGATTGTTTTAGACGCATTACATATTTTCTACTCCTTTCATATTCGTCGGCACTATTTCCCTTTGAAATACACTAAATTGATAATTCCACGATTTGTTTTCACATTTGCGTAGTGAATTACAAAAAATATATGACTGAAAATTATCACAGATGTAATATTTAAACCAAAAATAATCTGCTTCTTTTGATATTTTGATTTTGAGTTAAAACAATACTATCCGAAAACCATTTCACTTATTTCATTCAATCTAATAAGAAAATATTTATATATATTCACAACTGCTTCCGTATTTGCGTAATTTATCAGAGAAGACATACAAATCGTATAACTTGATCTTCTTATTATTTCCCAATCTTCCGAAATGGGGGGTCAACAAACGGCATAAATACGTTTTATCTGTTAATAAAGTTTGCCGCTTACTTAAAGCCCAATTCCTTGGTAACCCCATCTGATGACATATATATGAATAATATTGTCAAAACAAGTAATACCTATGGAAATATTGATACAACACTTGAAATATTATCCCTTCTTTCATACAAGTTTTATTTACATATTCTGTTAGGGTTTAATCTCACCTACACTCGACTGAATTTATTCCTACCGCTAATCGTATTTGCTTTCTTCAATCATATTCCCACTTCCATTTAAAATAGCAGGTATAGCAAAATGTCAGACCGATGTGTCCACCATTGCATTTAATTGGGTCCAAGGTTTAATACATATACAAATAATATACAAATAAAAGATTTTCATTTTCTTTCTTGTTAAAAAATATTATATCTTTATATATAAAAAAGTAAAATGTGGCGCTTTTAATTATTTATATGGGATAATTATGTGAAAGTCCTTATTTTTTTTACAATTTTTTAGTTCGCAGTCTCGAGTGGCGATATTTAAATATACATTCATGATTGACAATCTGCACTTCAGACAGACGTTCTAACGTCGTTCGGGCCACGGTTCGTTTGCAGACACTTAAGATAGATTTTTACAGCTGAATTTTAACATATTATAAATTTCCAAAAAAAGTATTTGTTTGCCAAGTAACCGTTGAGACATTGCATAAATCGTCTTAAGTAAGCAATATATCTGTTTTGAAATTTGTATTCTCTATCGCCATTAGATATATACATTTGTAGATATAACAAGTGGGTGGGGTAATAAGAAAATAACTTTCTAACCTAAACAATTAAGAGCCTCATGGTGCATAAACAATGATGTATAGAAATACATTTGGAATTACGTAAGATAAAAGCCACTGACGTCATTAATCACCAAGTCATAAGGGGTACAATTATGTAAATATATGTGCAAGAGTTACAGACCCTGCCATATATGTGAAGATAATGGACATTTAATGCAAGTTAGAAGCACAGAAACTGTAAAGTGGCTATCAGCTTTTCTAAAGGTTAAATAAGCCGTGTCACGACAAAACCAACATAATGCGTTTGCAACCAGCATGGATCCAGACCAGCCTGCGCATCTGCGCAGTCTGATCAGGATCCATGCTGTTCGCTTACAAACCCTATTACTAGTAGAGAAACTGATAGCGAACAGCATGGATCCTGATCAGTCTGCGCGGATGCGCAGGTTTGTCTGGATCCATGCTGGTCGCAAACGCATTATGTTGAATGAAGGTGGAAAATGAAATTTGCCGTCGATAAAATAGACAAAGAATAAAGAAACCTATGGTGGCTGACTTGTATGGTGTCTGTTTTGGTACATTGCGCGATATCGACAACGCAATCTATATCGTTATCGCCTTGTCGCTAGCGACAACACAAATGGCGCGTTGTCGTCTTGTCGTCCTGTCGCTAACGAAGCACGCCAAAACGGCGCGTTGTCGCTTGGCTTATAAGCCAATCTTTCGATTTGAACCGAGCGACAATGTGACATCGCGAAAACACGCCGCACGACAACGCGCCGTTTGGTGTACATCGTTAGCGACTGGACAACAAGACAAAAGTCTGACAACGTATGCGCCGTTTGGCGCTTTGGCCTGTTTTCGCTAGCGCCAACACGACGCACAAAAGCGTTCCAAATCAGCCACCATAGAAACCCCTTGATACCTCATTACTGGTCTGCTTTGTAAAGTTTATCAAGTTTTTCGAATGGCAAACAATACCATATTGTTTATGTTTTGCTATCTTTTTTTACGAATCATTTCTTATTTAACACTTCTTCGCGCGATAACCATCTAACTTTCACTTAAATATGAACATCATAAAATGGAGGTTTGCCTTTTTCATCAGGGGAACAATTGTTTTCATTTCTTAATGCGCCTTTAACGATCTATATTATCTGCATTTGTAAATTAGAGCTTATCGTAATAAAATTGTGAGTGTAGAACCATTTAAAGCACGAAAACGTGACAAAAAAGAAATGTAACACATTTTAGTTTTCACATTACTTAGTGAAAGTGTTTATGGATAGTAAACCTAGTCTCGTCTGCTACAAATGCTTAGATATCTTATCAAAGCTCCCGCCAATGTGGAAGTTACAAACAACTATGGGGAAATGGTTGTGGTGGCGGTGGTGATGTCGGTAGTTTTCACTCCGGATCACGGCAGTAAGCTACATTGAATTTTAAACCAAAAGCTCTTCAGCAACCGCACGTTCCTGGCATGCTGTCTTTGGCCCTTTTCAAGGAAAAGAAAAGTTTGTAAAATGTCAGAGGGGAGATACAGTGCGAAATTTACCCGTAGAAAAAGGGTTTCCCTATCAAACACAATGAAAGTGAAACCCGCACCATCCGGAAATTTCCCCATTTACAGTACAAAAGGCCCTTTTTGGATGGCAACTTGGCCCCATTTTTGAGAGTTGGGTATGGTAACAAACCCATTTTCACGGTTGTGAAGTGTGAAGCCAAAGCGAAAACCCAGTAATTTGGGCCCAAAATTTACGAAAAATTTCCCAAAAGTTGCGATTGCTGTCAGAGCAGCCTCCATACTGTTGGTTGTTTGATTTAGGTAGTTGTTACTGGAATCCCTTTAACTATGATTTGACTGTTCTAAATTTCAAAGCTGGACCGGTCCATTTTAAATCAAAATATCGTTTATATATCTGACACCAAGAGAAATTTTTTTTTTTTTTTTTTTTTAAACATTAATCATATTCATTATACTCGACGCTCACTGAACGGACTAAGGGGTCGCCTTTAGTTCTAAGCAACAGCTGACGAAATTTTCAAACACCTAGACTCTTAACCGCGGAGGTCACTCACTTGTCAACATGTGTTTTTTGATCATTAACTCATTTTATTTTATAATATGAGCCGCGTGCACGACAAAAACCCAACCATAAATGGCTTTGGCGAAACCAGCTGGATTTCCAGACCAGCTCTGTCCGCATCCGCGCAGTCTGATCAGGATCCATGCTGTTCGCTTAAAAAGCCTATAACAAGTAGAGAAACTGATAGCGAACAGCATGGATCCTGATCAGACTGCGCGGATGCGCAGGCTGGTCTGGATGCATGCTGGTCGCAAACCCATTATGTTGGTTTTGTCGTGACGCGGCTCATATCTTAAGAACTTTTAAAACACGTTCCATGTTGACATTGAGCCGGTGAAAGTCTCTGATTTCAATGGAGAGAATCGTGTGTGTGCTAAGAACGTATTCAAATAATGCATTGTCTATATCGAAGAGGTTCGTAATTGCCAAGCCAAGAGCACTCTAAAGTAATTCAGTTAAAGACATTTTTTTCAACAAAAGATTTCAATTAAAAGATTGATAAAGAAGTAAAGAACGATATTTGACAGATGAGTGTGTTTTACGTGGACATTTTTGAAATCAGAATACCATACTCTCATCATTTAATTGGTCAGAGTCGATCTAGAGAAAGGAACTCAGTAAATATATAAATTCTTGTAAAATTGTAAAAAAAAAAACCACTCGCGAGTCGTAATCCTATGAACAACAGTGCTAACTAGTTCTTTTTCATTTGTTGTTGTTTTGGGTTTTTTTGTTGTTGTTTTTTGCGGGTGTGGAAGGTAAGGTCACGTGGGTAATACAAATGGTATATCGCCGATTACCTGTAAACAGAAGAATGACGGAAATTGCCGATAAAAATGCAATATCTTAGTTTGTCAGATTTATCAGTTAATTGAATGTTATGACAAATTATATTCTGAAGCCGAAGGTGACATTCTACAGAAAAACAAACGAAGTGCCGAAAAGGGTGGACTATCATATTAGTGGTAGCGCGTTCTTTTGAAATATTTAAGGCTCTTAGGCCTAATAAATTAATTGAGAATTTGTAAACATATATACAATGCCCTGACATTTAGATAACAAAAACTACCTATAAAGATAAATTTACAGAAAATTAAATTTATGGTGACCTGACTTTATGAAATGTGACATTCGAATGAAATCGGTATTATGTAGGCCATATGATTTGTATTTCCAACTTTTTTTTAATTGGATGTAAATCGCAACTTTCCGGACATTTCCGTCAAAGTTCGGATAAGGGAGACCCACAAATAAATCTTCATTTTGACATTTTCCTGATTGAAATAACCGGATTGACAATAAAATAAAGATAAGAAATGACAGTATAATGAAGAGATAAAGTGCTACTCGTACATATACTTTTTTAATAAACGCAATATTTTAGATCCAATATCTGGCAGAGTCACACTCACTGATAATGGTCAAAAGAAAGAAAAAAAATCAGAGCTTGAAACGCAACAATTGATAAGCAAAACGGTGCATTTTTGATTAGTCGTATGGAAATCAAACCGGATATAAGAATTTGGCGCCAAGTCATAGGTTCAGGCATGTACTGTTTATACACACATATCCAAAAGCTGCAAGTAAAATTAATAAATAGAGAGTTTTCAAGTTTTTTCTATAAAAACATGTTGTTTTTTTTTTCATTGAGTGGTATGAAAATAGATATTTCATGAGTTGCGGACAATTTTCATGGCCACAATCATGCATTTATAGAAAAAAAAACCTAGAATGTTCTGTTTATTATATACATTTTTCTCTTTTTTGACATTACAATTTGAAAGACTTTCCTCAATTTTTATGGACTGGTAGATTAGAAGAAAGTTTTCCGGCAAGACACTATCGAAAATACGGAAAATCTGTTTCACTGCAGTGAAAAATGAATTTTTACAGTGAAAATACGGAAAATGAAAATACGCATTTTATTTCATCAATATTTCTCAATATTTCGTTTATAAGTATATAATAAACTGGCAGATTTAAGCCGCGGCCATCAGCAGTTGTTTATTAATAAATTTATTCACTCTCGGATGAAAAAGAGATAAACAAAAAGCAAACCCGACTAACGTACGGCGATTTTTATTGAAACGATTTATGGATTCCATATTTCATTTCTGATGTCCTCTGATGTATTAGATTGACGTATTTGGCTTTTATGTTCAATGAATTGAATATATCCGACTAAATACTTAATACTTAATCTCGTCAATTTTGAATTACATGAAATCAAAATTTTTCAATAGAGGTCAATTGATTTCTAAGGTTAATTTAACGACCGGCAAAATCAAATTAACATAAATGTTAAGTGCCACGTACGTTCTTCTTAAAAGCATTTGATGCAAACAATCAATTACCAACCACCCGTTAGCCTAATTTAATCAAAAGATCAAGTAAAGGGGAAAATATTTCAAGTTCAAAAGTTTTTACTTTATGGGGTACACATTTACTAAAAAGATGAAGAGATTTTTTATATAAATAAGAAATAAAGTACATTGTACTTGACAAAATTTAGGAAAGTTTTGGTCCAATACCTTAACTTAAGGCTGCCGGTGACAACATAGTGTAAGGGACTTAGGATGTTTATCAAATAATTTACTTTCAGGACTTTGTAATGAATATATCAGTTGAAAACAAAATATGTTTTATGACAATTTGAACATCAAACTAGCATAATTTTATTGACAAGTGAGGTAATATTGTTCAGTCATTAATGCTTAAAACTTACCTGCCAGGATTCCTGAACTTGCCTAAGCCATTCATATTTGCTGAATTTATTTGTTTAGATAATTTTCTGGTAAATGAAGGAATTAACGCACCAATAATATAGGACATTCTGAGGCTCTAGGACTATATCAAGACACTTTAAGGAGGTTTATATTTCAAGAAATGATTTATTCACTTACTTTGTTTATCCTGGCATCAAAATGGCCGACAAGAGTTGTCTACCTTGATTCAAAACTTTAAATGCTTATATTTTCATAAACATATACAAATACTTACCTTTTTACATGTAAGAACAAAGAATGTAATCCTTAATTACCTAAGACATAAGTTACTTTCCAAATAGTTAGCTGGAATTGCTGTATTTCATAATAATCTTGATGACCAGTATGACCTCTAAGTTTGTCAGGAGGGAAAATTCAAATTCCTGACACTTGGAATCTTTTTGTATCAATTGTTCAGTTTTCTAAGCTATAACCATGATTGTTTTTGGTCCAGATATTAAGTGCATCAAGTTAAGCATGTAATTCAAGTGTTTATTGCATATTTTGTTCTTAGTTAACTTTGTTAATTTACATTTTCTAAATTATTCCTGTCAATATGGCTGCCATTTTAAGAAATTCCTGTCTTTCTTGCCAGACTGCCAGGGCAAATGTACTGTTATGATTGGTCAATTGTGACAGTCCTGGCTATTTCAGAGTCTATATAAGTAGCCATGACAGGCTGTGTTCAGTTTGCATTTTGGCTTTAAATCCTGACAGTCGTGAAAACTGGTGACAAGAGCATTTTGTGGAACTTTTAACTGTTAAATATAGCAAAAGTAGTGCTTTTCAGGGTTGAATAAAGAAATTGTGGAATTAAACTTTTTATCAATAAAAGTTGTTATTTGAACAGTTTTTGACTTACAATAGTCTATCACACACACCACGATTTGACGTCACATCTGTGACGTCTGATCATGGTCTGCACTGTTCATTATTTATTCAGAACATAATTATGTTGAAGTTTTCCATCAAAATCAATGGTTTTGTCGGACAGGTCCATCTGAGATTCATGAAAAAATGAATTTAGAAAATGCCCAACTATATTATAGTAAGGGTAAATGATTAAAAGTATCAAATTCGTGATTTTATTTCATACATTTTATTTTTGCATCTTTCTTTAAGCAATTTTTTTATTAAAATACGCTTTGTATGTAATATTCTGTTGTTCATAAAAAATATCAAATGGCTAATATTGAACGGTGAATCTCAAATTTCAAATCACAAATGATCAGTCTCAGTCTCATATGTCTAATCTCGAATGGTCATTTTATCGGAAAGTCAATCTCGAATTATCATTCTTAAATAATCACTCTCAAATGGACTACATGTATCTTATATGGCCACTCTCGAATGATTCATTCTCGAATTGTCTAACTAAATACATGTATCAGTCACTTTGAAGTCGTCATTCTGAAGTGGTCCGTCTTAAAAAGTCGTTTAACCTTCACATGTGCAACTTTCTGAATGAGATCATAAACAAAGTCAAGTCATTGTCCAGTTAAATTTAACATGGTCATTAAAATATCGATCAAAATACATGTGATTTAAAGCTTATTTAAACTAAACCTGACTAAATACATGATTTTTAATCAATATAATTATCACTATTCATGATGTTTTGTGAGACACGAACGACAACTCTGCTTGATCAAGTTAGACTTTTCATTGGACAATTTTATTAATTCAATGATATATCATTTATATTGACTTCAGGTATTTTAAACAGTACTTTCTGTACAAATGAAGACAAAATTTAGTACCAGCTAGCGAAGCAACTCGAACAACATGCAGAAAAGTCAGCATAGCTCCAGAAGTTGCATGCTTATTATCATGAACATTTTGAAAATTATAAAAAGTAAAATATTGTGAAGTGAACGAATAGAGTTATTAATTAAAGATGTACTATGCTCATCTTTTAGTAAAATATTTCTATTGCTGAAATCTATTAAAATCAAGAAAAATCTTACTTTATATGCCTAATTTGAATAAGGAAATATACAAACTTTATACTACTACGGGCCAAGTTCTTAAAAAATCAAAGCACAGAAGGCGCTGAATTTGTTTGGGTCTCAGAATGTCAGAAAGGTGAATATTGTGAGATTATAAACCAATTTGTTTGTATAGTGTCACCAATGCTGTTCCCAGTGTTATAACTATAGTAAATTGGCTATAAGACTAATTGCAACACTGATATTCAATTCAATGTTTATTTGGCATAAAAAAAAATAAAAAAAAGAACATGAGATCAGTTGCCTTAAGTGGGATGTGAACTCCAGACCTTTCGCTTCCAACGCGAGCGTGTAAATCCCTCGACCACGGGGAAATTATAAGATAGCAGTCTGAAGAAAACCATATGATTCTAAATTAGAGTTTGTAACCCTTAATAATTTCGATATATTTTGTTCAAGGTAAACCTGTTGTTTAACACTGATGTAAATAATCATGGAGCTCAATATTAGCATGTATATCTATAAGAATAACACAATATTAGAAATCTTCGACCAATCGGGAACTATATTTTCTTTACGAACATTTAAGCGCCTGTCATTTGACAATCTTTACGCAGTGATCTCCCCTTAATTTTTCGGCGTTAGTGTACATATAAAGGGAAGAAACCGCTCACTACGTTCGGCATTTGCAAATAAGAGCATCAGGGTCTGAAATATCGCTACCATTATTTGTTTGGTCTGACGACCAAAACAAATAAAAACAGCAGTTTTTTTAATGACACTTTGTATTCATACTGTATTTACCTATAATGTATGGAGTTTAAAACTCCAAATATATACTCTGTGATACACCTTAGTTGACATTATATGTGTATATATACTAGTGTAAATATACTAGAAATATGATAATTGTAGACATTAAACAAAGGGAGGTAATACAAAATAAGTGCCCCAAAAACATCACGGATAAGTTACCTTACTTTGACAATTACTTTATAATAGGTCTTGCTCATCAACATAGACCGGCTCGGACTGTTTTTGATCAAACAGCGCCAAATTCGACAATTTTTGGATCAAGCAAAGGACTTTATTGAATCTACAAACAAGAAATTTAGATATGTATACATGTAAAAACTATAACTTATTAATTCACAACATATTTTACGTTTTTAAGTTATTTTTTAATTTATTAATTAATTAATTTATTTTTTTTTGCAAGTCACAATTTGAAAGTCGAAAGTGTCCAACACAACATAACTCTATCAATGTAAAGATTAGAAAGACGATGCAACAAAACTTAAAGCAGCACGCCTCCAGGTTCACGCTAATTTTCATGAACATTTTAAAAGTGTATTTGAATGTATAATATTGTGAAATCATCCAAAGGAAACAATTTACACATTATCAAAGACACTTATAATCCACGTAAATTACCAAAAGAAATGGTCAAAATATGCATTCATAGATCTTACTGCGTTAGTAACGCGGTAGAAATGTAGTTGTAACTACTGAAAAATCAGTCATTAACCACACAAAACATGTAAATTATTACTTGAATATTGAATCATTTTACTTTTCCTAAAACATAGTATATATTTCTCAAGTTTGATCTTATTGAAATATTTTGACTCATCCGGAGGCATGCAGCTTTAACGGGTTAAAAGCTAGTCACAAAGATTATAGGCAAGTGCATCAACACAATCACAGCGAATTAAAGGTTGTTAGGTGTAATGCCTCTACACTACAATACTAAATTGCTTATTCCGTGCATCAAAACGGACTATGTGTAAAAGCATACTTGTCAACACAACGTATATATAGTATATATAGTACAAATATATAGTACATTGCCTGTGACTTGTAAAAGAGGACGTTCAAATGTTCCCCAACACATGACGCGTGTTTTGATAAAAGTGCAACACAACAAAGCTTATATCGACACTTCAAAACTATGAACTACATGTATAAAGGGTCAAGGTACTGCAACACGACATAGTTTAAATAGTGCATCAACACGGTGTGAAAGTCAAGACAATTCAAACACATCTACGTTTACATAATGTGCAAAACATACTAAAATTCAAAGGCACGGGTTATCTGGTCTATCAAAAAACTGATGTGAAAAATGGTTTCAATGCACTTTCGCACGTGCACACACAACATTCTGTATAGTATAATAATAATGTATTTGCAATTTAAAATAGAAAAGGTCTAAAGTGCTCCGTGGAACTGTAAGGAACTATTCAACAAGATAAATCTTGTATGGTGCGTTTAGTAAATCGAAGCGTAAGGCAGTCCAACATAAAAGAAATATTTAAGAAAGTTTGGAGCTCAACAAGTACGTATAATTAATAATGGAATCCCAGACTAGACATGTATATTCTCGTTCAGAGCACAAAAGAACTTACATGCTAATTAGGTACAATAAATATTGGTGTACTTTATTTCAGCCACGAACAGGAAACCGAGTAGAACCATCAACGTTCAGTGGGCTAGCTGGATAGCTTCCTCACATGAAAGAATACAGAGTACCTGGCGGGAATTCGAAATGGTGAGGGGCAAGTGGTTTGACGTCAACGACCTTAACCACTCGGTATCAGACGCCTCTGTTTCAGTGTATATAATGCCTACATAGAAAAAAAAACAAACACTGGGGGTAATATGATAAATAATGCATTTATTCATTTATAAAACTGTTTCATATAAAATATATATACCTCAC
The DNA here is from genome assembly GCF_026571515.1 of Ruditapes philippinarum. Classification (NCBI taxonomy): domain Eukaryota; kingdom Metazoa; phylum Mollusca; class Bivalvia; order Venerida; family Veneridae; genus Ruditapes; species Ruditapes philippinarum. The sequence goes on from NW_026860272.1 coordinate 248,306, forward strand.
AAAAACAGGTTGGAAGTGTGGGGTGTTCAAATACTGTGTAATAACAACAATTTTTTTGTTATCATTTTCTTGAAAATGCTTGGGGTTAGTAATGCTTTCTGTAATGCATAATTGATACCATCAAAACTTACACCAAACAATAACTACTATTACAATAATTACAGTGTCTACTAATTTGAAAATAAGACATAATGTAATAATCAATTCTATTCTGTTCTGTTCTATAACAATAAATACACATACAGTACTTAATTAATATAAAATTATGGTTAAAAGGCAGTATTATTGTGTAAAAGAAAAGTATGGTAAAAAGATTTATTGAAACTATTTTGCATTAAATAAAATACATTATTAATTATAACAATATATATAAAATTTGACTTGGAATAACTGCTACTGTTTCCAATTTAGGGCTACTGAAGAAATGATTACCTGCATAGTTAATGTTTTACTTAAGCGTGGAAGCTTATTCAAATTCTACCATTGGGAGATTTCTTCAAGTTTATGTTTCTTAAACTATAAATGGACTGTTCCAAATGTAAAGGGAGACAAGTCCATTTATTGAATTCAGGTGTATAACAGAGAAAGTGCATGATAAAATTGGTTTGGTAATTCATATCTAATTTTATAAAAATATCAAATTCATTTTTGATTTAAAATTATGTCAATTTTACGACATCGTTTTTAATGTCATTTTTACACAACAATCATGTCATAGGGGGAAAAATCTCATTTTAGTTAAAATACATTACAATCTCTTTGATAAAAAACACACACATAACATTGCAAAATTATCTCAACTAAATTCAACAACAACAATATCTAATTCATTAATATATAGCTTAACAAAGTAACACAGTTTTAGCTTTTTTTTCAATGGAATAAGTGTAATGCTGTCATTTATACATGTATATAATTTCTTTATTTGAGGTATAATACAAAATTGGTGGTCTCTAATGCTAAATTATTAATATTCATCCCAATCTTCAACAATGTGACAAACAACTTAATATCTTCTTGAAATCATTGTCAAAAACGCCTTAAATTTGCAATAAAAAATAAAATTTCTACCACATGACACTTACATATACATTACAAAAAATCATTAATGAGTAAAATCATTCCTGAAGAAAAAAGGTTTAGTTGAAAAAAATTTTTTGTTGAAACAGCATATGAACAAATTTAAACCTTTTTAACATATCTTAACAGGGGTAGAAGATTACATAAATTCTGTCAATAAGATGCCTAATGGCCACCATTCTTTTTTAAATTGGCATAATCACAAGAAATTTATGTAAAAAATATATAGGATTAAGATTTATGTTTCAAAATCTTCAATTAAATTGATTCAAAAGCAAGACTTGATATAATGTATATAATTCACAATTTCAATTTTTTGCTTTAGTTCCAGACAAAAAGTTTTTTACTAAAAATCTTCGGAAAACAATGTTAAAAGTTAATATTATGAAGTGCCCGTTGTTGTGGACGCGGTTCCTGATGAGGGGAACGTGACGGGGTAAACTTCATCTCCGGGAACACCCATTACAATCTGCCAATGATTTTGCTCCATATCAGCTCGGTGCGAATCTAAGTATGTGTGAGACGAGATTTCGTACTCTCGGGTGCCGAACGATGTGCGAATACAGAATTCTTCCTCAACGCTCAAATTCTGGCCGGTTTTCACATGGTGGAATATGATCTTACAGTTGGCCTGTAAAATAAAATGAAAGATAATTCAAGTTCATTTGTATTTTAAGTGAAGTTTCAGCAGTGAGTATGAAAGAAGTCCTTTTTTTATTCCCATATCAATATACTTACATACAGACACCCTTATATGGGATAAATTTTTCACACAAAATCATTAACAATGATACAGATAAAACTTTGAAGAATAATACATGAGCACCCTTTAATAAATATTGTCATTATAAATGAACAATCTCGTTCAGTTACATCTCGCCAATATTTTTTCAATATCTCATTGAAAAGCATAAGATAACTTAAAATGTGTTTATAGGATACCGATGCCCCTACATTAGTAATTTACACTATTTTGTCAGCCTATAGATCGAAATACACAGACGGGACAGAGGCAGATCTAATCTGTATGCCCCACCCACCCCCAATGTGGAGGCATGATCATACTTGTACACAATTCTGATCATTTTCCTTTCATTAAACATTAAATCTGCAGATGCAAATGAATTTACCATACCCATGTGACCAGTGTGGACCAAAAACAAGCCGGCACATCTGTGCCATCTGATCATGGTCTGCACTGTTTTCTATTAAGTCAGTATATACTTATATTTTAAAATTTTCCCTAAAAATGATAAATGGTTTTGTCCAGATTAAAAGATGGGCAAGTCCATGTAAAACATTTAGGGTGGTAAATGTTAAAATAGTTACTTACAGGTACTGGAATACCCTCATACTCCATTCTTAATTTAGGTTTAATATGTAGAATTTTCCATTCCGTTAAAAATGATGGTTCGCAGACTAACGACACTTCCTGGTGACGAGACTTGTTTGGAGATTTGTGTAGCGATACTCGATCACTGTGTAGATATAGCTATAATAGATTATATAATAATGTACATGATTGTTAATATACTAGTAATGAATGTTCATTTTAAACTCTATGATAATTTACATGTAGCTTGCATTCTGAAGCATGAAGCATAAAAATAAAAAAGGTCACTTAAAATGCCTGAAAACTATCAAATACTATACTATTTTGTGTATCTTTTGCCCAACAAGAGTAATTTAACCATGGTCAAATAATTCAAACATGTAAACCAAGTTTTAATTCAAACATGTAAACCAAGTTTAAAATGAACATCTTTGATAGTTTTTTTGAAAGTTGACTGTAACATATTATCTATTAAAGGTAAAACTTAACAAAGTGACCTTGACCTTTGACCTCAAATTGGTGTGACAGTTAGAACTGGTCATCATCATATGAAGTTATGATACTATTTTGTATATCTTTTGCAAAACAAGAGTAATTCCAAATTAATTCAAAATAAAAGTACTGTAATTAATATTTTATTTAGGTTTGATATTATAAAGTGGCAAAAACTTACATTTCCACCTTCATCGTCCATTGTACAAAGATAAAACACCTGTCCATATCGGAGTGGTTCACCATCTGGGATTCCATCAGGACTGTAAGATAAATAAAACATTTTACAACATATTTAAAGGCCAATCAAGCCCCAAGAATTTTCATCATTTTTATTTCTCAAAAGTAGATGGGAATAGGGTTAAAATACCCTAATTACAAAAGAAACTGTGCTAAGTAGAAACATTACATTAAGCAAAATTTGAACAAATTTTTTTTTGAATATATTGTTTTATACTTATAATTATGAATTTATTTATCAAATATTCTTAATTTATACCTTTTTATAACAAATGTGCTTCTTAAGTTTGCTGCCACTTCTCTGCACCCAGTGACACTGCATGGACCTTCGAATTTATTAGAGTAAAGAATTTTGTTGATTTGTGGAACAACAGCTAAGTTGCATTCATTTCTAGGATCTTTGTGTGCAAAGTATTGTGTACGATCGAGAGCAGCAGGGCATCTGATGTTTACTTTATCTCCAAAATGAACCAAACCATCTCGGGAAATACTTAGATCAATCTGAAAAAGATACAAGTTTACAATGGCAACTTTGAGAAAAAACTTACCCCTTATTCTGCTTTATTTGCATTATGGACTTGCCTTGCATTGAATTTGGAAGAGTCATTTGTAAAATACAGGTTTTTCAATATCAAAATACTTTTATTGAGCTGCTGAAGGTATAGAATCAGGTCCGACTGCAAGGCGAGGCACGCAAACTTGACTCTATATTAAGAATGGAGAAGTCATTATCTTGGCTAACATTCATTGTTTTACATCATTCAAATTTAACCTGCTGGAGCCGAAAATGTTAAGCCTTTGCCATATGACCAAGCCAGTTTGCAGTGAACTACATGCCAATGTAGGCTCTATACACTGTTGGCCAGCTAACTAGATTTTCATCTTATTATCCCCAAAATTGATAATGGACTCTACCAAGTCCATTTAAGAAATTGAGCACATTAAAGGGACTCCATTGAGGTTTAAAAGCCTAAAAACATAACATTTGAATTTCTTACATCAAGAGCTGGGGCACTTTAAACAGAAAAAATATGCAAAGATAGTTAAGAAATATACTTTGAAATAAATTGGAAATCATATTTTTATTCTTTTCTTAGTCAGATTTTAGTGAAAAGCATTTAAACGCTTTTCATTTTGGGTCATTTTTTACAATTTGAATTATTATTCTGGAAAAACGAAGTGCGGAAATGATCTGAAATTTTGCACAAAGATTAGAGGTCTAAACCTACATTAAATGGTACATTTATCTAGAAAAAATATTTTCAGTCCCATCATGTCGAAAAAACCTCAGTGGAGTCCCTTTAAGGCTTCATATACAATGTCAATATGCATCAACAGAACTTGCTCATGATGGTATTAAATTTTCCGATGTTTCAATGAGATATATGTCATATATTCACACCGAAAGGTAAAGAAGTAACTTACAAAAAGAAATCAATTATTCAGTAAAAGAAAGATCTTTTAAAATATCTTCTTATTGTTGTCAATTAAGAGACAGCAATAAATGTGATATGGAATAAAGCTTACAACAACATCATTTGCAATATTTAGAAATTTTTTAGTACTGTAATGAAATCAATTTTATTCAAACGAATCTGGTATTTAACATTTTTGTCAAAGCAGTTACATTTAATTCTTTTAAGTCACATAAGTTCTAACCTTTTTAAAAATTGTTTGTTCAAGTTTTGTTCTCTTCTGATATAATAGTTCCCCACTTTCCCTTTTCTGCAAAAAGTCTTTGAGTGTGTCCTGAAAATTGTAATCATAAGAATTAACATGCATGATTTTTACAACACATTTTATGTGTAAATGAGATGAAGTGCTAGCACTGCATGATATTATACACATCAAAGCAATTAATTCATTTATAATAATATATGTCCAAATTCTGGTATTTTAGATAGGTTCTCATTGTATCATAATCAACTGCTTTCCTATCCACAGATGATATTATTGTAAAACCCTTATTCAGGTATCATATGGTAATTTTTCTGTTCATGGGTACAATGGCCAGAAGCCCCTGCCACTGTGTTAACAAGGTAAAGTTTTGACAAAACACAGTCATGTGAAAGTAATTTTAATTTTTTTTTAAACTACTACTCTTTGTCCAACCATCTGTTGCATGACAGCTCATTTTCTTATGAATTGCCGGTTTTCTAGAAAAAATGACAATGACTGAGTCCGAACAGGTCCTGTGCTGAAACTAGACCACTGATAGTAGATCTATCTAAATAAATTTTACGAGATCAATTATCATGCTCTTGAATTAACTGAACCGGCTTTTTGTGCGCATTAATTGATCCAATTCATTTTTTAAAAAAAGATAGCTTAATTCTACTGTTCTAGTCACACTATGACACATTAGTGTTATACATATGACGTTGCTTTGAGATATTTCCACTTCTTGGCAACAAAACATAAACTATAACAAGCCCGTACAGTCTGATTTATTGGACTATATAATACATATAATATTATATGGGAAAAACAACACTTGAAGTTGAACAAAGTTCATCAGAAAGAAACGAAAACATTTTCATTGAATCAAGATAAATATGTTTGAAAATAAAAATTGACCTCTTCCAATTGTATATCTTCATTCCAGTTTCCAACTCTAACAGACGGATTGTATGTTCTGACACTCATCTTGGATTTAAAGGTAAATAAACGTTCCAAGGAAATGAAGTGACTTGAAAGTTGTTTACCCTGACAACACTGTTGGTTAGGAACGCAGCGAATGAAATTTACACTGTGAAAAACCTGTACCATACCATCGATGTTAATACTCCCCGACAAAATAAGTTGATACTTTGATTTAATACATTTTAACTTAAACTAAATTTTGTTTAAAAGAAAATAAATGAGCATTAAATTGTTTAATTTGAAAACAAACCTACATCATGTTTCCATAACAAAATTGTTTAATTACATTTACAGTGAAGTTGATTACAATATTTGTTATATACATATGCACGTGTATAATCAGAGACATATAAATACATATTCATGTATTTTAACGTCTCTGGTATAGTAATATACAATTTTATGAAATTTTCTTCCTTTTGGTGAAAAAAATATATATGTTTCAGCAAATTATCAACGTAAAGGCCATTTATATTATACTTATTAATCTGTTTCTGAATAACTAAAGAAACATTTAAACTTATTTTTAGAGAAAGTGGAATAACCTTTTTTGATAATACATAAATGATCGATTTTTTTAAAATTATAAGTTACATAGAATTTCATAAATATTTAATTACTAATAACACAACAACATACAACAGCTACATCATTACTTCTTGACAAAATAAAGGAAAATACATAGGCCTAAAGAACTTTCAAAACAGAAAAAATGAAAATGTTGCAGGCTTAATTGGTTTGACTGAGCCTGTTCGGAAGATGCAAACTACCGTCCATGACTCCATATGCTCCCGACTGAAGCAGAATTAATCATTTAATATGAAATTGGCTATGGTAACATATGACTTTTAAAGAACCATTTGCGGTTATGTTTATATGACGATTATCATTGAATGTTCAATGAGACACGTTAATTTGTTTATTTTAGTGCCATTCTATGAAAAACGGTGTATGGTCCTGAGGTCCTCAACCAAAAGAATAAGTGCGCCCTGCACGAGAAAACAGTGTACCAAACTAAATAAAATGATATTTTGAATGTTGTTCCGAGGTTATCAAACGACCTTCTATTAAAAAAAATACATGTATTTCTTCTATTTTGCCAACAATACTCGATAATGTCGACTAAACAATTATACAAAATATTAAAAGATAGAAATTCAAGTTCTGTTGGAGACGTACATTGTTGACTAGTTTGTCCAACCTATTGTTTAATCATTTTACATGTAATCAAACATAGTATATCAGATGAATTACATGACATACCTTATATCTTAACAACATGCGTTGCTGGTACTTAAAAAGGAATAAGATTCATCTGTCTTTTCAACAATTGGTTGCATTTTGATATCCTAGTGATAGGTACATTTTTCAGTTTATTTAGAGTGCAAACAAAACACTTACAACTTATATTTCCTTCTCAAGCATTCAAGACAAGACTCAACATCACTCCCACTTCTTAAATCCAAAAACAATGCCCAACATCTAAATATATGAGTCGATGTCAGAAAAAAATGTTTGGTCAATCTTAAGTCCTTAAGTCCTCACAAGTGGAGTGGCCTAATAAGGTAAATTAGAGAAAACAAGTCCTCAAAGAACGCCACAACGGCAAAATTAAAAATGTTTCAGGTTCGATTGATTAAGTCTGTCCGTTGACGGCAGTGGTCATTACAGGATACTGTACACGTCCACAAGCACTAAAGTCAATTACCCGTAAAACTCTGGAATCAGATCTATCGCATATTCTTGGGATCCTCTTCCAGAAATAGATAGATGAGGGAAATATACTACGTTAACTGACATGTAAAATTAATGTACATGCAGCCCCAATTCTAAGGCGGATGACCCCACTGTGGTACAGATCAAACCCAGCTAACTACTGGCCAACTTCTGCTTACACGTGTAAAAACTGTAAATCTATACATCTGTAAAACTCTAGAACACATTGTCGCCTCATTAATCACAAAGATTTAGACATTTTATCTCCAACACATAGATTCCGAAAAAAATATGACTGTGTAAATCAACTTAGGATGCTAGAAAACGACCTTCTCGTATTAGATTATAAAGAAGACAGCCAGCACGACCTAATTGTTGTGCTTGTGGTATTGTTTAGTTATTTCTATTCAGCATCTTTCTTGTTGGGTGGTTCCAGTATTCCTTACTTGAATACTGTTGAATCACCCTTAGGATATGTGGCCTGCTTTTTAACTTTGTCTTTTGACGTCTTATCTGTGATATGCAGGCTTCATGACGTCTGATCCCCTTTCAAAATTCCATTTTGTTTAGTTCCGCCCATTGTTTTCTCGTTTAGGGCACAACCTTTTTATTACTTGGGGACCATACGCCGCTTTTCATGGAATGGCACTATGTGTCACATTGAAGACCGCCGTATGAACACATCTGCGGATGTTTCTAAATTCAAAATTTTACCATTTCATGTTTAAATGTTGTATTCTGCTTAAGCCGGTGCTAGGGGGCGTGGACGGTAGTTTGCACTTTACAGTACCGTCCATGAACAGGCTCAATCAAACCGAGCCTGCAACATTTTCAATTTTGCCGTGCTGGACTTCCTTTAGGGATTCTTATTTCTCTCTATTTTAGTAGTTTTCGATAAGGTGATTCATAAAAAACTTGTACTGAAATTTTTAAAATGCAAATAAAGCATTTATTTATATATAAAGAGGTCACAAATTTATAAGAGTTTGAAAATAAGAGTTTGTTTTCACTTTTTTGTGTGTTATTCTTGTTTGGCATAGCTATCTACAATGTATCAATTCATATACATCTTGCCTTTGTTTTGCATATTTTATGACAAGCCATACAAGTTCATATTATATTGAAATAAATCCATCTTTACATGTAAATTACTAAAATGGGTTAAAACTTTTAAATAACAGGACATGGTACATGATTTCTACATCTACACCATACTGCTTAACAATCAATTCTGATTATGACTAGCAGGCGCGTTGTCAGGGAACTGTTAATAAAAGACACTATTTATATGCAAATTTAAAAAGTTAAAAGAATAAAAGTTCTCCAAGACTATTAATTTAAAAGACATAGTGTGCGATTTAGAATTTATAGAATGGGTCAAGCCTCTCAGTAAAGATGTTTAAACTGGGGCTAGACTGAACAGTTAGAGGAAGGCTATTCCAAAGACGTATGCTCCTAGGAAAGAAAGAATTTTTATGATATTGTGTCCTCGAGTAGGGTATCAGGTAGTTCAGATTTCTTGTTTGAGTAAGGTGTTGGTGGTCAACAAAAACAATGTTGTTTTGGATTTTATACAAGTAGGTTACAGCACTGATGTTTCGACGCTGTTCAAGGGTTTGCCAGTTAAGATCATTTATCATTTTTGAAACACTAATTGTATAGTCATAGTCATTAAAAATATATCTAGCAGCTGATCTTTGGACTTACTCTATCTTATAAGTTAAGTACTTCTGCCAAACTATGGAGCAATATTCAACCTGAGGTCTAGCATAGGTCTTATATGCAGTTTCCTTTATATTTTTATTTGGGGTTTTAACATTTCTTCTAATGAATCTAAGGGAGTTATTTGCTTTAGATGTAATATTGTTTATATGTTTGGTCCATGAAAGGTCTTGACTAATAGTGACTCCTATGTATTTTGCTTCTTGAGTTGAGTTTAGTTTGATGTTATGAAGGGTATAAGGAAATATTACAGGGTTTCTTTTACTTGTTATCCTGAGAACTTCACATTTGAACTCCATGGACCAGTCTTTTTCCCATGTTTCTAAAGCAAGAAGGTCATCTTGGAGGGTTTGGGCATCTTGTTTAGATCTGATGGTTAGGTAGACAACAGTATCATCTGCAAAGAGTCTAACTTTACCTTTGACACTATCCGGGAGGTCGTTTATGTAAGAAAGGAAAAGGCAGGGACCTATAGTACCGAGCCTTGGGGACACCTGAGAGGATTGGTAGAATTCCTGATTTTTGACCTTCAACTACAACTTGCTGGGGGCGTGACTTAAGGAAAGAATGGACCCAATTTGTAACCTCATAACTTATACCCAATCTTTCTAATTTACGCACAAGTTTGTGATGGTCCACCTTATCAAATGCCTTACTGAAATCCATGACTATGACATCAGTTTGTTGGCCACTTTCAAGATTGTCATGAATTTCCTGGGAGAAACTTACTAGCTAGGACTCACAACTCCGTTTTGACCTGAAGCCATGTTGATAGGGGCTAAGGACGTTGTGCTTATCTTAAAAGGACGTAATATTGGACACTTAGATGTGCTCATACAATTTGGACGCTATACATTTGAGGGAGATTGGTCTATAATTGCTGGGTTTGCATTTTGGGCTTTTTTTGTAAACTGGGGCAATTATCGCATGCTTCCAGTCTTCTGGGACAATACCTGTTTTAAGTGAGATCTGGAAGATGTGGGTCAGTATGGGAGTAACTGGTATCTTGATGGAGCTCTTTTAGTAACCTAGGGGATATTTGGTCAGGACCAGAAGCTTTATTTCGGTTTAGGCCTTTTAAATGTTTCTTCACACCATCTTCCGATATCGATACTGGGTGGTGTTTTGAAATAAGCTTCTGTTTAGCTTCTGTTTGCAAGCCTGGGATAAGCTAAGGGGCTGAGGCCAAGAGAAGAGAGACTCAAACTGGGAGTTAAGGATATTTGCTTTTGCAATTGGATCAGTAAATGTTTGACCTTCTGATTTGAGGGGTGCCAAACCACAGCTTTCAGTTTTGATACTTTTAACATATTGGTCGAATTTTTTTATTTTTCACATGATTTTATCAGAGACATATAGTTCTATAACATGATATTATATTGATAATATCTATATCCCTTATTTTATTAACCTTTTTAGGTACTACGTAGATGTAAGACTTAGATTTAGAGATTTCTGTCCATAATGCTTTTACATTAAACTATTAATTTTCTAAGTTTTGGACCAGAGATCTGAAACAGTATGGTAGAGGTTTTCAAATATGAGGCAGAAAAATGTTTGTTAAAAATACCTTTTTTCTAATTATTTGCTAGTTATGTATATTAAGAGTGATTTAATAAGAAAATATTTGTTATTGTTTCAGAAATTAAAAATAAATGCGACAAAATCATTTTATAAATATAACCAATCACAAACCGATGTTCCCTTCAGTAAACGTCATCTCCGCCATCTTGAAAACAATCTGGGGAAATCAACGAAAACACCCAGGAAAATAACAAAATTGCTGCCCATTTTAGATATTGTTTACCGTTAACATGACAAGTCTGACACAAAGGACAAGCGGTATTATCCAAAGAAGGCGGACAGGTAAAGATGGTGCTGAAGGTGGTACAAATAACGATCATGATGAAAATGCACCCGTAGAAGACGTGGACGAGGATGAACATGACTCGAAAGAGACACGATTGACGTTGATGGAAGAAATACTGTTGCTTGGCCTTAAAGACAGAGAGGTTGTTTATTTTAGTTAAATCGATTTAAAGGTCATACAAATCTAAAGATGTCATTTTCAGCATGTCAGTCAGGCTTAGTCAAAATATATTGACGTGCCAAAGCTTGATTCTGAGATATTTTCGTTCTGGGGCAGAATCTCGCTTTAACGTCAAAACCAAAAGGAGACCTTTCTGTGGTGAAACGTGAATTTCGGTGTAAATGTGAAAATGCAGACAATTTAAACTAAGAATTTATTCAACAATACAATTTTAAGGTATTAACAGCACAAAAAGTGCCAGACTATCAACCTAGAAGAAAGTAAACCACGTTAGTTTCATTTCACCGTCTCATTTGTGTACCAACGCCGCCATATTGTGATGTTGCTACAGTAATGTAACATGTACGCTAAAAATCGATATTGTTCGGTACCGTGCGTGTTGTTTTCTTTTTTTTTTGCGTGGCTAAAAAATATGAAAAAACTATTAAACAATGTTAATTATTATTTTTTAATGTTGTTATTATTAATCTTATTTATTGCTACATTAAAATAAATCGCCAGGAAATAATCTTTAATTATTTTTCTAATTGATTGAAATCATTAAAATGATGCGGGAGACTTTTAATTTAGTCCTCTTTTTAATAAACATGTTTATTAAAGGATAAACAAATAATGTATTTCATTAAAATGTCTATTGTCACCACTTTGTAGTATCATCTGTTAGTATAATCACGGATTTATGTAATAAAATCCGTGGTAAATTATGTTAGTCACAACTTGCTGCGTATTAAAAAAAGCAACTCCTTGCCTAGTAAACTGTAAAGTTTTGTTTTCAAAACGTTCATTACGCTATGAAAGTTTTTTGAATTCAAATGGTAAAATATTGCGTTATTTTTTCATTCCTCAACAGTTTTCAGAAAAGTAAAACTCGTTACTCCGAGCGCCTATTTTTCGTTTGTCTGTATCTGAAAGAACCTGTGTACATGTACCATTTATCCGTGTAATCATAGCATGCCGTATTGGCTTGGCTATTGGGTGTTGTTTAAGGGATGTTCCAGATAAGTTTTTGTCCCGGTAAAAAAAATATATTCAACCGAATATTTATTTTTAAAATGTGTCAACTATTCCACAACGCCGACACCGGTACGCTGGCCAATATACACTTTGGAAATGTTGACACTATTTATAATTGATGCGCAGTCCTGTTTCTTCCTTACTTAATTTCTTAGTGTCAATTTAAAATCTATAAGATTAAGTTTTAAATAAATAAATTTGATTTATAGATAAGTATTTAAATTGGAGCCGTGATTTCTTTCCGGAATCAGTTAAACAATTTTCCATGCTGACACGGTTCAAATTGAAAAGAAAAGTTATTTTTAGATAGTAATATGCATTTATTTTTCAATTTATAATTATGAATATACTTGATGATTTGTTTTAAAGACGATAATCTTATGCTTAAATTTCTTTCTATAATACATTTAAGAAAATTGTTTAAACGGTGGTAAGAATTTAAATGTGTTACGGTCCCGAGTTTCCTCAGTACAGTTTCCCGGCTTACAAATACGGTCTGAATTTACGCAAGATATGCCAACTTTTTAACTTTTGAGTTGTGACATTTGATTATTAGGAACTATTTTCTGGTTTTCTATCTAAATTGACTAGAAGGTTAAAATCTTAATTTCCGTTCTATATCAAAAACTAAAAAAAAATATTGAAAAAAAAAGTACTGAAGAGTCGCCGTGATTTCTAACCGATTTTATAAGTTCGTTTTCCAAAGCAACACCTTTTATATTTAGGGCAGTAACAATCTGTATCATATTATTGTTTAAAATGAGTAAACTTGTTGCATAACCCTTAAATCTTATAAGATTGGACAAGAATCAAAGAAATCACAGACACTTGGGGTGTGAAGCTCAAAACGCCTTTAAAATCCAAATAAAATGTATATTTGTCAAAGCTGGGGAGCCACGTTTGAATTTGTCGAAAGATTTTGTAAATGGAGTAAAATGGCGATAATCTCGGTGTTTATTTTGCCTGTTATATTGACGTTGAAGTTTCAAATTGACCATCATCGTGAATAATTATATCTTCTGTGTCAATGGGACAAAGGATTATGTGAAAATATTGGAAACAGAATAAAATACATGGTGTTTTTGACGGTAGGTGTGCAGATTTTTTCCGGCGGACATTTTTATCTTGTGTATTTATTTAGCCGTTGAAATATAAAAAAAAATTCAAAACGGCTTATATGAAGTTTTTTTTATAAATATGATCAGTACATGTGCTGGGATTGACAAAATTTTTAATATAGATTTTTTTTTTATTTTAAAGGCGTTTTGAGCTCCACACACCAAGTGCCTGTGAAAGAAATTAGCGGCGCAGCGTTTTGCTAAATAACCGCGTCGCACTCCGACTTGCATGTATTTTATAAAATAAAATCATTTCTAAGACGGCAGAAAAATGAAATGTATTATATAAATCTTTATACCAACATTATGAAAGTCTTTTGCAAACCAAAAAGCAACAACAAAAATTTGAAGCAGGCACCTGTTTCATGAAATTAATTTCCGAGTATTTTTTCTCTGCTACCACTGTCATTTTAAAACAATTTTCATACTTACGTGTGTGTGTTTTTCTTTCTAAAAACATCTTCAGAAAGCTTTTTGGAGTAAACTGTCCAGAATTATGGACGTGCGTGGATAGAAATTAAAAAAAAAAAAAGAAAAAAAAGAAGTTTACATTCCAATGTTGTTTTTTTTCCGCACATACATGTGGAGGCACCGCGTTTGACATTTATTCGTTTTATTATTGATAAAAATTATTTTGAACATTGAAAGTATCGTTTAGTAGTTTTCCTCTAGTTAATCAACCTGCATTTTATAGTTAATCAACCTGATTATAAATAACAGACTGTCAAATTCCTTAGAATGGTGTCTTTTCGTAGTCACCAAGGCACTAGGGAAACGTACATTGCTCTTTAAACATATAAACCTCATGTTTCAGCTCTTAACATATCCCTATTTTCATCATAATCGTGGGAAAAAAATCTATAGATACCAATACGTTCCATGTCCTATATTTACTTGGAAAGCTGAACAAAATATTTTTTTTATAAACAATGAGAAGTCCGTTTGAGTAGCTATGATGATTCTCATATTTCTAAGAACGCTCTGACAATAACGAATAAGTTGTGCATCTGCTCCAATAAAATAATATTATCATCCTATCATAATTATTAATTTTTGCATAAATAAATGTCTTAAATATAACATTAAACTTGATATTTTACTAAGAGTGTTTCGTCGTTTCTCAGTAACGCAGTACCGCATACACACCAGTGTAGTTATCAACAGTGTATTTGTCACGTGACATTAGCGGCGATGTCTTTATTTTGATGGTGCATGTGTTTACTTTTCTATCAAAATCTTTATGTTAGGAATATTTTCACAAATAAAACATGAAATTGATGTACAAATGAATAATCTTTAAAGGTATCGTAACAAATTTATTCAAACATGAATTCAAATACGATTTTACACGGTCCAAAGCTTGCGCTCAAAATCCCGGCGCAAATTTCACCACAGAAAAGGTACTTTTTAGGTTGTATGTAGAGGCGAGATATTGCCCAGACACGAAAATAGCACAATATCTCGTCGCGCAGTACAATTAGTTGGACTAAGTCAGGCTCAGACCTGCAAATTATGTGAAAATTATAGATTTTATTCTTCTTAGATAAAAATTAACCAGGAATACAAAATATTCAGTTTTGCTTTTTAAAAACAAATACAAAAAAAAATTCTACTTGTTTCGGTTGAACAACAACTTTCATCAGGAATATTTTTTTTCATTTTGTTTAAATTTCAAAATCGCTAAGTTGTAACCTGACGTCTTATAAATCCTAGTTGAGAGGCTAAATTCTAACATAAATTACCTTGGGGATCCAGTATGACTAGCCCAACAAATTGTGCTAGGACATTTTATTATGTAGCCAAAGCCAGACATTTAGACCGACAGTTTGCAAGATCAGTTGGTCTTGCAGTCCTGTGGTACAATATTATGGTGTCACAGAGAGGTGTCCGTGGCCGAGTGGTTAAGGTCGTTGACTTAAAATAACTTGCCCCTCACCGCTTAGGGTTTGAATCCTGACACAGGCTTTGGATTCTTTCATGCGAGTAAGCTAGATCCAGAGCTCTAGCTTACAGGACATTGGTCATTTGGTGGTTCTACTTGGGTTAGATGATTTTGGTGATCGTTTTATACCTGAAGTAATGCATGGAGTGGCACCCAAGGTCTTCATCCACTTATTTTAATCAAGCATGCCCAGAAGCAGGTCGCTACCCTCGGCAGGGGGATCTTCTCAGATGCATCCACTGATATAGCTCAGTCTGCGAAAAATACGCAAAGCCCGAGCCCGAGTCTAGTAAAAAATCATTCGGGCTAGCTAAAACGGCAGGGCACATAGTCCGACGGTCTTGCATTGTTTGGGAAACCGAAATGATTATAAATAGAATTTTAAACACAATGACTGGGAGGGATATAACATATTGCATCGTCGGATACCCACGGCCGAACCATTATCATTCATCAGCCGTGGGAATTTTTGCCGATATTCAGTCGATTAGAGGTGTGTCAAAGGCAGCTATTTCATTGGCTGCCTCACGATTTCATGAGGCGATTAAAACCAATCAAAACGCTCGTTCTGTACGACGTTCGGTATTACAGACAATATTGCGACAACCAATGACGTAATAAAAAGTTTAACATCGAAAAATTAAACGATTTCCAGCAAGAAAGTATAGATAATTTACTTTTACAGCGTGATTTTTCCTTTATGATTGATATCTGCTTGCAGAAGAACTGATTTGGCGATGTATGTGACATGTTTATCAATCGTGGGTATCCGACGATGAACATATTGATTTTCTTCGAGGTATTGACACGGGATTTTCCAATATACGTCGATACTATTTATAACCGCCGAGAGGGGTATAGCATATTGATTTTTTTCGGAGTATTGACACTGGTATTTCCAAAACGCCAGAGGGGTAAGCTTATTGAAATAATGCATAGACATTTTAAGCCAATCAAATACCGCGTTATTAAAATGTCAAAATGGCGCACATAGATGCATGTATTATAGAGCAAGAGCAAGATTCTGATATCAACACAGACAAACCTTTAGAAAGTTCTCCTCCAGAACAAGTATTTGCTGAAGAGGTATATTGCTACTTTTTGAAACATTTTTCATGAAGTTGTTAATTGTTTACTTATTAAAAAAAAAAAACAAGCAACCAGAATTCAGCTCTTTACCTTTACAACCCGTATTCAATTTTATACTGCAGTCTAGACTAACCATTTTTTTTGTATTTTGATACTGAAATCACTTAAAACTTTAAATAATAATTATAAATTGACTGTTCCGATTTCAAAGAAAAGCTATCCATTTCACAAGTTTGCCATGTTAGCTTAGGTTTGAATTTTAATATACTTATAATATTAAAAAGTAAAACATTTGTGTTGTTTTGAAAAATTTTATTCTTATTTAATAACAATGAATTTCAGTTTATTTTCCGTAATATTTTCAGCATCATAACCACGGGGAATGTTCTGACAGAGACAGCGACTCGGATTATGATTCTGGTATAGATGAAGATGAGCCTATGGAAATGAGTCAACAAGAAGTTGAAAGAAATCTATTATCTTTCAGTGTAGAATATCAGAAATAAATGTTATTCAACTGACAAAGCTTTTTATCAATTTCTTCACAATATATATAAATTTGAAAACCTGGCCAAATTATGAAAAATTTTGTATGAATTTTCGGGCTACCTAAAATTTGTTCGGGCTATGTGATATTTTAATGGACCAAGCCCGAATGTCTTTGTCCATAAAAAGTTTTTCGTGCAGACTGATAGCTGGAAGTTTGTTTACAGCTATTTGTATGTTGTACTACATACACTGTACATTAAATTTGTAATTTTTCAAAGTTAATACTTTGTCTGTTTTCAGGGTTATACATCATTCTGGAATGACTGTATATCATCAGGTCTTCGTGGTTGTATACTAATAGAACTTGCGCTCAAAGGGCGTGTTGAGGTAGAGAAAGCCGGTATGCGCAGGAGAAGCCTGCTGAATCGTAAAGTGCACTGTAAAAATGCCACACCCTGTGGGGACGTTCTTTTAGACGAGGCATTAAAACATATTAAAGAGACCGAACCGGCAGAAACTGTTCAGTCTTGGATTGAATATCTCAGCGGTAATATATTTTAGATTTTATATACTGATAAAATATATTCTGAAAGAATTTGCTGTCTTGTTTGATGTATTTTCTGTAAATAACCAATTGATTTATAGGTCAGCTGAACATCTGTCTCCAGAATCTTCTGTTATCTTCTGTTAGCTTGTTAGGTTAATTGCAAGATTTTATGTTGCAAAAATTTGTAACTCATGATGCAAAGCTTTTATAGAAATTTTGTTCAATACTTTTTTTTTACATGTAAGGTAAGAAATAAAACAATAGTAAAGACATATTTTACAGCCTTGCCTTTAGAAAGTAGATTGTCCTCTCATCTGAATAAAGTGTGTAACTAACGTCTTTCTTGAATATAATATCAGACTGGATTTTCTAGTTTTGGCTGGATATTAGCATTGCTAGTTGAAAATGTTACATGTGTATTTACACAAGCTAGTCATAAAATGAGTCAAATAATAAAATGACATCTTTCTAGTATAAATAGAATAATGCTAAATTAAAAATTAAGTTTCTGCTATTTCTTTTCAAACTGATCATAATAAGTTATTAATGTGTAATTTGCAAGAAATTCAGTCAGTCACTGGTTGCATTCAGATGGGAATACTTGCTCTTGGTTAACTATTTAATGGAAACTGGAGGACCTAGTCACTGCTAAAAACAGCCTCCTTCAAGCACCTATTCTCTGCAACAGTGTCTATTCTAGGATTTGAAATTTACAGGGAACACATTTGCCTGCATATTAAGAATATTTATTACATTATTTTGTTTGATTAAATGTTGTCACTTTCATTGCTATGCAGATTTTATACATGTACATGTACGTTGTGTTTTTCTCCATCTGTAGATTTCCACTAAATGCTTTAGAAAAAATAACTGAATCAAATGCTGTAGAATTGACATACTTGTAGCATAGACATCTTGTTATTGGAATTGGCTGTTCATTTTCAAAAGGTTAAATCAAATAATTATTGTACAGGTATCGAGGTAGATAAGGTATTGATTTATGAATTTAATCACTTTTATTATGTTTTAATTGAAGTATTAAGTTCAGTTTTATGACATGTCATTGAATTATTAATTGACTAAAAAGCTACACCATCTATAGGTAAGTGATAGGGACTTCCTTGTAGACTTTTACATGTTAATTATGATTAGGAAATATATGTTTGATGATAAAAAAAATTGAGTCCCTAGATTATGAGGCAGATGTTCTGTTTTATGTTATGAAGAAAAAAAAGTCCCCACTAAACAAATGGTCATCAAATTCAGGTGCCGAGTCCAGACTGGAGGACTTTTATCAGAGGGGGTTGTAAAATTTCGATGAGGGGTAATGGCTTCATGCATTTATGTCAAATCAGGATTGACATTTTACTAGTTTTCCACAAGGGGTCATGGATAAAAATTTTGCTGATTTTTTCACTAGTTTTTGATTAAAAAAAAGTTGATATCAAAATCTCAAAAGCTTCCTAATACTAGTCAAATTTCAGGGAAGGGGATCATGACCCCATTTCACACCCCTCCTTCCTTCTGGATCTGCAAATGACATTCATTTTACCCATTATTACAAATGTAGTTACAATAGCACAAAATAGCATTATTAGCTGAAGAAAAAAAAATTCTTAGAAAAAGATATGGGAAATGAACTGAAAAAAGTGGGGAAAATCAAAGATAAAAACATACAAAACTTTTGCCAAAGATATTTGACGCATAGATTTGTTACACAAGTATCTACTGTTGTGTCATGTTCAAATGAGGATTTAAACAAATGATCTCTATTGAATTTATTTGCTACATGTATTTGTGATTTTTATATGATTCCACAACACTGTTTACATTTTTGTACTAAAAACTACCGTGTGTGACGGTTGTTTGTACATTTGTATTGTAATGGTCAAGTTTCGATATTGGTAAATTTGGTCATGATTTAGGCTGTTGCAAGCAGGTGATCCTATTTTGATCTTTTGTTATGTCATCATTATTTTATATATGAATAAGGCATTATAAATTGTAAGACCGTTTTAAACGTCCTTTCTCCCAAAGATAGTATAACTTTAAGCCTAAAGTGCCAACAAAAATTGAAGACTTTTGTAGATATTTTCCTTAGATAGTATAACTCCCTGTAAAACCAAGTTGCCAATTGATAAAAATACAGGCTATGGCAGAATATTAACTACAGGAAAGTGTTGGCTATTTTTGGCAAAGCATCTGAAATGGAAAAAAAAACTTTCAAATCACTCAATAGTGCATTACAGCTGACTTGTCCTATATTTTAACCTACTGAATTTGTACAATAAATTTGCTTTGTTCTGAATTGTAAAAATTCACAATTGGAGCTTAAACATTCCCTACAGTAAATTTTATATTCATTATTGTAAAGATTTCTGCCAATTTGGTCTTATTTTTAGGCATACATGTATAGTAATGTAAATAAACACTATTGATACATGTGAACTTTAATATGAAAAAACAAGCAAGTTATGTAACTGGTTTGTTGAATTTTCCCAGTTTTTTTTACAAGTTTCAAGCTAAAATTTCCCAATTATAAAGGCAAAAGTTGTTACAGACAAAAAAATGAATTCAAAAAGTAACTGATATATTGAGGATATTTGACGTAATATTAGGAAATCAAATTTAATTAAATCTAAATTGTTAAGACCTGGGGCCATTGCATACATTTATATCACCAAAAAATCATCATTCATGTGTCAGTAACATCACATAATATTATAAAACTTTATGAAGTGTGCAAGTGTATGTATGTCAATGGTGCTTAATTTTGTATGGTTCGGTGATTTACATATAGTATGATTTTAAAATACATTTCTAGTTTGCTGACTGAAGAAAAACGCCCCATTTAAGTATTCCAATTTGTTTTGTTTTTTAAACAAGGTATGATTCTATCTGATTTCCATATTAATAGTATATGGTAACCTTAGTGCAATAACAGGTTAGCTCCTTATATAATTTATATAAGAGTTAACCTGTTACTGCTCTAAGGTGATGATATACAAATGAACTACATATTGATCCTCTTATACTTTGACGGTTGACAGCAAAACTGTAGTAACTTATATAAATAAAGGACTTAGTTACAACAACCCTCAGCATACTAAAAAGACACCTGACTGCATTTTCTCTTCAATGGAAGTACATGCATACTGAATGAGTCAGATATTGTCAGTTTGGCTTCTTTAATAAAGTCAGTATGTCTGTAGGTTATAGTTGAACGATACGCTGGATTAAAGTTTGTATGTACCAATGTAATCTAAAATTTACCCGTTTTTCCTAAGTAAATTTTCATCATATGATTTATTTCAGTCAGTAAAATGTATACTTGAATGTCAAAAACTTGAAGTTGAGTGCACTTGTGGCTAAGAGCAAGTTGGTCAAAACATATTAGTCTTTGATAACATTTTGAAGTTAATACTTAAAGAGGCTCCATTGAGGTTTATTCACTTTATTGACATGATAGGACTGGATTTGGGGGTGGCGGAATGGGGGGAGTGGTTATACCATTTGATGTAGATCTATATCAATAACTTTTGTGCAAAATTTTAGACCATTCTTCACTCCATTTTACAGAAAGATAGCTTTTTTGTTGTGCAAAGTGACCTTAAAATTAAAAACTTTTAAACTTTTTCATATTTTTCCATTTTAAGTACCCAGATTGTGCATGTACAATTTATATAGATTAAAAGAAATTTTTTAATTTTATGTATTTACTTTGGGACAGAACTGACCAATAGCTTAAATGAAAACATGTAGAAATAAACGTTGATGTGTTGGTGACAGTGTTTGATATATGGTGGTTTATGGTGAAATATTTCATATTTTGCCTATTTCTATAATTTACTTATATTTTACTTATATTTGATATTTTGAGTCTGAGGTTACAGCATTAGTATTTAAAGTTTTATAAGTATTACTTATTTACTCTGTTAACATTCTATTTACTTATCTACACTGACTTTCAGGTGAAACGTGGAACCCGCTAAAGTTGAAATATCAGTTGAGAAATGTTCGAGAACGTCTGGCAAAAAATTTGGTTGAGAAAGGTGTTTGTACGACAGAGAAGCAGAACTTCCTTTTGTTCGACATGACGACACATCCACTAGTTGACTCTGTGATAAAACAAAAACTCATTAAAAAAGTTCAGGATTCCGTTTTAACTCAGTGGACAAACGATCCGCACAGAATGAATAAAAGAATGATGTCCCTTATATTCCTGGCACACGCCTCGGACGTGCTCGAAAATGCATTTGCGCCTCTCTCGGATGATGACTATGATTTGGCGATGAAACGTGTACGTGAACTTCTTGACTTGGACTTTGATGCGGAATCAATGAAAGACGGCACTAACGAGATGATGTGGGCGGTTATAGCCGCGTTTAGTAAATGAGTCGGAATGTCGTAGAATTATTGTTGTGGGATTTCTTGTTATGTAAATTATTTGGGTTTGACTTCTCTTCTAAAAATATATCTACGAAATCAGATACAAGTGTAACGTACTTGCAAGTCAGCCTTGTTATGTACTAGATAATAAAAACTTGGTCAGCTTCAGTGTAAAAATTTGACTGGTCAAAAAAAATTGTGAAGGGAAAGTAACAATGTTATGGAATTTAACACTGATGTCGGGACTACTAGTTGATCTAGTTCAACATATAGGGTTCCAATTGCCGACCTGAAACACATGATGAAGTATGTTGTATTCGCCTTACGGAGAAAATCCTTTATGATGCAAGTTGCTGGAAAATATTTTCATAGTTTTCAAAAAGTTTTATAGTACAGACTTCTAGGAAACTGTCAAACTAGAGGACTACTCTAAACTGAAAATTGCAATTTTGCATTGAATCAGAATACTTTAGAATACAGTTGAAGTAATTTATATTAACTATATAAACTGTTAATTTCTACTTATTTTGGTTATTGTTTTATGATACAGAAGAAATTGTGTCAATGCATTTTTAGATAACAAAGATATTTCTTTTTCAATCAATTGGCTTTTGTTTGGGCATATTATTTTAATGCTTTGTATAAATTTAGAAAAGGGACCAAAACATAATAAACATGAAGTATTCTTGAATAGTTTATGAAAGATAATATATGATTTGTCTATATGTCGGGCATTTAGTATAAAAGACATCAAGTCCAAACTAATTATGCATACAAGATATATCTTGCTAGTAAGTGAATTCTTCTTATTCAAAAGTTATTTTAAAGAATTCAAATATTTTTCTATCAGAAAAAGATATTTTGTATCCCAGTGAAATTGTGTATATTGCTATCTTTTAGAATTGAAGTAACATTTTGTATGGCAAAAATAATGTCGAGCATGTTAATTATTTTTAGATTTTAAAAGCCAATTTGGAATAATATATGCATTTAAGCACCAACCTGGATTTTGGGGATATTTAAGAGCTATAAAGTGAAAGTCCACAAAAGAAATATATAATGATGAAATAAGTGCATTTATATTTATTAACAATGTGATGTGAACACTTATTTATGGATATATATATTTAGATGGTTAAATTTAAGTCACTTTAAATAAAGCTAGATGAAGCAAAGTTACATCAGTATCATTAAAAAAACATACTATAAACATGTATATATGTTAATACAGGGCTTTTCGTAAGCCCTATTTCCAAAATAAAATTGCTGGTGACAAATATTTGCTGTCTATATTTTGTATCTAGGTCAAACCATGATAAATTGAAATGCTTTCAAATCACTAGCAGACTGTTTGACGGCCTGCAACTCTGAAATTCTCTATTCTGTATTTATATTATTAGTGACCACTGGCTATATATAAAACCCACCAGCTGGGTGTTAAAAACACTGTAAAGTATGTAAGAGTTTGATACAGAAAAAAAGAATTTTCCATAATGATAGCTGAATTTCTAAAAATGTTTATCAATAAAGTTTGTATTTTGATGATATAGCTATTATTTTTGTTTGTTACAATATCTGAATAATTGTTAAAGCATTTAAATTAGGTATTTTTTTTTTCAATCATGTATTTCATATATCCATATGAATGGGGGAAAAGAATGCTGGACAAACTATGCATATAGAATAATTTTTAGAT
This sequence comes from Ruditapes philippinarum, assembly GCF_026571515.1. Lineage (NCBI taxonomy): Eukaryota > Metazoa > Mollusca > Bivalvia > Venerida > Veneridae > Ruditapes > Ruditapes philippinarum. The sequence continues at coordinate 271,866 of NW_026860272.1, forward strand.
ACTGTATTGATTCGTATATTATATATATATACATTATGTGAATCAGAAACTTGAATAACGCAGATGCTGGCAACATGTTATATTGATGTTTCAATTGAAATCATTATTTGTTGTTGTTGTTTGTGTTTTTCTTTTATTGTTGCTCGTTCTATAGCTTGCTAAATTTATTAAATGGACCCGTTTCTGATTTAAACTTGGAATTGTCCATTCTTAATAAAAGGGGTCTCAGTTATAAAAAAAGTAAATATTGAGTAGTCAGCAGTACATTACCTTGGATGGCTTTGAATAAAATGTGTATATTGTGGCTGCATGGTCACGTAGATTATGTAAGACTAGTAGTCTAAGGATTGCTGGCCGGATGTGTTCGAACCTGTCAGAGGCAAGCTGTTTTTGTTTTCTTGAGCAAGAAACTTTACACATACTGCCGAGTACTGGTTGGTTCCAGGAACATATTTGAAAGTGTTTCTGTAAGTTTACAGCTTCCTACATGACCAAACTAAAATCAATTTGGTTTAAGTAAATAACATTGAAAGCTGCTGGAGAATGACCATCTTGTTAGTATGGCTAATATATCTTTTACTAAAGCTATTTGCATACCAGTCCTATAATGTTAGGGGATGGAAGTTTGTCTTTTGAGAAAAGCAAAGTTTATATAAAATTTGACTCCCTGCCCCACCCATCTACGATCACTAACTATTAATAAAATAAGCCTTAATGTTTAAATAAGAGAAATACGGTGTAAACCAGTCGGATATCAAATTAGTATTCTTGTTTCCTTATACAAGATAATAATATTAAATTAAATATACAAAAAAACATAACAATCAAGGTGCAGTTGAATTGTTCTCTATAAATTTTTACCCTAAATAGAAGAGTGTTCGCACCACATGCTGAAGTGCTTTTGTAAACCTCTTTTAATTTTTCATTTAAAAAGTTAAATGGTACTGGCTTTTTTCTCCATCCACAGTTGTATTAATTTAATGGCATGGTTACGTTTTGTGTATTCAAACTTGCTGAATTCCAGGATTTGTGCTTAATAAAGAAATGTGATATTTGTTAGTATGTGCATTTTTTCTGTTTGTTGAATTTTATTTTATTACCCTTATTAAAAAAAGATGTTATTTCCTTATATAACTGCACTTTAGTTATTGATATATGCTTAGAAATTGTATTGTTAAGTAGATAGATGTTTATTAATACATGTGAATCATAGTTGGGTAATGTATCTGAAACTTAAAAAAAGAAGATATATTGAAATGAAAGGCATTGTGGGATAATATTTGAAAAATACAGAATTGGGTATACATTATGAGATGTATATTGGCGTGACTGAACATATTTTAAGTGGTGAAACTCATTTAGTGACCAGTCTGGAATACCAATGCCTGATTGGTTGAATTTGAACAGTCATTTGAAATTGACCAATGAAATGACCTGATTGATTGATTTTCAACACTTGTTCGAAATTGACCAATGAAAGAGACTGTTTGGTTTACTTTCAGGTGTAGTTTGAAATAGACCAATAAAATGGTTCTCTTTCTGCACTGATTTGAAATTGACCAATGAAAATGTTTGCTTTTGTTGACTGGTTGCCTAACTTGAGGTAATTATTTATTAGACCTATTTTATCATATAAGTGCAAAGTTTTTGCCAGACTTTTCATAATTGTTTGATTGTACATGTACATATGTATAGTAGCTAGAAATATTGAATTATTTTATTTACAGTCAGTTCTGAAAATGGGCATCATACAAAGCTGTTTACATAATCTATCATTTACATATTCATTTTTTCCCACTTTATCTGGCGTATTGTATTTTTTAAGTGTGACATGTAATTACGAGAAAAAGAAAATTGAATGATATATATGTATGAAAGAAGTAGATTGTGAATAAGTAAAATGAGTAAGATTTAATTTTATTTTTTTGGAATTGTTAAAAGATAGACTAACTTGTGTTTTGTGAATGTGTTTTTGTTTGTATTAAAGATTAATAGCTTATTTTTGTGTGACTGATCTCTTGCTCAGTGCGTGTGACATGTGTTTTAATGTGTTCTTATTTGTTTTTCTTTTCTTTTTTTTTGGCAATAATAATGTTGATAATAGAATGTGAATGAATGTCGGTTATTTATTAACTAATACTAGTAACAGAAGAAAAAAAGCTGCGTTAAATCGTTTAACATAGTTATCAAACTTTGTTTCTAGGAAATATTTTTCTTTCATGAGATACTGCTATACTATGGTATCTATTTTATATATAGACATTTTTTTGTATGTCTCACAAGTGTGATGGAAGTGTTTTTCAAATGTGACTGTCCTTTATGGACAATTTGTAAACATAAGAATCTGTTGCATGTAAAAACACCATGTAAAACATTGTAGGTATATGTACAATGTACCGTAAAATTCCTATTAAACACCCACGGGGCTAAACATTTTCCAAAAGGGGGGCTATTATTACAACACAGTTTTTCCTAAATCTAAAAATCATTGTAAATACATTTAGTGTTAGCAAGTGTTGGTAATAACATTAAAAAGTGTTAAGATTTTAAAGTTCATACTATAAAATAAAATGGATTCTGAATGATTTGAATGAAATTATGGATTTACTCATGAGTTCAGCACTGATGAGTAGATTGTTTCTCTTAACAAAAGGCCTTGGGGGCCTTTATTAGGGGATGGGCGTTTATTAGGAATTTTACGGTATATTGGAGAAATGGCTTTCTGAGTGCAAAAAGTCATTTTGCCTTAAGAAGTCACAAATACATAGTTTTTCTTTTCACAAATGATTATTGTTTATAAGCAGATAATTATCTATACTCAATCTATTGATATATATCTATTTTTAGTACTAATGATTTGGCTTTATATAAGTGTAGTTTTATTTAACCTTTGCAATGCTTGAACTGAAAACTACAAAGCCTTTTGCAACCGGTCAGGGGCTACTGGAGCCTGCACATCTTAAACAGTCTGACTGGACTGTAAACAGTTGATTGGTCAGCTTCTTAACATAAATCATTAAAATACCTAAAATTGATTATGGATTGTCTCAAAGTGAAAAGTTAGACAAGTCCATTCTTGAAATTCAGGGTTTTTACCTTAACCAGCATTGCTTTGAATTAGAAACAGTCTGTCATTAGTTTTCCTGGCCTTAAATATTAAAATTTAGAAGCTACGGGTGAAGAATCAACACAGTCTGTATAGAAGGCTAGCCTGGGTTCCATACTGGTTTTGTAAAAGAAGCTCACTGTTTTTTCCAGTATGAAAGATTACAATCTTGAGAGCATGGATGTAAAATGTTGGTATTTTTGATATAGTTGTCGTTGCAAGTAAGTTTCTCCAGTAATTCATGCTTTTTTGGTGAAAAAATGTGCTGTTGTTTGAGACCATTCACTTGTAAGTTACTTGTCAAGGTTAAATTTGTGAAAAAGTTAAATATAGAATTCATTGAAGTTATTCATTTTGTTTTCAAGGCTAGAGTATGCAAATGTAAGTCTTAATATGGCAGTATCATTTTGAATGTAACTTTGTTGTTTCAAAAATAAGCAAAATTTCTTTACAGTGAAGTTATATTCGATGTTTTAAATTTTTCTTTTCTCTGTAGTATTGCAAATATATCACACATTTTTTGTACAAAGGGAGATAATTGAAGGTTTTATTGACAGTTTCTCCCAGGTATATATTGCTTTTCAAAGGGAGACAATCAATGTTAACACTTAACCTGCTGTATTGTTTTGAAATGGATTTGCCCTGTTTAAAATTAGGAACAGTCCATTTGAAGGGATTTCAGTATCAAAATAAAAATATTGAGTAAATAACAGTATAGAGCCTGGTCAGACTATTCGGATGCGCAGGCTGGCCTGGCTCTATACTGGCAGCAAGGGCTGATCACTCCAGGTTCAAGCAGGTTATGTGTTAACATGTGTTCTACAAACTACACGGAATAGATTATTTTGTGTAAATATTGTACTGCTAGAATATCTGTATATATTGTACATGTAAACCTGAATCTATGGATTTATGTTTACATTATGAATCTATGGTTTGATTTCATCAATCTTTTTAAAGATAATAAATAGATGTACACGTTATGAATCTATGGTTTTAATTCATCAATTTATGTAGTAAAGATAATAAATCTAGGGTTTGAATTTATTTTTACATATATATACATAATAAATCTATGGTTCAAAATCATCAATCCATGTTATATGTATTGTATACATTATGAATCTATGGTACACTTTCATTATTTTAAAGAGTTATTTTCACAAAAAATCATTTTATAGTTAACTTGTAGATAATGATTTTGTTATAGTATAGACACATTATAGTGAATTGAAATATATGGGAAAAGCTTCAAGTCAGGAGTCAAATTTATATTCTTTCTCATTTGTTAATACACATTCACCCTTCTATCTCTCTTTTGTCATTACTTGTTTTGGGATATTATATGTAATTGGGTGTCTATTTCAATGGATTATGTGAAATAAATTATTATATGACATGTTTTGTAGCTTTGTTATATTACTTGAATCCAAAATATGCCCCCACACGGCGCCCACACCCCACTTCCCCATTTACAATGACCAGTCATTTTGTATGATATAAATGTTAAAGGGACTCAACTGAGGTTTTTTGACATGACAGGATTAAAAATAATTTTTCAGTAATTATGTTCAATTTGGTGAAGATCTAGAATTATAACTTGTGTGTAAAATTTCAGATTTTTCGCTTATTCCGTTTTTCCAGAATAATTATTTTTGTGAAAAATAACCCAAAATAAGAAAAGCATTGAAATGTTTTTCACACGAAATCAGGCTAGGAAGGGCAGAAAAATATATTTTTCAATTTATTTCTGGGTATATTTCTTTACTATCTTTTGCAGTTATTATTTATTTATTGCACCAGCTGATCTATGTAAGAAATGAAAGTTTTATGTTTTAAGCTTTTGTACCTCAGTGGAGTTCCTTTAAAGTATAGTTAATGGTGCAGTTGGTGTATCCATTTCTTGTTAAGATTGTTATGCCAAAGAAATAAGTGTCCCACAAATAATAATGATTTTGCAGTATGGCGGTTTTCAATTTTTACTTTCATTAATTTTGAAGGCAATGATGAGTTGACATATTATACAGTGTTACACCCACTTTGCAGTTGACTACTTGCAATGACATTTACACAATATGTATAGGTATTTGTTCACTGAGTTTTAATTTGGGTTTGTTGAAACAATTAGTTTACTTTGGATTAGTTAAAAAAGTTTACTTTGGGTTGATTTAAACAATTGGGGTTGTTCACTTTGGGGTAGTTTAAATAATTAGCTCACTTTTGGCTAGATTAAACAGTTACTTTACTTTGGGTTAGTTTCAACAATTTGTTCGCTTTGGGCTTGTCTAAACAATTAGTTCAATTTGGGGTAGTTAAAACAATTAGTTCCCTTTGGGCTAGTTAAAACAATTAGTTCCCTTTGGGCTAGTTAAGCAATTAATTCACTTTGGGCTAGTTTAAACAATAAGTTCACTTTTTGTTAGTTTAAACAATTCAATTTGGGGTAGTTTAAACAATTAGTTCACTTTGGGTTAGTTAAAAAAATTTGTATAATTTGGGCTAGTTTAAACAATTAGTTCATTTTATTCTTGTTTAAACAATTAGTTCATTTTGGGCTAGTTTAAACAATGAGTTCACTTTGGGCTAGTTTAAACAATAAATTCAATTTTTAAACAATTAGTTCACTTTGGGCTACTTTAAACAGACTTATTTTTTGCTTGAAAGTGACCAAAACTTACAGCTTATTTGGTTCGCTTGGGATTTTTGTTTCTCTGAAAATAACCAGTACTTTTGACATGTGAAGGAATATGTTGGGGACCCAAGTAACAGTTACCGTGTTTTTTTTGTTTGTTGCAAAGTCAATTTTATTTTACAATAAGGTATAATAGTGCAGCCCTTTTAGCAACCCACAGTAGAGCAATTTCCTCACCTCACCAACAGTATCATGTCTGCCCAAAGTTTACGATTCATGGTAAATTTTACCTCTGTAGGGCATCACCTTTCCACAACAATTTAAAGGAACTCCACTGAGGTTTATAAGCCTAAAAACATTAAATTTTAATTTTTCACATAGATAAACAGGAACACTTAAAACAGAAATATAAATAAAATATAATCAAGACATATACAAGAAATACATTGAAAATCATATGTTTGTGCTATTCTCAGTCCGATTTGATAGAAAAGCGTTTAAACGCTTTTCATTTTTGGGTCATTTTTCATTCACTATTATATTAATTATTCTGGAAAAACGGAGCGCGCAAATGATCTGAAATTTTGCACATAAGTTTTAAGTATAGATCTACATCAAATGGCGTAATAATTTCAAAAAAATTTTTTTTAGTTCCGTCATGTCAAAAAACTTCAGTGGAGTCCCTTTAATTCTTTGTCTACTACAAGGAGATGCTCTGGAGAGATTGCACTGTATTATATCTTTTTGTTGGAAATCCAAATAAATAAAATAATTGCCATCACTTACCAAAAAAATGCAATAAAAATCCCTTTCATACCAAATAATTATACATGTATTACTGTTCAGGGAGAAAAAAGGTTTGGCAACAACATTTCTGCAGCTAGTTTAACCCTCTAAACATACGTGTATACACAAGGTAAGTCTGATAAGATATTTATTCTTTACAGGGCTCACAAAAAAAGGGTAAAAGAGAATTCTATGAAAACCAAGCAATGGAGTAGCTTCTTGTAGGACGTCAAAATATCCAAATAGGAGATGTTGGCATTTATTTAATTCAAGGGAAGTAATTATTTTTGCTTCATAGTACAATGTACATGTTTGTGTCAAATATTAATGATTGATTAGTCTCCCTTGTTTTCAAATGCGTTTCTGATTTGTGTGAGGCCAAAGTAAAAACACAATTTGTTTGCTATGTCCAAGATCTAAAAAATCATAGTATTGAACAATCCAAGGGAGGTTTTCCACTCCATATGGTCTGTATTGTATCAGTAATCGTCCCTGCCACCAAATATATTATACTTCTTAAGATATACTGATGTAGGGCATAGGAAACAAATCGTGTTTTTCCCTTGGCCTAGCATAAATCAGAAATGCATTCGAAAACAAGGGAGACTAATACGACTTCCATGTGTGGTATTTTGAAGCAGAAATAGTTACCTCCATTTGATTATATGATACTTTCTGGAATAGGACCACTAGCCTATCTTAAACTTAGAAACCTTCAACCTTCGTGAAAAGGTAGAAGATTCTGGAAAATGAATAAATCAGAAACACTGAAAGGACACCAGGCCCCGTGTTCACAAAGATTTAAGGATCAGGATCAAGATCAGGATCAAATTTAAAAACTCTAATATTCTTCATTGTTTATCCTCAAAGATTAAATATCTAATATTAATTTGATAAAACTAGACTTGCAATAGCAAGTTTATGAAATTTTAGAATAAATTTATTGTCATTTTTGCAAGATACAGGCATTTTACAGTTGATCCAAATATTGATCCTGATCCTAAAACTGATCCTTATTTTGATCTGAAAATTTTTGTATTTGTTTTGTTTTTTGTTGATTTTATCCCAAAATAGATTGGTTTCTTTGCAAATCAGCAATATTTTACATTTTGAATATATATCATTCAATTCTATGAAAGCATGATTAATTTTAGTAACATAAAACAATGAAAATAAAATCAGGATCACTTGATCCTGATCCTGATCTTTTGTTAGTGAACACGGGGCCAGGTTATAATTTAAGTATTTTGAAGAAAAAAACCCAATTAAATAACAGGAAAAGAAACCAACAACAACAGTCATTAATAAGTGAATAACTGAAATAAAACTAATCTTATCCAGTTGTCTGACATCCATGTTACAGACTATGCACTTCAAAGAATTTTTTTTACAAATATCTAAGAGAATAATATGAAATTTTAAAACAAGCAATGGCATAACTTCTTGTAGGACGTCAAAATATCCAAATAGGAGATGTTAGTGTTATTTAATTCAAGGGAAGTAATTATTTCTGCTTCAAACAACATGTTTTTATCAAATATTTATGATGGATTAGTCTCCCTTGTTTTCAAATGCTTCTCTGATTTATGTGTGGCCAAAGTAAAAACACAATTTGTTTGCTATGTCCCAAGATCTAAAAAATCAAAATATTGAATAATCCAAGGGAGGTTTTCCACCCCATATGTTCAGTATAGGATCAGTAATCATCCCTGTCGCCAAATATATTATACATGTACTTCTTAAAATATACTAATGTAGGGCATAGGAAACAAACCGTGTTTTTCCCTTGGCCTAGCATAAATCAGAAATGCATTTGAAAACAAGGGAGACTAATACGACTGCAGAAATAGTTACCTCCCTTTGATTATGAACCTAATTTGCATTAATTTCAAGTCTTTAAACTGCATTAAGTTAAATCAGCTAAACAAATTAAATTGTCTTGATAACCTTCTACTGCTTCCACAAATTAACAAGTGTTTCCTACTTAACTACCTCATGAGCAATCAATGAATATTTTCTTCATTTCAATCACCAAAATGTTCTTGTGGCGATCTTCTATATTGACCAAGGGGTTTCCTAAAAAAATTGATCTTAAATGGCATCATGAATAATATTTATCCTAAATTTATGGTACTTTCTGTTAGACCAAACAATGGCTCCATTGCAATTATCTCCTTTAACCCTTAACACACTAAATATCTCATATGGATCTGTTAATCGTTTAATATTCATCATACTTTAGTAGCCAGCTCCCGAGTAGAACAATTTACCTTTTGTAAATCTTCCGGAATAGTAGGACCAACAACCTTCCAGAAAAGTAAAAACCTTCAACCTTCCAGGAAAAGTAGAAGCTTCTGGAAAAGTAGAACCATTAACCTTCCAGATAAAGTAGAACCATCAATTTCTGGAAAAGTAGAACCATCAATTTTGTGGAAAAGTAGAACCATCAACTTTTCTGGAAAAGTACAACCATCAACCTTTGGGAAAAGTAGAACCTTCCAGAAAAGTAGAACCATTAACCTTCTGGAAAAGTAGAACCCTTCATCCTTCCTGAAAAAGTAGAACCTTCTGGTAAAATAGAACCATTAACCTTCTGGAAAAGTAGAACTGTCAATATTCCGGAAAAGGGGAACCAGTAAATTGGCAAATGAAAAACAACACAACCTTTTTGTAAATTTTTATCCTTTAATATTATAATAACATGAACAATAATAATTCTGAATTATATATTAAATTACAAAACACAAAAAGCTAACTGTGTGTACAATTCAATGTACAGCCTTCTTATTTGAAAAATATATATATTTGTGTACAATTTAATTCGAACATGTGTGAATCATACAAAAATTTGATTTAAGCCTTAACAAAATTTTTACAAACACACATTCTGTAATAATTTACAATTTTATTCAGTCTATGCTAACTATTAACAATTTCAAAAACTAAAATCTAGTATGAAAATGATAATTAAAAGATTATTCATGAATATTAAGATTTGTTCCAAGGGGCAATAACTCTTGTCAAAAATAATGGTTCTGTTGTTTGAAAAGTAACATGTAAAGCTTTACTCTTCGCTGTTTTTACAAGGTGAGTATATCAGTCTATCGCAATACAGTTTATCCCTATACAAGTATGTTATGTCTATGATTGGGATATGAAATGAAAATCAAACAGAAAATATGCAAGCATGAAGTAGGCTATTCTTGTATGGCATATATTTATTTAGGTCAATTTTTTTAGGGCATAAAGAAGGCATATTAAATGAAAGTAGGCCTTCTTCTGGGGATACAGTGACCATGAAATACCAATAGGTGAGTTGTCTGGGGTATCAAAAATAGAAAATCATTATTCAATTGAGGGTGGGGCTGCGGTGGGGGAGTTTTAATTAAGTACGAGAGTCATTACATAACTGAATCAACATCTCTTTGAAATTATCGGTAAATATTTAAATTACACAACTTAATACATATCATAAAACAGGAACAGTGAAAGAACACTTGGTTATAATTTAAACATTTTGAGAAAACCAATTAAATAACAGGAAAAAGAACAACAACAACAAAATAAGTGAATAACTGAAATTAAATCAATCTTATCTAGTTCTCTGACATCCGTGTAACAGACTATGCACTTCAAAGAATTTTTTTTACAAATATCTTTGAATTCTTATTAAAACATTCTTTTGATACACATTTCCTGAAATAAATATAACAATAACAACAATTGATGTAACAAACATTTATGGGTTATGATAAAACAAATATATGTTATAAAGCAACAAGGGTCACTTCTGAATAAAATCATCACTAATATTCATTTAGAAAATTATATATGTATGAATAAAGAACAATTATATTCATGTATGAATAAAGAACAAATATATTCATGTATGAATAAAGAACATTTATATTCATGTATGAATAATGAAAATTTATATTCATGTATGAATAAAGAACAATTATATTCATGTATGAATGAAGAAAATTTATATTTATGTATGAATAAGGAAGATTTATATTCATGTATGAATAAAGAACAATTATATTCATGTATGAATAAAGAACAATTATATTCATGTATGAATAAAGAACAATTATATTCATGTATGAATGAAGAACAATTATATTCATGTGATGTCAAAGAAGGACTGTAAATTAATTTAATTTCGTGAGCTTGAAATTTTGTGGTTTTGTCACAAAAAAACATTTTTGTGTGTTCTTAAATTCGTGAACTGTTTATTTTTCCAAAGGTAAAATGTAGATATTGTGATGCAAAATAATTTTACAGCAGACAACATGAAATTTCATTGGATCTTAAATTCCTGGATTTACATATCCACAAAAATTAATTCCCCACAAATAATAATGATTTTGCAGTCATATAGAGTTTCATCCTTTTGTCTAAAGAGTGATTATTATCTCCTTACATTTCACATGTGAATTACAAAATTCAGCTCATTATAATTATTATTATTATAATTATAACCACAATTATATACGAAGATTATACAAAGATACAATTTATTTCTTAAAAAGTTTTAAATGGCGAAAAATGGATCAGTTAAGAAATATAATTGCTCAATGTATACAACATACAAAAAATGTAAATCATGCTACTGTAGTTGAAGATGAATTCAATTATTGCAAATAATAAGTACAGAACCACATTAATATCTTCTTATGCATTTTAAGGTTTAAACAGCTGACCAACAGATTATAGCCATGTGACCAGTGCAGACAAAGTTCAGCTGGCACGGCAAATATGTGCCGTCTAATCATGTTCTGCACTGTACACTATTCAGTCAGGAAAGATTTTTTTCAAAATTTCCCTAATAATCATAAATGGTCTTGTCCAGATTGAAAGATGGAAAAGTCCATTTAAGATTTTTAAGATGGTAAGAGTTAATTTTGACGTAACAAGTTGAATCAAAGCTACATAGAATCATCGAAACTAACAGATTTTCTTATTTCAAGACATTCTTCATATCACAAGAAAAAACTTCACAGAATGGCAGTCTATTTATTCTATTTGATAGCGTCTGATTTTCATCACGAGATCTCCGCTAGGTATAAATTTCAGATGACTCCATGCCTCAGTGTGTCTCATTTCCGACAAATCCTCTCCGTTTACAGATAAAATTTCATCCCTGGCTTGTAGCACTCCGTCTGCTGGACCTCCTTAAATAGCAAGAATAGGAACGAGTCAATAGCAAAATTAGCAGAAAAATATTAATAGTCTCTAAAAACAGAAAGGAATAATAAATCAATTTTGTTTTAAAGTTTAATTTCTGTCACTTACACAATTTTCTCAGTGTCTATTCTAGGATGGGAGATGGGGGATTCACTCATATTTTTGAGAATTCTCCCCTATTTTTTCAGAATCAGGGGGGAAATTTTACATAGGAAGGAAAAAGATCAACAAATGTAATAAATTCTCAATATTCAATAAAAATTTTCCGTTTTTCAGATCCTAGAATAGACGCTGTTGTTTCTTGCTTGAATTATCAACATGAAATGATGCATCATGGGTAAATATAAATGATGTGAGATGACTTTTTCATCACTTGAGTGAAAGAAATAGAAGAAAAGTGGAGATATCATTTTCCTTCAAGAAATTATTTTAGAAACTAAAATTTTTATTTTGAAATTTAATAATTACTGAGCTCACCGGGTTCAGGGTAAAAAAAATAAAAATTCTCATACTACCTTTGAAGATTCGTTTCACAGAGATCGGCAAATCTCCTTTTGGTGTAGACTTCCCTCCTTGGATAATAAAACCAAGGCCAGTAACTCCCTTGCTGATAACAATTTCCATTATCTCCCCTTCTCCTTCAAGTGCTGGCTCATCACTTGTAGAATACACTAGAAAAATACACACAAACTTTATTATAAATTTGTTATAGTGTAACATCACACTTAAAGCTACATTTAATATATTTCATAACAAGAGCTGTCCGTAAGACAGCGCGCTCGACTTTTTTATTGCTTGCCAATAAAAAAAGTTTTTGCAGTAAAAGGCAATACAAGAATCTCTGTATTTTTAAAGTGAACAATGGCCATGAGTCGATAAAAGGCCTTAATTTTTAAAACAAATCCTTGACAGAGTTACCTTCTCTTGCGTACAGATGGGGGTAATGATGTGAAATAGCATTAAAAGTTTCAAAGCAATATCTCAAAGGGTTAAGGCAATAAGTGGATTTTACCCATATTCAATGTATTTTCTAAGTCAAAAAGGGGCATAATTCTGTCAAAAAACCTTGACAGAGTTATGTCCTCTTGTCTGTTGATGAAGGTCGTGATGGTAAACAAGTATGGTCAGTTTCAAAGCAATACCTCCAATGGTTTTGAAATAAAGTGAGGTGGTACAAAAAACTTAACCAAGCTCAATACACTTTCTAAGTCAAAAAAGGGCCATAATTCTGTCAAAAACCTTGACAGAGTTATGTACTCTTGTCTGTAGATGGAGGTTATGATGGTGAACAAGTATGGTAAGTTTCAAAGCCATACTTGTAATACTTCTGAAATAAAGTGGGGTGGTACGAAAAACTTAACCAAGGTGTGACGCCAACGCCGACGCCGGGGCGAGTAGGATAGCTCCCCTTTTCATAGAAAAGTCGAGCTAAAAACTAAATAGCGACATTTCATTAATAAATTGGGTTTTATATCGACTCCAGGTCTTATTTTGGTGTCCAGACAACCAAAATGAGTTTTATTAGTATATAAATGGGTAACCTCATTGTGGCGAAATGGGAAGTACAATTTCTGTTTGCATGAGAAACTCCGCCTTCGGATCATCCTTACATCAATTTTAAATCAACAAACATGACTATAAGTAGCAGTCCTAATTTAACGGTATATTTCCGCATTGTTTTCATACAAATTTAATCTTTTTACAAGATGATTACTTTCACTGAACAGATTTACAATAAAAATGTTAAAAAGATTAATGAAACTGTAGAATGTTTGATTTTTGACGGCAAAATATTTTTACATACATGTATTTATTTAATGTAGCTTTAATGGAGAAAACTTAATTTTGTGTGCATGAAATTTCGTGGTTATGTACCAAAGAACTTTTTCGTGGGTTCTTAAATTTGTGGATTGTTAATGTAAAAACTTATCATGTTTATGTAAATAATTCAATTCAAAATAATCTTACAGCAGAAGAAATGAAATTTTGTTGGATTTTTGTGGACTGATCTATCCACGAAAAATTAATTCCCAATGAATAATAATGATTTTGCAGCATATCACAAGTCTGTTTTAGACTTATGTTACCCAGTAAGGACTGATATTTTGTCTGATTTTACTTCTTGTACGTTTAATGTTATGCACTTGTCAATTGAAACAACAGCCCCTCCATCCCGGGGAAATGGCAGGGAATAAATATGTTGCTTTTTTGAATCCCCAGTAAAAGCAATGCACTGTAGAAACATCCAGATGATGAAATATCACCACTAAAAGCCTGGCACTACAATTTTGACACATCCTTGGCCATTTTGGAGTGGTAACAAAACAACCACAATTATCCATCAATTAAGGGAAAGCCATAAGGTAAAATCTCTGCTCAATTTCCATAACCTTCCTAGGGGCAGCCCTTCGTTGTGACAGCGTGGGGTGTGGCTACAATAGACTGGTACATAACCACTATGCATTTCAATTTAATCTTTATTGATTCATGTATATAATTATATTTATGCTACTTAAACTTTTTGGATTTCATGAACATGTACAAATACTACTGAACTGTGACACAATTTGAAACTTCTTAAAAAAGTCAAAATTAACAGTGTTAATACAAAAGAACTTAAAAAATGTTAAAACTTAGTATTCCCATCAATGTCTCTTCCTTTATCAAATGAAAAGACAAATGCAGAGCTTGCAAGTGTTCTTATACAACTGTTTTTTGTTGTTTTTTTTCCAAAGAATTTAATACACCTTGTAAAAAATACTGAAACGAAATAGATGTAAACCAGTTTCAAACTTCATTATATTCCTGAGTTATCAAGTAAGAAAAATCTGCACAAGTGAGTTTAAATCTAAATGTACTTACTTCTTATCATTTTGTCTATCTCAGGGCTACATTTTCCACGTCCCAGGTCCTCTGTTTCACTCAGTATTCTATCCACTCTGGATGCAAACTTTGTTTCGGATCTTGGACTGTCGGAGTCTGACCTTGGACTATGTAACTCTAATCTTGGACTTGTTGGTTCTTTTTTACCAGATTCTTTTGATTCAGAAGCTTCCTCAAAAACTTTATCATAATGACCATTTACTTTCCTACGAGTAGCTTTATTTGATTCTATTTCACATTGCACATCTTTTTCAATATCAGCATTTTCTTTTTCACATGTATTAGTCAGAAGGTCAGCTTTATATACAATTTCATTATTAGTGTTTGCTGCAATAATTGCCTCTTTATTGTTTTCTTCTTCAGCTGCAATATCAGCAACTTTGTCTATTATATTATTATTTGCCTCACTAACATTATCAAACACTTTTGAATTCTCTTCATCCAGAGACATTTCAAGCTTTGAATACATATAAATCACTTTATGTACACTAAGTTCATCACTTTCATCACCATTTGCAGGACTAATGTTAACAGCTTCTTCAAATGTATCATCTTCCTGACCTCTTGTATCTTCTATAACCTGTGGCACAGAAGAATCAGAATGAATATCATTATTTAAAGTGACTGAATTATTTTCAACTTCTGCATTATCACAAATACAATTTTGCTCAACATCAGTATCTTTTAATTCTGAGACATAAGTTGCAGCTGAATCCAATGAAGTGCTGATATATATATGTACAACATCTATTAATTCACCCACTTCCTTTTCTCCTTCTACTGGTTTGTTTTCTAAGGTACCTTCACTGCTGTGATCCGAATCTGGATAAAGAGCTAGATCTACAACTGTAGTCTGGGCTGTGTCTACAACAGGGATTTCTGTATCTGGTATTGGAGGCGGACCTTCAGGTAGAGTTGGAGCCTGTGTCTCCAGGACTTGAATATCATCAAATGAGGGAGGAGGAGATGTTGGCATTGGAGGTGCTTCACTTGGAAGTTCAGGAGCATCATCTGAATCCTCTTCAGCTTCTTCATCTTTGGTTGTTACCTTTTCAAAATCTGATGGTTTTATTGAAGAAATGACACCAGTCACAATGTTTGCAGCTAATGTTTTCAAATGATCCATATCAAGACCACCATCACCCGTTTCATTTTTAGTATTTTCCTCATTGTCTTCTTCTTCTTCAAAGTCTGACTCATATTCCGCAGCTTTAATTTGCTCATGTAAACTTGGCTTGGCAGTAAAGTCAGTTTCTTCTTCTTCCACAATCTGTTCAGGGATATTTTCACCATCTACATCACATTCATTGAAATCGTTGTATGATGAGGCATTACTGCTGGAACTAAATGTGCGTGACCTGTTGCTTAGAAGTGAAACATCTACTTGTGAACTTTCTAAGTCTTTTCCTAAATCGTTTAGTTTTTCTACAGCTTCACTAATAACATTATCATCAGTTTCATTTGTTTTTGATAGTGAATGTTCATTCATGCAATTTGTGTCAAGAACTTGGGATTTTAAGTTATCTATATTGTCACTTTGAGTAGGTGAGTTTGTGCCATTTACAACATCAGGTTCTTGTGATTCAGTGTCACTTACAACATTTAAATTACCTTTTATCTCACTTTGTTTAGCTGGAACATTTAAATCTGCTGAGGAAACCATCCCGGCTGTCCATTTAGTTTTATTACCACCTTCTACGACATCGTAATTCACTGACCCTGGTAAAATATTGTTACTACCAGGTTTAGGTGAATTCTCATTTGTTGCATTGATGGATACAAACAATTCAGCTTCAATTGGTTTGGAGAGATCATTGACTGGGCTATCAATTTGCTTGCTTTGATTTGTTTGTGGTTTTGGTGCCACAGAAGGTGGTGACACAACTTCTTGTTGCCTTGGTGACACAACAGGAGATTCTGTAGATGATGATGTTGAGGATGGTCTCTGGTGCTGGAATATTGTAGTCTGACCTTTATCTAGCCTTGGTGATGCACTTGGTGACCTTGACTCTACAACTGGTGACCTTGACTCTACAACTGGTGACCTTGACTCTACAACTGGCGACCTTGACTCTACAACTGGTGACCTTGACTCTACAACTGGTGACCTTGGCTCTACAACTGGTGACCTTGACTCTACAACTGGCGACCTTGACTCTACAACTGGTGACCTTGGCTCTACAACTGGTGACCTTGGCTCTACAACTGGTGACCTTGACTCTACAACTGGTGACCTTGGCTCTACAACTGGCGACATTGACTCTACAACTGGTGACCTTGACTCTACAACTGGTGACCTTGGCTCTACAACTGGTGACCTTGGCTCTACAACTGGCGACCTTGACTCTACAACTGGTGACCTTGGCTCTACAACTGGTGACACCAATACTGTAGGACGTCTAACTGGTTTTGGAGCTACAGGGGGTGGTGACTTTACCTGTCTTTGTTGACTTGGTATAACTCTTGGAGCAGGAACTGGTTGACTTGACAACAATGTTGAAGCATTTGGATTGGTTGTAATTGTTGATTGCCTTGGTGTTGACAAGGGAGATGATTGGCGAGGTGATAACTTGGATCTTTCTGTGTTTGAAGGTGGAAGTGACTGGCGAGCTGCAAGCACTGGCCTCTCCACTTGTGCATCTCCTGTAACATAAAATTTAGATCCATCATGATATTTACAGAGATATTTTAAATTATTACATTTATATACATTTTGGTATCCAAACATTTTAAACAACAAAAAGCAACATAACAACAAGAAGATACAGTTGTTGTTTTACATGAAAAAATGGATATGTATCATTAAGTTATGATTGATTTTATATACTTTACCCCATATATAGAAACACACCATTAGATTAATGTTAATTTTATAGCTCAATATATTGATGGTAAAATTGTGGTGATAAATAAAAACCATAAATTCTCCCATAATTTGCACATAATATGCAAATTGCTAAATGGATTTTTTTTATGTTTTTTTTTTCAAACTTTTTCAGATACAATGTATTTCACTTTATTGCTTTCTTTGCTCAACTAAGCAAGTGCTGTTTATTATCTATACAAAAAGATCCTATGAGATTAAAATTTGCCATTTCCAGAAATACCATAATATTAATTTATTAGAGTAAATATTTTGTCAGGCTTACAAATCTCACAAATTAAGTGATTTAAAATAGCCCAAAGCATTCATTATTCACAGATACTAAATGCAACTTGTCTAATTGTCTTATTTGCAGCAATTTCTCTTCTAGGTTTGTAAAGGGGTAAATATCTAAATGGTAAAATAAGCAACTTTTTATAATTTTTCAATGTTTCCTTTGGAATGTGAATACTTATACATATATAATTTTATTTTTTTAATCAAAAATATGTTCTCTTAAGTCCCAAGACCTTAAAAGATTTATTTTTCTCATCTGAAAGCATGCGGCTTTAAATTTAGAATAACAATCATACCAGAACTTTCAGCATTTTGGTCAGGGATGACGGCAGATGCAACAATCTTGGACAGTCCCCGTGGTAACAGCCTTAATATCTGCTGAACTTTGCCGTTAGTTAATCCAGTGAGCTGGGTACCATTGATTGACAGAATGTAATCTCCTACTCTGTAAATAGATACAGACATTGAAAAATAAAAATATCAGTTAGATATAAATCATATCACTGAGTGAGATTATAGAAGTTTGGTCCCTGATCAAAATTTTTAAAAGATATATTGTCATTAAGCTCAATTTTTTTTTTTTTTTTTTGTGAATATGAACTGTATCTTTAAGTAATTTTGTTACAGAATATCTTCACTTGCACTTTATGCTGCTAATAAAATATTTAAAAATCTCACTCAAAGGTAACATATAAGATATATTCATTAAAAACAAACATTTATCATAATCTTAGACTTGAAATATTAGAATCACAATGTCTGAATGGTTAACATATCTGATAGCTGGCTCTGAGAATTCAAGCCCCATCAGGAGAAATGCTGTTTTCCTCAGACAATAATCTTTGTTCTCATTGTTTAGAACTGGTTGGCTGAAGGAACAAATTACAGACTGTGTCTAAGTTATAATAAGCCAACAGTATACATGGATAAATAGCTTCCTAAACAATCAAACTAAAATAATATATTCTATGTAATCTAGACTAATATTTTCTGGTTTAGTAGGTCAGGAGACAATGTTTTTATGTACTAAATAAAAACATTTGTTGGTATATTGCTTATTCATCATAGAGAAATTACTTATTCATATTTATTAAAAACAGGACTGGTTTTCTAAATATAAATATATTCCTCTCATTTATGGCTCCTTCCTCAAATACCATTTCGATCCACATTTAAATCAAAATTACTTACAAGTATTTGACCAACAACCTCAAGGAGGAAATATCAAAGATAAAACCATTATAGAGTTGCCTTATATATGACCATTACTGTCAACAAGAGCTTGCATATGCATATAATGCTTAGGTCTGTTAAGAATTTTAAATCATAAAGGAGCATAACTCCAAAAATATTGCTTTCAGAATAATGTCCCTTGTCTAACAACTGCATCTTGTCATGTTAAGCAAGTATTCCAATTTTCATGTTGATAACTTAAAATGTTTGAATGATGAATGGGCTACATTAAAGCAGTTGCAAGATTACAACAATGTTGAAGAAAAAGTCTAATTATTATGATCACTGAGCCGGCGTCTAAAAATTAAGCTATAAGAGTATTTACCATGGTTAAATGTTGTCTCAAATTAAGAGATCAGATCTTTACATGCTAACTGAGACAATTACAAGTTTATGCCACCAGTAGACATTCAGGCCAGCCTACATTTTTTAACAGTCTGCCTAGACACTAACTGTACAGGGGTTTACTTAAGGTTTTGACTTTCACTTGCCCGAAGGGCAAGTAACTTTGAAAATCTACTTGCCCCCAGGAAAAACAGGTTGCCCGATCTTAAATGTGAAGTTTGTTAAAAATCAAAGCAAAAATTATGGGTTAAAATAAGATTTATTGCAGATCCTATCAACTTATGCCTCAGATAGTAAAATAGTCCTAAATTCCCTACTGCATATGTTTTTTTGCTAATTCACAATAGTCTAGGGGTTGACACAACTTTCTTTGCCAGGGATCCAATAGAAATCCCTGAGATTTAATTTAGAAAAACTCCTAAATGTCGGGGATTCCTCACATCAAAATAGTAAAATGAAAGTGAAGATTAACAATAGTCATGTCCGACATGATCTGTTAAGGCTTATAAAAATTACAGGTAATAATTAGGCCCTATTCCAGATGACTTTTAAAATATATTAACATTCAGATGCTATCACCTTAAAAATATTTATTCCCTAAAACAACATTAAAAAGGAAACAGTACATTGATTGTTAAAATTGTGCTAGGTTTTAAATGTTTATTGTTGATTTCAAACAATGTAAAATATCAAAAATATGTTTGCTTTGTTTGCATTACCAAACTAGTAATGTACCTTTCAAATTTATTTCATTTTTAAAAACAACAAGTTGCTCCAAGTCCATGACAGGATGTGTTATACTCAATTTAAATTGATCTGTCTGATTCCTATCCTCCCTGTTTGTATTAAAATTTATTTGAAGTTTTAACCTATGTCACATCAAAGGGACTCACCCCATGCAGTAATCATACAGTTCAGAGCACTGACTGGTTCAAAGAACTGTCAGACGAAATATACGTCATTTGCTGTATGTTTCACCTAAGGAGGTTTTTTCTGTTTTGGTCGTAAATTAAGCATGACCTAGAATGACCTCAGATAACTTATAGTAACACAATATGCTGTGATTTACCAAAAAGGATTTTAAACATTTTATGGATTATTTTATTCTGTTTATTAATAGGTAAGAATATTTTCAAACATTGCCGTAGGGGAGAAAGGAAAATAAATTAACAACAGTTCAAGACTTATAATTATGATTTTTCGTCAAGATTTGTGTAAAAAAGATTACTGGTGACGAATTTTAAAAAAAATCTATAGGCCTATTGCAAATGAGTTGACGCCAGTTAGTTAAATTTTGACTGTATGAAGAAAACAATAGCGTACAGGATTCAAAGGAGTAGATTTTTACGGCCCGATTTTTCTGTTCTTTCTTGAACCTTGCAGTTGTGTCAGTCTTTATTGACATAACTCATCTTGAATTTTTGTGATTTTATGCTTTTTATTCAGAAAATCAGCTGTTTTCTTTGCCGTGGCTTTTTCTTTAATTGCTGTAGATTTTTTTTCTTTTAAAAATGGGAAAAGTTTCGGAGCCGCCCGCCATTTTGAAAGGAAAGCAAAATGGAAAAAGTTTTTTTTACGTAATTTGATGGGTTGATAGGAGTCCAACTACAATCAGAAACAGTTAAAAATACACTTGTTTGACTGTAATATGAACGGAAAGAAAAGTATTATCGGCAAAGGATATCAAAGCTAATAGAAGGCATAACGAAAATTCACTTGCCCGCCGGGCAATTTGCTTTCAAATTTCACTTGCCCGCAGCGATTTCTACTCGACGCGGGCAAGCGGGCGTCCGCTTAAATAAACCCCTGCTGTACAATTAAACCTAATACCACCCTTAATATTCTATATGGACCTGTTCCACTTTCAATCTAGACTAAACCATTCATCATTTTTCGGGAAAATTTCAAAATATACTGACTGAATAGCAAACAGTGTAGACCCAAGATCAATTGGTACAAAATTTAGATTTCAGAGAGTTCATTCATTAGAAGACGTATGGTAATTTTAATATTCTATATCAACAGTAATATAGCCAATTTTCAAAATGCAAATAGGGAATACTTGCTGGAACAATTTCATTCTCTTCACCTCGGTTTAACATACATAAATAGATCATAAATATGTCAAACTTCTATGCATTAAAACATAGATTCAAGTATCCGCCATTCTCATATATCATTATATCGTCACCTTAGTGCAGTAATGGGTTAAGTCCTTCTAAACTTTATAGAAGTTAACAAGTTATTGCACTAAGGTGACAATATACATTACCAAATTACGTTGTCATATTTCCTTTTAAGGCATGAAATTAAAACTATTTGTTTCTTGGCCTTTTTCCCTAAAACTGTAACCTGCAGAATTTGTGCAATGGATTTGCCCTTATTTGAATTTGGAACAGTCCATTCAAAGTTTATGGGATATAAAAACTGAGCTATAATGTATCAATAGTATAGAGCCTGGTTAGGGTAAGTCTGCTTACCCTATGATACTGGTGGCAAAGGCTAAATCACTTTTGTTTCCAGTAGGGTTTAAAGGACTAATAATTATTCTTAACTTTCCTTAGTGTACTTACATCATTCTTAATGCATTTCCTTAAGGATATGAACGTACAGAAAATGAGTATCAAATATATGTAAAAAAAAATGTAAATTTTCTTACTTGATATTTCCTTCCCTTCCAACTGGTCCATTGGGTAGAATTTCTGTGACCTTGACATGACCTTCAGGAGTCATTACTGTCTTAATTCCAATTCCAAGAATTCCTTTCAAGATGGAAACTTCAAATGGTAATGATTCCATGCGTTTGATTGGATGGTCAGCTTTCTGCGAACCTGGTTTGCTTAGAGACGAAAGTCCTGGTTTTACCCCTATAGAAGTTTTATATTGCACAGGTCTTTTTACACTTGTCTGAGACAAAGATTTCGGATTGAAGCTTAATGGTTTAATTTGAGACAGTGGTTTGATCTGTGGTGTTGGTGCCAGTTTTACTAAATCCTTAGGTTGTGAAGTATTTTTGATTTCTGATGTATTAGATTTAACATCAATTGAAGTCTGGTGAGCAGGTTCTGATGGTTTGTTAACAGTAGACTCCGGTTTAGGTACTCCAATGGTTGTTTTGTATGTTGGAGAATTACCCCCTGATTTATTACTTTTTGGTGATACAGAATCAATATTAGCACTTGATGTAAACTCCAAATTTAATGGAGGAACTGAAATCGGTGACTTATTGACAATATCATATGTGGTCTCAGCATTTTGATCATTTGAGTCTTTTTGTTTTTCAACAGTTATACTTGTTTTTTGCACAGGAACTTCTGTTTCAGGCAATGTTGGAGGTTTTTCTGGTATTTCTGCAGGGACTGCATCTACTTTCATTCGTTTTTTTGGTGTTGGTTTTGTAATTACATCTTTTATTTCTTCAATGGTATCTTGTTTTGGTGGTGAAGCCTCTATACGAGGCTGTTTAGAAAATGATATTTCATCACGGGATGTAGAGATCTGCTCCTGCTTTGGAGGAGACATTTCAACTGGTGCAACGTCCTTTCCAGCAACCTTTATCACAGAACTGAACACAGACTTGGCTCTATCTTTAGCTTCTGATTTTTCTATTTTATCTATAACATCTGGGTCTTTATTTTTAGCACCAGCTTTTAATGCATTGATAACATTTATCACATTTGCTAATTGTTTTGTGTTATCTTTCTTCACCTCTTTAGGTGTAATTATTTCTTCCTTAACTCCAACATGTTCACTATCACCTGCATTGACACGTATAATATTCCTCTTTGGTTTTGGGAGAGTTGGCGGAGGTACTTTTTTCTCGATTTTTATTTCTATATTTTCAATATCATTTCTCGGTGAAGGGGCTCTGTCCACGAAGGTTTCTGGAAGCTTAAAGTTTCGTTTAGCACTCACCGGTACAATGACATCATCATCCTCTTTTTCATCACTATCACTAGGAATTTGTAGTCTAACTTTTCTTTTCACTCTTACTGGCACAATAACATCATCTTCGTTTTGTTCTTCATTACGTCCATGTGAAATAGGAATCACAACTTTTCTATCAATTTTAACTGGTTTTATTACTTGAGTTTCTCCATTAATCCTATTTAAAATTTTATTTATTCTTTCATTTTCTGATAGCTTAGTTTTAAATGTCCAATTACTGTCAGAACCAGAACTATTTTCATTTCTATTTCCTTCAATACTAACAGTTACATCATTTTCCAAATATTTGTCGGTATTATTCATCATAGGTGGGGGAGGCATATCAGGTAAATCTGGAGCATCTTCTGGTGCATCTTGTTCAGGAAAACTGTCCGGTTCATCGTCCGACTCCATATAATATCCATAATTTCCTTGCTCATTCTTTGCAATCTCTTTAGCAATATTTTCAGCCACAGCATTTTCATTTACATATTCAGGATTATCAAGTTCACCATCTCCATTTGGAACATTATCCCCTAATTTCAATCTTGCCTCAAATTTAGCCGACTCAGGAAGATTTTCATACTCCATATCTAGAGCATCTTTAAGCATAGCTTCACTATTATGATCCATTGTGTTATCAGAATGTTCAAAACTTGTTATGCAATAAGCTGGAGAGTCAGTTTTTTCTCTTGAATGATCAGGCTCAAACTGTGATATCAACACTGTGCCATTGTCATAGCTAGTTACAACTTGTAAAATCTGGTTATTTTGAATATCTTCAAACTCATCAATACTTTCATCACCAGAATGAACACAAATTCCTTGTTCTTGCAAAACAATATCAAATGGTGCAGTCAATTCTGAATTAAAGGCTAGATGTGCATCATGATCATTTTCAAAATGCTCCACATCAGATGAAAGGTTTTTAAGACTATCTAAATTTGACTTGGCCTTACGTGAAAAAATTCTTTGGTCATGAACAGGTTGGATTTCTACTGATGAATTACTTTCGTTTATGAAATCATCAATATATGTTACAGGATTTTCTTCACTGTCAATATAATGGCTGTCGGAAAATTCTGCAGGAGGCGGCACTGCGATACCTTCGTTATCTGAATTTTCACTCACTTGGTCTATTTCAGATTGCGTAAGAGTTCTATTTGACCCTACACTCAACTTATCTATATCTGATGGAGGGTTGACCCTATTTTCTTCTCGATCAGATTTATTTTGGAACACTTCCTGGGTTTCTGAATCAGAGTATTCACTTATATTGCTATCTTCATAAAGTGGGTTGTACCTAGTCTCTTCAGTATCACTGACCAAAATATTTTGACCAACACTTTCTGATGGATAGTTATATGGCAAATTTAAATGTGATGAGTCACTTTCACTAGGAACTTGCTGTCGTTTTGTATAAGATGCTACACTTAATTTATCAATTTCAGTGTTTGGAATTGGTGACCTTGGACTAATATGCCCAGAGTCAAACCTTGGACTTTGAGACTGTCTTGAATAAAATGATGAACTCAAAGAAACGGTATCAATATCTGTCTTTGGTACTGGTGACCTTGGACTAATTTGATCGAGGTCAGACCTTGGTATTGGTGACCTTGGACTAATTTGATCAAGGTCAGATCTTGGAACTGGTGATCTTGGACTTTTCTTCTCACGGTCACTCACAGGCACCGAGTTTTGCGAACTTACACTTGTTACACTAATAGCATCAATATCACTTTTTAAAATATTCTGCCCTAATTCTGAAGCTTTCAGGTCCTTTTCAAATTTTGGCACTATTTTGTATTGCTTTAGGTCAGTTTTCTTCTTACTGTCTTGTTTGTTTGGAATATGATATGGGGATGTATCTATTTTATTTAGATCAACTATTTTAATATTTTCAGTCTCAACAATATCCACATTTCTAGGAGAAAGGTCACTTTCAGGTCCTGTCGTTTCCTCTTCTAAAGTATTTAACGGTGCTTGATATGCTAATCTAACACTATTACTCACAAACACTTCATTTGCTTCAACTTCCGGAATATCCGCTAACCGACCACTTCTAGAATATTCGTCCTCACTAACAGTTAAATAATCTTCGCTTTCACTTGTTACAACAACATCTACGTTACGATCGTAACTTTGTGACTTTAAACTATACTGCGAAGGATCAAATGATGGTAATTTTGAATAACTATTAGTTCCGTTATTCACCGTTACAGATATTTCCATAGACGATCCATTATACACTGGTCGAACTACTTCAAAGTCTAGAGTTCCACTACTGCTTGCCGATTTAATGATATCCAAACATTGACTCTGTTTTAAAGCCCGCAA
Source organism: Ruditapes philippinarum (assembly GCF_026571515.1). Lineage (NCBI taxonomy): Eukaryota > Metazoa > Mollusca > Bivalvia > Venerida > Veneridae > Ruditapes > Ruditapes philippinarum. The sequence continues at coordinate 297,465 of NW_026860272.1, forward strand.
GCTGGTTCCATTACACTTTATCAGTCGGTCACCGACCTGAAGTTCATCCGAATGAGCAGCTGAACCACTTGGAAGAATTCTTTTGATCTGAAAATATAAAACACAGAATATTAAACCAACCTTCTAAATATTTTTCGTTACTCAATCATAACGGCTTATTACAAACAAACTCATTATTGGCAATAGCATTTACAAGTTTAAAATATAATTTAATATTATCCGTGTTTCATACATGTATAAATTAATATTTTACACTTAATTCAAATTCATTTAATCACATTCAGCTTTATTCATATGCACTGAAAATAATGTAAATATTATCCACTCCTAACTACCACTCTTAACATCGGCAAATTTATAAATGGTAATAAAGTGCAATTATGATATTTTAAGTTTTCATAAATTCACACTCAATTTTGAAGCTCCGTCTGCCTCTGAAACACTGGCTATATTGTTTCACAAATATTTCCACACATACAAAAATAAATACCATCAGACATTCAAACTATTGTTTTATCTCTCACCTCATCGTGAGTCCACTTAAAAGTTTTAGTAAAATGAAAACTTTAAATTTTTTCATTTTGTTGTTAACATTTTTGTAAAAAGATATAATTACAAAAAAAAAATTTCAACAAATTTTATTATGTAGTAGTATAGTGTTCTTCTACAGATAACAACTGTTATTTGGAGACAAGTGAACCATTGTTCAATCTATGAAGACTTTATGACAGAGGTACTAAATAACGATTTAATCCATTTTGAAATATCAGGTCTTCATATGGAGGAAAGAAAAGTCCATACATTAAATAAAGAACTTTTGGCAGACGCCAATTTTTTTGTCTAGACGTATGGTTCTCACTGAAATGTCACAGAAGTTATATCATAATCTGTATTACCAATCTTTCAAATCATACATTAAGTAAAGATAAAAAACCTTGTTCTATTCATATAACCTTATAAAAGTATGTCCTTCATTGAGAATTGTATTTTAAACTAACTCCCTGTTTTCAATCTGGATCTATGATTTAAACATTTTGCTCCTACCTCTAGTCAATTCAAATCAAAGACGACACAAACAGAATCAAATTTCTTGGTTTTCTGTCTTAAAAAAACAAACTATTTTGCACATATAAATAATGTCTTTAAAATATTTTTTGACCCGACCTAGTATCATTCCCAAATTGAAAATCCGTAAATTGAAAATATATTGCCAATATATTGCCCGAAAAACATTGTGATACACACCAATAACATTTCAACAAACATAATCAATGTCAATGTTTGAGGGATCATATGTCATGTTTTGATGAATAGAATAAACATGATAGTTTCAATCAAACATTTCAATAGGTCTTTAATCATTGCAAAGTCATTACAGTATATAGTGAAATAGCATTTTATTAATGTTTTGGGAGTCCATGCTTCAGTGGTTATGACGGTTGATGTCTATTTTGCAACAGTGTTTCCCCTTATAGCATTGAATTTACTCTCCCTTGAGTTACTCGTAGACAAAGATATCAGACTTTAATGTAATTTCAAGGAATTATCCATGACCAATGAAATTGAAGGTTACATGTGTCCAAAAAAGGGGGGTTACTCTTTTATACTTTGCACAACTATCAGACACCAGCGATGTAAAGTCACATTCAGTGACACTTGATAAAAAATTCAAATCATGCAGAATAAATCATTATGAAAGCAGGTTATACATTTTTAGAGAACTCAGAAGTTCTTCTGATGGGTCAATTATCTCAAGGCGACAACAGTTACTTCAGTGTTCGAAATTAGCAGTAGTCCTATAGCCCAAGACTACTAAATTTCTCCTCGGGCTACCAACTTTTCACAGTAACAAGCCCGACCAGGCTATTGCATTTTCAGAGGCAATATAAAAAACTGATTTGAACAAATGAATCGTGCTAGTGAAATGTCTATTGGGCTAGTGAATATTCCAATCTGGTAGCCCGACCAGCCTAGTCGATTCAACTCCTAATTTCTTACACTGTTACTTATCCTCAATTTTATCATATTTATGCTTTCATTCACCCATAAAAATTCATCCAATAAAAAGCAGAAAAAAACTAACATGATTTTACATAGTCATTGAACATTTTGCACCAATATTTTCAGTGTTAAATCATTCCTTATTTAATCTCTATTGTTGATTCAACTGATCTATTAACTAAATATTTTTAGACAAATGTATTCCTTTTATCAGTTATGTCAGTGAAAAATGACAGTGTTTTCACATGTTTACAAGTTGACATAGCTGAATCACGGGGAAACATGATTGAAGGGACATGATGTTTGTCCTCGAACACCTTCCCAACATCATGTTATCGCCCGCAAACACTCTCATTATGAAGTTTAAAATTGTGTCGAATAAAGTTTTAGGAATATGCCAGTCTGGTTCAAGTTGAGGTCTTTTTTCTTGACCTTAGAATTTTTAGTTTCGGCAGAGTTTGACATTGACCTTGGGACTTTGAAAGGATATTACGTTCATTTGAAATGTAATGTAAAAATGATCTCGATTTTTTTAACATGCAAAAGGGAAGTAACTCTTTTAAAAGACACTGATTCTCTGACCAGCTAAATCAAAGAGAAAGGGAAGTAACTCATTAAGTATGATTAACTATCTAAAAATTAATGATTGGATTATACATAAGTGATATTATTATACAATAAATGTTCGCAATTATCATAGATATGAATATATTGTACATAATTATACAATTCATTTTCTAAAAATATCACAATCTGCCTTTTAAATGCACTGTAGGATATGCAACTTTATATGAAATAGATACATTTCAACTGCTTACAAATGACATTCTGTTTCTCCATTTTAATAAGGCTAAGGTTAAACCACAAATAAATTCAAGGTCATATTCTGCCTAATTCTTTTTTAATTCAGGTAAAGGAAATCATCCGATTTTGTCAATGAAAAAAACAACACACAACATTGTACACTGATCAGATTTCTGTCACTTTTAAAAATAATTACAGACCATTTTTTGTAAAGTATCAGTTAAATTGTTATCATTATTAATCAGCAAAAGGCAGTTAAAACCTCAAATAGCCTTCAGACATTAAAACACATAATGATGAAAAGGTATTCAAGGTTAAATATGATTGAAAGAAAAAATGTTCACATGTATATTCTGTAATACTTTTAATTGTATCATATCAGTACCAAATCTCACATCCAACCTAATGATAATCTCAAAACCTTTCATTCATGGGCAGAGCTGGTTATTTTTCACTACAAGTGACCATGGTGTCATCAGCAAGAGTGCACAAAAGCTTCTGGCAGGTATGTCTATGAAAGGAATGCGGTAGATAATGATGGTAAACTACATACTTGGAAATCTCCATATAGCATAGTAGTAAGTAGCTTTTTTATTACCATAGTCTACAATGAAGGTCAGAAATTTTGGGTAAAATACATGAACTCGTGCTTTAAAACCCAAATGGTTAGAGAGGGTAGGGTAAAAAATACAGAATTAACTCTAAGAAAATAGAATAAACCCAATAGATCACAAATCACCCAATATATACAAAATGTTATTTGTAGCCCTGTTCTACTATGTATTTAACTAAAAATTCATAAAATTTACACGTACTGATCCAAACTAATTTGCACTGGCCATGGGCCACCAGGCCAGTGCTAAATTCGATGACTGCATAGGATATGATATTTACAATGAATTTTAATACTCAGTTTTGCTAAATATTACCTTTATAAATCCTGTAAATACAACGTTAACATTTACTAATTGTGCAAATGAAAAATAAAATGAAACCAGGTAGATCTACAATGTACCTGCCAGGGCCATTTTTCCTTCTATAACAGGGGCCGGTATGGGGCTGCTTCCCCAAAGAAAATTTCTTTAAAATCATGCAGTTTTCCCCAAAAATTGAATTTACATCAAGTTTTTTCTTCCCCTTTTGCAAATATACCGTGTGATTTTTCCCCAAAATTAAGGGCTGGGCAGCTTCCCCAACCTGTGAAAAAAAGCCCTGCTGAGGCTGCATCCTAGGGTAGTCCAGATTGCAATTTGTTTACATTTTTAAATCTACTGATTTATCAGAAAATGCAAAAATCAGACTTGACCAATGTAAAATGTAGCTTTCAATCCATGGTTTACATCAAAAATATTTTGGACCTAAATACTTGTAGTGGTTTGAGATTAGGTTCTTTTCTGTTTGAGGTGCAATTCTTTGAGGTAGATCTACTTTTGCTTTTTCCTAGAGTCAGTGTACCCGGAGTCGTACACTTTTTTAAGTAAAAGTAAGAAAATTATCTTATAGTTAAAAATTCTTCTTATAATTGATATTATTTTGAAAATTACATCCTTTGCCCATAAAAACTGATGACCAAAACGTTTCTATCTTAAGTATGTCATACTTCTAGGCGCACTTGATTTTAAGCAACAGGAATGGGCCAAATATGATAAAAAGTGGACTCGGTTCCGCACACAAGGCCATTTTTATACTGAAAGGTTATTTTACATCTTAAACATGTGTTATAAATTATTTAACACCTCTAAGTCCAGATAAGTAATATTTTTTTGCAAATTTTCAGGACTTCAAATAAATTTAATGCACATTCTTACTATAGTATACAAACATTTATTTCCAAGCATAGTAGCACACAGAAAACATATGTAACAGCAATTGAAATATACTTTTTACCACTTGTAGGTAGTAAAGACAGACATAAAACATTATTATTGAAGTTTTTTTCATCTGTTTAGTTATGATTTGTTCGATTAAGAGTTTGGTATCATTTTAAACAAAAGAATCAAGGTGAAATGACTTGACGTTTGGTAGTTGGGAGAAGTTAATTCATGTGCATATAAATCATAACTAACAGCAAATTTGCCATAACAAAAACATACATTTCTTTTCAAATATATATATTTTATAATGATCTTAACATTAAAATAGAAATAAGCATGGTTTCATTGCTGAATAAGTTGTTTTTATGTGTGACCTACACAGCCATGTACATGTATTTACATTTTCGTCTGCAATGTCTAGGGAGAGGCTGGGGTGCAAGATCCCAGATTATGTCATATCCTGTTGGAAACATGTCAGTTCAATGAAACACAAATGAAAACTGAATAAATTCATTTGAATTTTTCAAGAAAAAATGAAAAATGGGAAAGTGTGCGGGACCGGGTCCTGTGCGGAACCGGGTACACTGACTCTAGATGAAATGGAGCTGTTTTAATTGTTGAATTTGAGTCAAATTTGACAGAAATTATAAATAAAGATTAAAGTGTACATGTTTAACGAATTTTTATAAAATCATTAGATCTATATATATTTTATACTACTAAAAGTCGTCTTGAATGTTTCCAGTTTTGTCACGAACTTTTAATATCAATGAGGCACTTACACACTGTTTAGAAATTCATGACAACAAACTATTTTTTTTCGGATATGAAAACAATTAAATATGACACATCATTTTTAAAACAATTAAAATCTACTTCCTGTAATATAGATCTACTGTAATTTAAAACAACAATTATTGTTGTAACGATCTAAAACGCCTCGTCAAGAGACGAGACACATTTAGATATTTATCTAAATTTAGTTATTTTATTGTTCAAATTTGTTTAAAGATGTTTCAGATATTTCAAAGATAGTTTAGAAATAAAATTCTTACTTGTTAGCGGGAAAATCTTATAAAGTGCTTCCTTATTCTTCAAAAATAGAGAAAATCCAAATGGATATTTTTTGAATACGTCACAGAATTCTATAAACATTGAATGACTTGTTTGATTAACTAGTTACAGAATAACTTGCTTGATTAACTAGATACAGAAGAATGTCATTTTAATTGATGTACCTTAGGGTAACATCCTGCGCATATTTGTGTGTCTAGCGTACAAAATATGAAAGTATGCAGACTACAAAATTTTAATGATATCTTCAATGTTATGTAAAAACACTGACTTCCTATAAGTAAAATAATCAAAATTTACAAGTTTGATGATTTTTCTGACATCATATTTAAATAGTACAGTATAGCTGTGTCTGTAATTTTACATGACATTTACCTTAGGAAGTAATTCTATTTTAAATGATCTTGTATAACAATGAATGATATTGTACAAAATTTGCTTACATCATATAACAACTTCCTATGTAACTAATTCAATGAACTTGCAAAAATAATTTCTAGAAACACATTCATCCTGACATAAGGCTGGGACATACGCTGATGATATCGTAGATCCCAGCATAAGGTTACATCTTATTGGCCATTTTTTTCTTACAGTAATAGATATCAGCATGTTGTCAAGTTTTTCCCTAGAAATTGTGCCCTACATTGGATTGCAATCTAAAATGTATGCTACCTGTAACAGCTGTGCAAAGATTTATGACATTTATGTCATCTCTAACTGTAGGAACAGTGACACATAACTGACTGAAATCATAATGGTGTGGAAAAAACAACAAGATTAATATGATTGTATACAAAACACATACAGTACTGCCACTTGGTTTTAAATAATTGAAAATAATAATGTTTAACCCTTAGTCAAACTTATTGTACTGCCCATTCGATATTGTGCTATTTTGTGTCTGGGCAATATCTCGCCTCTGTAAAAGGGAAATTCTGACCCAGAACAAAAATATCTCAGAATCTTACTTTGGCAAGTCAATATATTTTGACTAGCTTAACCCTTTGCAAAATTGCCAAATTCCTGTTATGTATTTGATTTGCTTTGAATTTGAAATAGACTTAAATAGTCCATTGCCAGTTACAAAATCAAGCAGCCAATAGAACCTGAAGCTGCTGCTCTGGCTTGATACTGGTGGCCTTGTCAAAGGCATTGTCACTTTTGTTTCAAAAATTGTTCTGGTCATAATATATACACTGTGTAGAAACACATAGACCTACTTCCTGTGATCGCAAAAAATTGATACATGTTGAATTGTATAAGCTAGCAATAAATGATACAGTAATCAGAAGTGACCGGTGCTTGATATCATAATAACTGATACACATTGAATAAATGGTGCTCAGAAGAAAAAGGTCCTCGTCATCACAATAACCCATACACATTGAAGTGAAGTATCCCAAACTTGGCAAACATGGGTTTTTTCCAAGGAAATCCACCAGTAACAAACACACTTTTACTGTGATAGCTTCAGAGAGCACCAATATAGTGATTCCCTTTCTACACAGTGATTAAAGCACCTTGCATTTCAGCCCTTCTTTATTGAAATATAAAGCATGCACAATTTTAAAATTACTTTAAATTTAGCAAGACACAATGAAGTTATAATGCGGTTATAAAAAAAAAAACTCACAAAGTTTTTTTCAATAAATAAGACTCATCTATCAAACAAACACAGAGATACTTTCTCTCAAAAACCAAGTTGTCTACAAACCTTTTACTATCACAGGAAAGTAAATAACAAGTTTTGCTGATTTCACACACGAAGTAAACTATAAAAAGACGATTTATGGCAAATTACACTGTATTTACCTTTAAACTTAATGAATCGAGCCATCGAGAAAGTGCGAAATATTTCGCATTCAATGAGGCTTCAAATACACAGTATAATTTAATGAATTCTATGAAAACTTTGAAATTTTCTTTTTATGTGTTTATCTTTTTCAAACTCACTCGGGCCCTCAGTAATTCATAGCAACATCATATGCATTATTTAACACGTACGATTATCTACAAATGTATACATTTTCATAACCACTTGAATTTTTTAGGTTTTGACGATTATATTTCATTATATGTATTATGTTTCACCAGAATAAATCTCGTATTATCATAAACGCCTTCTTACATCGACCAATGAAAGTTGATACTGTCGCTACATTTATAAAAATTTTGTTGATGTCATTGTTGCATTTGCAATTCTGTGCATATCGTAGTTAAATTACGATTAATTTGTTGAAATCGTTTTTAGATTTATCACCATTAATGTAAACATCATTATTATTAATAAACATTGACATTTTTAATAAGGCCTAGGGTGCTGCATTTATAAATATTTCTTGAAATGATTGTTCCCTTAATAAACATTTATCTTTACATGAATAAATGTTAATTGACACAATATTTACATGAATCAATGTCTATCGGCACAATATTTACATTATGTTTATTAGCACTATATTTACATTAATTAATGATAATCGACATCATATTTACAATAATCTGAACAATCAATGTTTATTAGCACTATATTTACATTAACCAATGTTTATCAGCATCATATTTACATTAATCAATGTTTATTGGGCCCATATTTTGATTAATCAATGTTTATTAGCATCATCATTATATTAATCAATATTAATTGATACTGTTATACTTGCATCTATTGATATTCTGTTAATCAACCTAGAACAATTTTTAAATCATATCCTCTATCAATGTAGCAAATTTAGATCATAAATATGTCTAAAACAGCTGATGGAAATTGAAACTTATCTGCAACACTATTGTGTTATCTCATTCACAATAATACATTGTTAAAAGATCTAGGTAATTGTAATATTTCATATATAGACATTATATATTTCATAGATAAACAGTTTATTTCCTGTCCCCTGTGAAGATATTATTGAAGGACAGTTCTTTAAAATTTAGACCTGCTTAGACCTTGTTGAAAAAATAAGTCCAAGGCTTTAATTTCAATGTACCGGGTATTACGAGAGCATGATTGTGTCCTTTCTCAAGTACCCGAGGGCAGTTAAATACACAGAGTTTTCTTAATTCTGTACTAGTGCTTACTTCTTTTTTTCCAAAACTAACAAAAAAGCATAAAAAATAGCAGAAGGGGCAAAGATATAAACTTTCATTGCCATTAACAGATTGACATGTAACATCAGTTGACAATTGAATCAAATTTGTTCTTTCCGAGAAACAACTTCAAACACCAACTCCCAGTAAGAAACTTTTTTTTTTAACTTTTATCATGGCGATCAAGTCTAAAATCGGTATTGAACGAGAATTTATTAACAATACAATCAAACAATCAATCTTACTTAGAAGACAAGTCTCACTAACGCTTCAAAGAATTCCACTTTGATTATGTCAAATATCTACTTACTGGAAAGCTTCTTACTTCAGTATTTTGTCAATTCTACTTAAAAACAAACAATAATAGAATGTACGGAAAAAGTGGTTTGTTTCCATTGCTTTTGAGTTGAGATAAAAGCAGACAAGAGCACTGCATGGGGTGTTAACGCTCGTCTGTTAAAAAAAAAACATTAAAATTTTTAAAAAGGGACATAACTCAAAAAAATTGCTTTGAGAATTATGTCCCTTGTCTAACAACTGCACCTAAGTAATGTCATGACGAGCGAGTATTCCAAATTTCATGTTGAAAACTTTTATAATGTTTGAAGAATGTGCTACGATAAAGTTTTTGTATGACGACCAAACAGATGAGCTAAAAATTAATGTACTCATTTGATCTTTGATTGCGGCTACTGGTAAATACATGACATGGTTTTACTTTCATATTTGCCAAAATGTTTCTATAGTATGCTATATTTTGATCAATTAACTCAGCTGATAATAATAAATAATACTGATAAATCTATTAATATAAATAAACAGCCTCAAATGACACAGGGAGGGGCACTATAGACTATAATTATAGTCGCAATATTTTGACTGCAAGACCTGCTGACATTACATAGATATTGGATTTTAGGGCTAGGTGGGACACCCTAGATCATCCCTATCAAAAGATCTGGCACATTGTCACTATAACACTTACAGTGCCAGCGTGACCTAAAACCAAATTCCTCAGCCACACACACAAAAAAAAACAAACAAACCTATGCATTTAAATATATGCAAAAATTAAAATCTACTTACAAAGTTTCAGTTTTAAGTCCATATATAAATATATTACACAGTTACGACATACCAATGACTTGACAAGTTTAACTGACTTTACAAATTAGTATAATCATTATCTCGTAATGTCCAGACAATGTTTGACATGTACGTCCCTTGAGCAATTTTCACTGTATGTATAATGTAAGAACATGATAAATATTTCAACAGTCAAAATTAAATCTATATATGCAAAATTGTTTTCAGGCCAAATTGTAATAAAAATAAGTTTCTTAGTTGCATTTATTTATATTCATATAAAATTTTGTGCCAAATTGTAATAAAAATAAGTTTCTACGTGAAGATTCAATTTCTCAAAAATTTGGGGCAAATTTCAATAAAAAGTAATTTCTTAGCTATAGTCGTATAAAAAAACAACAACATAAAATATATAGATTAAACATATCGTGAAATAATTCATAATGAAAAAAATCAAAACCTTATAAAATATTAAAAATTAAACTGTGGTTATTGTATTTATCATAAAAAAACCAAAACAACAACAACAAAAAAACTCAACAAAAAACGAAAAGAAAACTAAACAAAAACTTAATTTTCCATGTTAAAGTGACTTAGTAAAAAATATTAAATTTATAAAAAAAAACTTTAACACAAATCTAAAGTAAATAATATTTTTACCTATTTAAACATCATGACAAAATTTGTAACACACAAAAAAACATCCAATTCCTCATCACAGAGGCAGCATGTATGAGATAAATCACTAAAACGCAACTGAGCAAAAATTTCTTTTTTTCTGCGTAAAACCAACTTTGATAATGATAATTACACCAACTTCCTATGACACGTGAAATGACAGGAAACACTTTCAAACACTTTATATATTATAATCTGCTAACAACAGCTTTGTTGTTTGTTACACAAATATTTCCTGTTTTAATATAAAAAGTCAATAACTCTGGCATTATTTTAATCTTTTGTTAAACTAATTCTGAAATTTTATAATCCACCTAAAACCTCTTATAAATCCACTGATCTGTGAAGGGAATGTCTAGTTTATGTACATTAAAACACGTAATTTTGTATAATGAAATTATAAACACATGTACATTTGCATAATAATTTCAAAACTTTGAACCTTTCCTAAATGGTACATTAAAATGTCAGGCAGTGTCAAAAGGATCAAACTGGTGTCAGAGAATTATAAAAACGAGAATTATAACAAAGTTAACCCTTAACCCACTAAATTTGAGTAATGGATCTGCCCTTATTGAATCTGAGCTGGTCCATTTGAAAAGTAAGGGATTTCAAGATCAAAATCCAAAAAAGTTGAGCCTGGTCAGACTTAACATCAAAGTTTATACTGACATGTTTTAATACATGTTACATTGGCATGTCATTTTTTGCCCAAAAGCACCCTAATGATTAAGATCAAAATTTTTAATTTACATATTTGAAAAATAACCTCTGAACATACTAATAGTAACTCCAACACAATTCTCAAATGGAAGTTTATATTTTCCGTATTTTCTACCAATATTCCTAATATTCAAATCAAATATTTAGCTTTTAAAACCAACCCGTGTGGCTCGAAGTTACATCCAACAATTTCTATATCGAATTCTTTCTATTCATCTAGTCTAAGTATTGAAAAATCCTTTATCCACAAAAATCTGATCTTCATTTGATAAGCTTTAATACTTTCTTAAACATTTTACTGTTCAAATTATTAAATGAAAACATCGAAATATTTTAACACAAGGCGTAATATAGGTCACTCGGCAAAAAAAGCGTAATTCAATTTCAAAAACACGTTTTGATTATACGTACTTAAGTATAACATAGGATCCAAAAGCTTGTCAAACCTTGTCATGTTTAATAACAAAATGTGTAATTCGGCATTAAAATCTGACGGGGATCAAAAAGTCTCGAAATGGCCCGAGGTTAGAGGTGCTTGTAAGTGTACGAACAAGCTGTAAACGAGACATTAAACAGACATCTATTTAAACCCTGTAAGGACACATCTTAACAAATGCATGACACTTTTTCATGAAAATATTTGACCGCTGTAAAAAAATCTTGTAAAAATATTTTTCAACAATATTAACAAATTAGTAATTAACGTCATGCAATAGAAATAAACTACTTTTGAGCCTGGAGTAATTATCCCATAATATGCTGCTTCAGTAATTTTAAACATAAACAGAAAAACAAGCACAGAAAACACAACTGAATATGACTGTTAAGTAAACTACAATGTAAATATTAAATATCTTTTAAAGAAAATTTTTTAAGTTATAATCAAAATGAGCTATACTAAAATATTTTTTATATAATATATATACATGTATTATATTAGAGGGTATTCAAGATTTTTTCTGTAAATACAGGATTTATTTTCATAAGTGGCAGTAGCCATCTCACAAGATGAAAGTAAATCCTGTATTTATAGAAAAGAACTTGAATTTTCTGTTTATTATATAATTTTCTTTTTCACTTGTTATTCTTAAGACTTCTGCTTCAATTTTGTGTATTGGCTTAAGTCCAGCAAGACACCAGTGAAAATACAGAAAATATGTTTCACTGCAGTGAAAAAATAATTTTTACAGTGAAAATATGGAAAATGAAAAATACACATTTTATTTCTCAATATTTCATTTATAAGTACAGTATATGATAAATATATATACCTCATTTTATCACAGTTCATGTAATAACATTTTTTCACTACATCACACAAAATCGCCAACTTTACAATACATAAAATTTTACAGCCACTTGTATAAAATATAAATTCTTTCTTTTTTCAAGTTTTTTTTTTCGTTAAAGACAAAGACGTTATATATACATGTATTTAAATGACGGGTTTATCGTTATATGGCACCTGCAGCGTATTCATATCTTACTAGCTATCTTATCTAAAATGGTATATGATATACAATTCAACTTGCCGAGTCGTAGTTGAAATATTTCAAATAACTGAAATAAGATAACAGGCATTTTTAAATGCAGTTCACATCGTAGGTTGATTACTGTGTATTGATACGACTGTGAGAATATTTTACTGGTGCATGCGTTATCAGGTCCATACAGTATAAAAAATTCTTAATTTGCAATCATCATTGTAATTAAAACAGCAAAGTTTTTGTTACCCTTACCAATCTAAATATCTTAAATAGACTTGTCCATCTTTCAATCTGGACTAGATCATTTATCATTTTTAGGGAAAAATTATCCTTGTAGCAAACAGAACAGACATGCTCTAAAACCAATATTTAAGCAGTATATAATTTTTGTTTGTCCAAATTCCGAAAGAAGTGAAAATGCATTTGTTTCTGAGGCTATATTATAATATTTTTATATTATCAGTTCAATGGGGCGTCCTTGGCTGAGTGGTTAAGGTCGTTGACTTCAAACCAGTTGCCTCTCACCGATGTGGGTAAAAATCCAGACAGGGACTTTGGATTCTTTCATGTGAGGAAGCTATCCAGCTAGCTTACGGAACATCGGTGGTTCTACTCAGGTGCCTGTTCGTGCCTGAAATAATGCACAGAAGGGCATCTAGGTTTTCCTCCACCAGTAAAGCTGGAACATCGCGATATGACCTATACTGTGTCCATGTGACGTAAAACCCAAAAACAAACAAATCAGTTCATTGAAAACAAACGCTTTCCTTTAGGTTTCGATGTTAAGTCTTCTTCAGAAAAAAATTGACGTTTTTAACGTTTTTACGTTTTTTTGTTCGTTTTGTTTTATCTTAATATTTTTACAAACTAATCACTATGGTAGTAGATGATACACATTTGAATGTAACTACAATTATGTTATTTAATAAATTGACATTTTATTGAAAACAATTCTATTTTTAAGCTATAAAAATAAAAAGTTTTTTTGCCTTGGAGACTATAATCTATCATAGTTATCAATCTTTAATGATCGATCGAAGACGAAGAAATTTACATACTTGCTATTTAGTCATGTGAGGAGAGCTGTCAGACCTGGTAAAAAGATTGATACACGTACATGTACTTGTTTATTTATTTACATGTTTAACTCTCTCTCATTTAAAATGCAAAGGCTTATATAATTTGTGATAAGATTTAATTAAAAGTTTTGCAATTACTGTCCGCACAATTGCATGTTTAGTTTGTTTTCAGCCAAAAGTTACAAGTAAACCATCACAAATTCTGCTTACTGTCCCAAATCACATATTAATTTGTTATTTTATAGCTATTTGACCTACCATACAAAAATTCATCTTGATTTTACAAAATCATTTGCTTTACAAACAAATTAGAAACATTTGAAAAAGTATATTTAACAATCAATATGAGCAAAACTTTCATAATACACATTTTATCCCAGAGGACTTGCTCCACTTTGAAACTGAAACAGTCCATTAATGCTTCAATTTCAATAACAAATTAAATATAGATCATCAACAAATCATGACCAACCTATATACCTAATCTTACAATTGTCCTGTAAGCCAAAATGTTCTCTAGTCATTGGTTTGGACATTGCTTTTAGTGGTCAAGTGGTCAAGGCCACAATGACCTTGACCAGGTTTCAAATACGAGTCAAGAACAACCTCCATACTAAATCTTCAGGTTGTAGGCAAAATGATTCTCTAGTTATTCTAGTTATTGTTTGGACAAGCTTTAAGTGATTAAGGTCATAACGGCCTTGACCTTTGACCTTCTTGGACAAGCTTTTAGTGGTCAAGGTCACAATGACCTTGACCAGGTTTGAAATACGAGTCAAGAACAACCTCCATACTAAATCTTCAGACTGTTGGCAAAATGATTCCCTATTTATTGTTTGGACCAGCTTTTAGTGATCAAGGCCATACTGGCCTTGACCTTGACCTACTGACCAAAATTGGTTCCACCTCAAGTCATGACCAATCTCCACAGACTGAAGGCCAATTGATTCCCTAGTTATTGTTCGGATAATGGCCTTGACCTTTGACAATATGATGTCAAAATCAAAAGGGGTCATTTATTGGCCATTGGCAATGTTACATGTTACATAAAATGTAGCTTATTCCTTCTCACATTATTAATTGAAGAAAGACAGAGGTGATGACTACAAGGACCGACCCCATCACAGTATGTTCTCACTTTTTAGAGGGGGAATAAAAACTTGCATCCAAAATATAGCCCTTGACAGCACAGAATGATCATAATGACCTGGTCAATATTTAGGCTTGCCTGGCCAATGTTCAGGTTGGCCTAGTTATTATACTGGTTGCATGAAACATTGAGCCAATATCATTGCTAACACTCTAAACGTTAAAGTTACACACTTCCCTATTTAGAAGATCTTGAGTACTTGGAATGTATATGATATAGTTTTCTAGAAACAGGAAATAAATTAAATCATTAAGTTACAGTTTTAACAAAAACAATATATATAATTATGTTAACTTGGCACAGAGCGTGACAATTAATATGAGGCAATATATGCAAAGGGCAATAATTATACACCCAAATGCAAATTTGTTTGAGGAAAACTAATATTTCAATTTGGTTAGGGCACATTCATGAAATTTCCATGAAACATGATTTATCTGAATGATATTATCGTTAATCTTAATGAGATAAAAATTTGACCAAAGTTATCATTAAAGCAGGTTCAAAAGTTAAAGAGTTTGTAATCAAGAAACATGTTAGCGCACATGCAGAAGGAACAGATATACATGTACATGTAGTTACAAAAAAACCCTGTAAAGAGGCCTGATAGTTTTCTTGACCATGACCAAAGTTTGCCACCAGTATCATTATATAACAAGGCATGCACGTTTGTGTTTACATACTGACTAGGCTTCTCTCCTGAACTCAGCAATTGTTTTTTTCCCCTCATCTAATCCTGGGAAGCAAACAAACTTTTGCAGTTACAACTTGGTCAATATTTTGATAATGCAATGCCTTGATCATTCTATTGTGAAGGCATCGTGAAGCTATAACGGACATAAATTTGTTTCTAGGTTTGTTGGGTTTTACATTGCACCAACACAGTAGAGGACATATAGCAACTGTCTAGCTTTACTGGCGGATGGTGTGTCAGTGAGTCCTCCATGCATTAGTACAGGCACGAAAGAGCACCCTAACTCGAACCCCTGGCGTATCATAAGCTAGCTTGAAAGAATCCAAAGTCTTTGGTAGGATTCAAACCCACAGCAGTGAAGGGTAAGTGGTTTTAAGTCAACAACCTTAGCCACTCCGCCATGGACACCTCTAAACAGGATTGGATGGGAAAAACGGTTTAAACCCACGTTTGCCAAATTACCCATCAAATTAATACTTTACATTTTTCATATCAAAAATTGCTAAAATTATATATCCAATTAGGACAGTATTCATGACCCAAATTCAGCAGGGCATAAGGTTTAATAGAGTTAAATATTTCTAACTTTGTATTAAACGGGCTAATGTTCCCTCTGACAATACTAACCAATCATAAATTGAACCATCAAGTTTCAATATTGACAGAACTTATTGATTCGTGAATTACTCTGGTATGTGAAAATGATTTAGAAAACACTGTTGAAAATACCTGGGACATATCAATATTATTGTAAGCTGGCGCAGTATAAAGAAACAAGAGCGATTTAAGAATTCTGAAAGTTCATATTTTGTATATTTTTTTGTAAAAGAATAGCTTGTAAATGTATTTTGTTCATGGAACAGATGTGATTTAATGACCATGTGCATGCAAATATGCTACAGATGTAAAGTATACACCTTCATATCTTGATTTTTGAAAGACAAAATATTCTGAATGCCAAAAATCTGTCCTGATTATTTTCGAAATAAAATTTCATTTTCTGACTCATTGCTAGTAGGAAAGCATACTAATTCTTTTGAGTTTGAAATCAGGATAAATCAAATATTTTGTTGAATTTAACTGACACATGACACTGTAAAGGTTCCAGCTGTACTGGTGCAGGAAGACCTCAAGGGTTCCTTTGTGCATTATTTCAGGTACAAGCTGGCACTTGAGTATAAAGCCACAGATCTTCTGTAAGCTGGCTCAGGATAGCTTCCTCATGTGAAATAATCTAAAGACACTGAATGAGTTCAAACCCACAGCCGTGAGGGGCAAGTGATTTGAAGTCAGTGACTTTAACCACTTGGCCAAAGAAGCCCCTTCATGATAGTGTACAGAACATTGAGAAAGAAAACATTCCATGCCATTGTTTTGCTAGCCCTTTAATTCCTTCAGTGCAATAAAAATCGTTTCTAGCCCTTGATTCCACAGTTTGTTTATTTGTCTGGTTTTCATGCCAATTCTAACATATTTTTGGTCATGAAATGGAAAGGAAAGTACTGTAGCCCTTTGAGGTTGTCTAATATAGTAGAGGAATGGAAAGCTAGACCTGCATCCCTCAATATTGAGGAAAACAAGTTGTCCAAGTAGAGCACTAGTATCTATAGAGGTCAAGGGTTGAAAAACATTTTGGTGCTAATTTGACGAAATAACTGGTAATGGCACCAAGAAAGCATGCAGTCATCTAGCGAGAATTAAGCCCTATATCTACTGGTCTCAAAAATGGGCTTGACATTAGATTAAAACAAATTATTTACATGTCCAAGGCATTTGAGTTAAATGCAAGCATTGCCTCTGTATTTAATGGCAGAGGAATGTTATAATGTAATTCAAGCCATTTTCATTGAGAAATTCATTTTTGCCTTTATTTGCATTACTTTAAATCCATTATAACAACTAGCTTTTGTCCTTTCTGAACTCGGAATGTTTATCTTAATTATGTACACAATCCAAATTTGTTTAAACTTGATAAAAACAGTGATTTTCCAACATGTGAAGATAAACATTGCTACATTTCCGACAACAAAAGTGTTCAATCCCTTACCCATTATCTTTATATGCAATAAGAACTACTTTGAAGGTGATATGCCACTAAATTTGAACCAGTTATTGCATGACATACATGTAAGAAATTGATAAGATTCAATTTAATTGTAGCCTATAAACTTTTATATTAGTGATATATATGACTGTAATTAATGTAATACTGTACAAAGGTACTATGTCACAGTTTTATGACATAAAATACCTTGATGTCACAGTTTTATGACATAAAATGCCTTGATGTCACAGTTTTATGACATAAAATGCCTTGTTGTCACAGTTTTATGACATAATATACCTTGTTGTCACAGTTTTATGACATAAAATGCCTTGTTGTCACAGTTTTATAACATGAATATCCTTTTTGTCACAGTTTTATGACATAAAATGCCTTGATGTCACAGTTTTATGACATAAAATGCCTTGTTGTCACAGTTTTATGACATAATATACCTTGTTGTCACAGTTTTATGACATAAAATGCCTTGTTGTCACAGTTTTATAACATGAATATCCTTTTTGTCACAGTTTTATGACATAAAATGCCTTGGCAAAGTTTTAAACAAGAGCTGTCTAAAGAGAACTGCGCTCAACTTTTCTCAGTACCTGATAGTAAAATAAAAGCAAAGAAGAAAAGGGGGCATAATTTGATAAAACAAACAGCTTGGCAGAATTATTTGCCCTTGATAGTTAACAGCTAAAAGTGAATATCTGTGATTGTTCTTGAGAAAATTACAAAAGAGAAATAACCTTAACAAAAAAGGTTAATAAGTGCAAAAAATCTAAGTCAAAAAGGGACTTTGCAAAATAACATCAAACTCTGATAATGAGCAAGTGTGCCAAGTTTGCAGTGATTAGCTTTAGTAGTTTCAGAGAAAATGAACCTTAACAAATTACCTACAACAGGTCACAATGACCTTGACCTCTCACCCTATGACCTCAAAACTGATGTGAGTAGTAGACCTCATCAAATTGCATCAATACATGAAGAAAGCTTATTTCGTTATTAAGTTAATGACAAACTCAACCAAAAAGGTCAACCAACACCAACCAGTATCTCCATCGTTTTCTTCAAAAAGTGGAACTAAAAATAACAAATTTTGTCACAGTTTTTTATAACATATTAAACATACTTTGTCACAGTTTTTTTTTATAACATAACATACCTTGTCACCCTTTTTAACATAACAAACCTTGTCACATCTTTAAAAACACAACATTAAGAAGATTGTGGTAAAATTGTTGTGACACACTATGTTTTATGTATCAAACAACTCGCTTTTTAACCCTGTGCAAGAGAAGTTGACAGTAAAAAGAAACGAAAATACCACATTCTTTAACAAATCTAACAAACACTCTACTTGAAACAGTAAATTAGAATAATTTTAAAATGAAAAAGAGAACGCTGATCATTAGTAGAAAGCCCTCGTGAAATTGTTGACCTGGCCCGACGAGGTCATTCCTTGATCACGATAAGTAAAGGACATCACCTCGAGCATCAAACTTACGAGTTCAAGATCACATTAAAACTATTTTCGGCCTTTAATATATACTTATAATTCATACCACATACAGCAAAAAGTGTTTTTTAGTCTCTGTATCAAGCTGGTCACTAATTTTGGGAAAGAGGATTGTGTAGGCTGTCCGATAGCTTAGTTGGTAGAGACGATAAACTCCATTCCGAGGGTCTTGGGTTTGAGTCTGTGTCAGACTGCACGGTCATTTTTTTGCACCCTCTGACCTTTATGGAGACTATGTCAATATAAAGATATGGGATTTATTCCCAATGATATTTGTAAGAACTCAAAGTAAAAACTTGATTAGTTATGACATTTTAATTGCATCAATTCCCTGAATGACAATTAAACAAAAAATCTTGGGCTGAAAATCAACGTATGATTCCATGATTTTACTTCCTACATGGAGGATTCAAACTCTACTATAAATGCTTGGTCATGAGACCTTGTCAACAACACTGGAATAAACCGGAATGAACTCTTGGAGCTTAAAAAAATGACTAATAATATACCTGAGTAAATATCATTTAGTTGAGGTGTTTTATTTTAAATCGAAAACTATCAGAATACACTGTATATCAATTCTCCAAAAGAGATTCATATTATAAATTAGTGTTTTAAAAAAGAAGCCAAGTGAAAATCATTCAAACACTTAATCAGTATCCAGTATATTTCATATAATGTCTTGCAAAATAAATATCTAAAACCTTAAAATCTAGAAAAACATATTTTGTCTATTCAAACCATCAGTATTTTATCATTATGATAATTCATGAATAAATTATACTCAAAATACCTTTCATCGTTTGCAACGAAATCAACTTATATCCACACTAAAATCTGAATAATTATATATAATTTTTTTTATTACAGATACCTGTAAAACTCTCACCAATTATATATCCAAATTTGTAATTATATCCCAAACACTTTCAATACTATACCTATCACTTCTAAATAAATACTTTTTATCAAGCACAAGAGAAAACCCCTGTAGATTCTCCTACCGTACTTAAGTAGTACTATCCCGGTGATAAATCCTACACCCAACAATGTACTATGATGAAATTTGTTTAAATCCATGCGTATCCGCCCATTCACAAAGATCTGATCCCCGCTATTTACAGATTTAATATAACAATGGTCAAGAAGAGAAAATTTACCTTAACGCTTCAAATAACCTATTTTAATATTCTATAATCCATTGAGAAACATACGTTTGAATAAAAAAGTTTCCCTCAATTATTAAACAGTGTATTATAAACTCTCTACTACCTTAAACGTTCAATAAAAATCACCCACTAGTTTCTGAACCAAGATATCGCGTTAAGTGGTGAAAATCTAAAGCCGGGGCCGAAATTGATCAGAAAATTAAAGCAAGATAAAGCTTTTGATAAACCAAAAAATTAAAAGTATCTATATAAATAAACCAATCATGAGGTAAGGTTGTTATAACAAATTTTACCAATACGTTCAGCTAGAAAATGTTGAAAAATAAATCTATAAAGATTCAAACATACCTTTGTGCCCTTTTAATTTTAATGAATATTTATGAAACCTGTTTTACGTAAGTTGTCATTAAAGCATGACTTGAAAGCAGACGTCATTTATTATGCGAGAGATGTTTGAACGATTTAATAAAGACAAAATGTATAAATTATATAAATTTTTAAATTTCAAAAGAAAGCAGGAAACTTGTTGGCGAAGGTGATTTTTTTGTTAAACGCGATGGAATGGTGTTTGGTGGGTGGAGTCAGGGTGGGTGAAGGCTTGTGTGTAAAGTGGGGTTTAGAAATGGTTTGATTTGTTGTTTTTTAATTTTCTAGACAATGTCTGCATTAAATGCTGTAAGATGATTCAGATTTGTTATGTTATGAAGGGCAGGGAGAGGGGGTATGGACTGGGCATGGAGGTTGGAGCCTTTACATCAACAGTACTGTTGATGTATATGTTGTCCACTTTCTAGTTTAAACTAGAAGTAAAACCCAGGTAAAGTTGAATATCTTAATAAACTTATGTTGTTGGTTCTAAATTTTTTCCTAATAATAAAAGCAAGAATAATATTAAATAAACTTAAAAAGATTAAAACTAGTTATTAACACTTTCCCTGCCTACATGAGTGGTACACCTCTCATACTTATTGTACCAATGATTTTCAACAATACTGGTGGTATACCTTACATTT
Source organism: Ruditapes philippinarum (assembly GCF_026571515.1). Taxonomy (NCBI): domain Eukaryota; kingdom Metazoa; phylum Mollusca; class Bivalvia; order Venerida; family Veneridae; genus Ruditapes; species Ruditapes philippinarum. The sequence continues at coordinate 318,896 of NW_026860272.1, forward strand.
AAATATGAAATAATTGGTTTGATTTATTAATTTTTTATGGTGTTTTTATCACATTTGCCTTTTAAGGTTGAAATAAAAATAATCTTATCTCAACTTTGTTTATTTTTCACTCCATAATGTAGGTTTTTTTTATATTTTATATATAAGTCATGAAGTGAAAAATAAGCATTCATATAATGCAATATATTTTGCATTTATAGAAATACCCCTGGCAAATACATTGTATTTTTATAACTTAAATTTTGGCAACGAAAGGGTAAACTGGGGTTATGAAAATGCACATCCCTGCCTTCGGACCAGGCTCCATAATTTTATGATTAAATACTAGATGTAATAAAAGTTTTGAAATAGACTGTTCACAGATCCTGTCACAGGATGAGAGAAATGAGCAGCCTGACCAGGACTCGAATCTAGGACCCTCGAAATACTGACTGAGCTATCCTGTCACTTACACATATTCTGAACCTTGACATTCCCTTAAAATCAACATCCCTTTTATGCTTAACCAGTTCCAGTTAACAGCTCAACTATAGAAGGAAAAAAAAAATCTTCTAAAATAAACACTAGAAATTTCCAAATCCAAAGTAGGTCATTTAATACACCACAAATTTAGCATTATTCGGATAAAAACATTTGTATCAGTAACTGTTAACACTGGAATAAACTTTAAGGAACACAAACCACTTGATTCAAAGCTTTTTATCTTCTATAAGATCTTCAAGGTTCCTTTATCAAATCTCATTGACTTTTTACCCCATTTACGGGATTGAAACAGCTTTTACCGAATTTGAATAAATTCTGAAGTTTTATCGTGAAATTTTTACAGCAATATAAGATTTTTTTCAACATCATGGATTTTTTTAAGCATAGCTACCTATAAATTGGGAAAACCTTGTAGTTAATGCTTTAAACCTGGTGAATTTGTGTTATATTTGAGTTAATTTAATGGAACTGTCTATTCAAAGTTCAAGGGATTTCAACCTCAAAATACAAAATTGAGCTACCAATTTTTTTTTACCATTACTTTATTTAAAATATCTATGATCTACATTATATAATACAAATAGCCATAATTCTGAATATCATGTTTAACTCTTAGCTTAGACTGCTGGTGGAATTAATGCAGACCATTTAGTTCAGACAATACTTTGGTGTGTCTGATCGTGGCCTGCACTGTTAATTATTCAGTGTCAAGACAAATTTTTTCCCAAAAAATTGTGAATGTTTTTGTCCACATTTAAAGATGGAAGAGTCCATTTAAATTATTTATTTTTAAACATTTAGTGAGGAGTTTCTCCTGTTTGACTTTTTGTGAAAGGGAGACAACTCCAAAGTAATAAAATGTAAATTATTTCAGTACAGTCCCTTTACATGACAGAGATTTTTTTGCAGTTGAATGGTTTCTAAGTATTTAACTTGATACAGTTAAATTATTAATTTCATAAAACATTAATTTTCAGTCTCATTGAAACAAAAATTTTCTTGCATCTCAGGCAGGATTATCTTCTGTTTACACCGGTGCTAGAAAACTCTGTCTTACACCCCCCATGTAAGACAGTCGCATGCTTTAAATGACGTCATTGATGCGCGCCTTTTAAAAAATTATCTGATATCACAATACACATAACTATATGAAATGAACAACAATCTTATGTCTCTTTGTTTCGAAAACTTTTCTATAACATTTTACAAAAATTTGCCTGAATTTATATAATTATGATAATTATATTTCTTCTCTTGGTTCATAACATTTTTATATAATTATGATATACAACTAAAACCTCATGGAATCTTCTAAATTTTCGTTCAAATTTTCCTAAAAATTGAAAGACTTCATTTTTATCCATAACAAAAATGTTTTGTATATTAAATTTTATTAACTTCTTCTTACATTCCTTATAAAAAACTGAAATAACTTGCTAAAAATATGAAAGCTACATCTTTGAAGCCTATTCTTGGTTTGTATAATAAAATGAGAAAATTAGTAGAACCAGTGATGCTGAATATAAGTTAATTAATTAGAAGAAGAGTTATGGTTCTTGCATTTGACTCACTTTCATAATTGAGTGATCATATTCACAGGTGAACGTCGCGTGGCCATGACTTACACTTGACCACTGTTCCCCCTCTACAACCCAAAACCCTTAAACGTTATCCAAACATCATAAGTATTGACAAAAATAAATTAAATGAAAAAAAAATGTTTATGACTCAAAAATTGATTTTTGTCAATATTTATGATATTTGGATGATATTTAAGGGTTTTGGGTTGTAGAAGGGGAACGGGGGTATAGTGTAAGTCATGGCCATGCCACATTCACCTGTGCTTCTGAGCAAAAGAAATCATATAAAAAAATTCTCACCTGATAATATTCTCGTGTTGATCCATAGCTAGGTACAATACTGATACCCAGGTTTTCATCCGGATCTTTATCTATCCTCACATTATATGTTGCGAAACCTCCGAAACCTTCATCTTCACTGTCCGAACCATCTCGCCGTCTCTTTATTTGAACTGGAACATCAGTTTTAGGTGACCTTTTACCTGATTTCTGAATGGATTCATTTTTGTTCTCAAGAGGAAGTGGGGAAACTGAAAATGGAGGTAGATCTTTTTGTCCGCGTTTGACACTCAGCATAACGCGAAGTGGCATATCTTTGAACACTTGAATACATTCATCATGTGAAAGAGTTCGTAAATCGTTTCCATTTACCATCACAATATCATCCCCAACACAAATGCCCTTACTACTCCCTGTTGCCCTGTAAGCAGCGCCACCTAGTGTGACACTTTTCACAGCAACAGATGTAACAGTTCCGACTCCATCTTTCCCGCCCTCTATTCCAAGGATCATACCCAGGTTCTCTCCTGGCAGTCTATGAAGCATTAAGTTATCAAGTCCATCCTCGGAGTCCGAAACATTGTCACTTTTAAAGCTGCCATGACTCGGCAGTTTCTGGTATCTCCCATAAACGGGATACCCAGTATGAACCGGGGAACCAGAATCAGATATTGTACCTTCAGAATTATCATCCTCCCCAGAGCTATCAGTTGTTGTTAAACCAGTTTCATGTATAGGATAAAGTGACGATGACCCACTATAACCACTGTCCGCATTGGAAGAATTCATCTGGTTTAAAATTTTACGCATCTGAAGATTTGTTTGACGATCGGTTGTCTGGTTCCCAGGTAATCTTCTTCCTGAATCCTGATTCCCCCCGATTTGTGTATCATACATAAGTTCCTCGCCATAATAAATTCCATACTCGTCAGAATCTTCACTATATTCTGACGTTAATGCAGCGTTACCGAGATCCCAGTCTGAAGTATCGGACTCGGTACCCGTTGTATTGTCACTCTCCATTTTGGCGCGACGTCGCTCACTGCTTATCAAATATTTGCCGAAATCTAAGCCAAGGACACTTTGACTTCCCCTAGGTGAGATTTTTTCCTGTAAAATAAACAACTATTTAGAAACACAAATTAATTAACATAAATATGTAGAAATTTCACTCACAACAACTGAAATGGAAATTAAATCCGTTTTTGAACACAAAATTAGTTTGATTGCAAGCAGTTTATTTCTGACTTGAATTAATTTCATTTTAATACACAGCTTTTTAAACCTATATAAATGATTTTTGTTTTTTGTAAATGAAATCTGATATGCTCAACTAATTTGTTTTATTCATGAATTGATTTTTATTTAAAACCGCATAACTTTTATAAATTTTAAACTAATTATATTTGCGATTGTTTGAACTATTAACAGTAATAAGATCTGGGTAAATTTCTCAATTTGAAATTATATATTATATTCTGCATTTGTTAAATAATATTTTTATGAAAGACATGAAATTCCAATGCCTTTGTTTGAAAAAACCATCCTGTTTCCTAGTAAAAGGAAATAAAAAGACATATATCAAGGTACATGTATAATAATTTTTGATTTAAGTTCAATTTGAGTTCAATTATTAATTTGAAATAGTTTTCATGTGCATTGAAAATAGCTGATTCCAGACAGAGGCTGAAATGTCAATGAAACAATGGATGGGCCAACATCTTGGATCAATTTTCTCTTTAAAAAAAACTGGAGTTATCTATTTCATTATTATCATTATTATCTATTGTCATCGAACAACAGAATTATCATGCAATGTCTTGGTTTAAACCAAAGTAAAATATGATAACAATAATTGTAATATCATGATACTACAAATAACTACATAGTACTTTTTTTTTAAAATTAAGGGAATTACAGATTTTATTCTACTTACAATTCTGTATCTGTCACACAAAAATGATTAATGCAGTTACCAGTAAATAATAAATATCCTCCTTTTTTATATAAATATTATGCTAAACTAAATCCATATTTTATTTAAATTCCAAAACCTTGGTGTTGAGTAGGGCAAAACTGTACAATGCCATTATTCACAAACCTATTTTACGAAAGTAAAAAAACAAACCAAGAAAGAATGTTATATATTAATACATATATTATTTCATATTCAGCTAAAGAAATAGTCCGACAATCATTCACATAAAAAAACTCCTGACATTTGAGAATCTCTTCTTTGACAATATCACAAATAACAAGAAAAGGTTTTACCTTTACAAGTTAATAAATTATTCACAACCAGGTATTTTCTTCAATCTTAACAACTGTGCGCAAAACATGCAAAATAGTCGAAACGACCTAATGTCGGATACTGGGGAATCATCTATAATATTAGTCCGAAACAATCACAGGCTCTATCAGGACGAGGTTAGAGATAATTGAATTTTCAATCAATATCATCCCTATTGTGTTGGGGTATGGTTAATATAATATAAAGATACCTGCCTTGGTCTCTGTCTCGGCCTTTATTGAATACTGATTTAATAGTATACATTGTATAAACATATGTTAGCATAGTATTGTATTATTATTAAATTAGTGAAATGTTTATTATCAAATTATCGCTATCTATTGTATGAATGATTAATTTATCGGTAATTTGATTTTCATACTAAAATGCTATTTTAAGGGCTATCCAATGTTACATGTGCACTATATTTTTGTATATTGTTTTTGTTATTGTATAGAGGTATACAGAAGTTGTTTTATGTTAGGTCATGCAGCCATATTGTTTTTGTGATTTTGTAAAAGTAGCTGCACATTTTAAGTTATGCAATGTTAAAAATAGGCACATTGTTTGTTGTATCAGTAACTGCTTCTACAAAACTAGTTCACACAAAGTACATTTGTAGTTAAAAATTATAAAGCGTAGTTATAAAACACCTGTTTGTTTGTGTTTAAAATAACAGGACTAATTATTGTATTACATTCCTGATTAAGGTTATTATTTAGTATTTAAACTTATTAGCATGTTGAATGCAATCATAACAACCTTTGCAATCGGTATGTATCAAACACAACGTCAATCAGTTCACTGTCTTATTAATTACCATGCTATTTAACAGTCGCCCATTATTTCTTTTTTAACTTTCAAAAAAAAAAATTCCATAAAAATTAAAAAAATTATGCAGATAACATTTTATAGCAGACAACAATTTTCCCAGCATTTAAAGGATTAAGACAGTTACACAGTTATCATTTTTTTTAAAATTCACTCTTTATTAAAATCTTTAGTTTATACACATTTACTTTAATTCAAATGTGTTGGAAACTATAAGCCTATTGAAACACTCTCATTCTGTTCCTGGAACTAACAAGATTTATTATTACACGTATTTCAAGCACATAATACTGCGGACAAGCCAGAATACGAGAAATGAGAATCTTAGGTGGTAAATAAGCAATGTCTCTAAAATATGTAAGAGCATTAATTTTTAGGTGTTACATTCTACACAAGTGTTTATTTGGTTTTACAGGACACCAACAGAATTTCGGCCATATGGCGCTGAAACAGGAAAGATGATTTTGGCTTACCTCCGTGTTACAAATTTAAAGCAACACCAAGGGTCAAAACCACTTCAACTGCTGGAACTAAGAGATACATAGACGCCAGTAATTTGAACCCATTTAGTCTCATCTTACGATCATGCAGGGTTAAACAGTGGCTGTAATTCTGATGCCTCAACCCATAAAAGGCAATCCCTCAGCCACAAGGGGTTTCTACATAAGTTATTTAGTTTCATGTGAGGATTAGCTTTCAGAATGTCGGTGGTTCTACTCGAACCTGAAATGATGTACAGGTATGGACACATGCCTTTCTCCTCCCGAGTTAAAATGGAAAGATGCCATGTGATCTTATGAACCAAACAAACAAGATTGGGATTGTCATGATTTCTTATAATAACGAAATAAAGAGATATTGCTTGTACAAAGTGTTGTATGACAGAAGAAATTTAATCCCTATTATATATCCCTACCTAAATATTTTTAAAGACCACTACTGTATTGGATAAGTATTATCTGAAATTGAATTAATACATTAAAAACAGCAAATAATATGAAGTGGAGAGGGGATTTAACTTTATAATGTAAAGTTTCAATGAAAGTAGATCTGAGAATGGATTGAAATTCCTCAATATATATTTTTTCTAATGACTAAAGAATTTGCACGATTTTATTATCTTGCGAAGATTTTTTAGAAGCCTATATTGCTAATCTTTCAATGCTATACTTATAACGTTAAAGGCATTTTTCCGCCTACTTCTATTAACATGTTAATCTAGAAGGAATTTTTCACATGGTTCAGAATTAAAATTTTAATAAATTTTAATCAGGCTGTTTGTTTGCTTGTTATTTATTCTGTTATTCTGATTTTAACACATTTTTGTTCATGTCATGGTGGTCAGTCCACCTAACCGGCTTTTCTTGATAATTAACCAGTAATTAACAATTTTGACTACTTATTCTACACAATTTCTGAATCAGAAATGGGAAACAAATGGCCACATGAGTCAAGTTGATGTTTGAGATCTATTGCCACGGCGAAATTTTTTCTTGCCCAAGGATCGCACCAGCAACTGCTGGTTTACAAAACCAATGCTCTCCCTATCGAGCTTAGCCGGCAGACTGGCTTTGTACAAAATACTGTTATAGTACATGGTTCCAGTTAGTAACCATAGTTACAATAAAAGATAAACTACATGTACCTAACTTTTAGCCCTATTGCAATGCCAATATTAAGATATACTGTAATGGTTCCAATCAGTAACATAATTGAATGCCTGCATTAATAAATTGACATTCTTTATTCTTAAAAATATCCATTTCCATTGCTTTTGAAATAAATACAATCTTCAGAAATTTGCTTATTGTAACTCATTCATATATATCTTTAACATTTCAAAAGTAATTCACTTTTTTGTTTTTTAACGTCAAAGACAACACTAATGTCTTTTGACATCATTTTGTTGAATGACGTTAAGGGTGGTTTTCTGACGACGACGTTCAATTATTTTACTGATTTATTTATTATGCAATTGAACATGACATTATATTAAATATTACATCAAATCATATTCCAAATTTTACCTGTATAATTGCTTGCAAAGCTACATCACATCAGTAACAACACGGCAGTAAAAGCGCAATCCTGTAACAAGACAATATAACACATAGTGCGACCTTCACCCCAACACAGCATAACACACAGAACACATGATACCATAAAATTCTTTCTGTCACAGACTGAGAAAAAGGTGCAACATAACCGAGACTCGAACCAAGGATCTTCAGAATAGCATTCCGCAGCTCTGCTGACTGTGCAGTTTACACATTTTCTCCTCATTTAATGAACATAATCTATACCTTGACATATAGTAAGTTGTGTTTCTTTCAAAAATACAAAAAATATCTTTGAAATGGCATCAGATATTTATTTTTAACTTATCATTTATGTACTTCTTTCTAAATTATTGTTTTTGTTCTGTAATAATCTACATTTACACAGAGGACACAGCAAGGCGTAAGACAGACAGCATGTTTTCAATTTCATACTCATTTTTTTTGTATAAAAAGACACAATACTTATCTTAACTAAATTGTTTCACTTTAAAATTTAAAACAAAGCAAACTTGAAATGCAACTAAAAAAACTTCCTGTTAATACATACCCAGTTCTTTTTTGCAGAATAAAGAATTTAACTTGACATGTGTAAAGTATTTCTTGTCCCACAATAATCTAGACCCCTATAGCTTTTGTATCATATGAAAAATTCAAAAAATAGCAGGGCATATTTAATATGCAAAGTGCAAAAGGGAGAAAAAACAACTTCAATCAAAACAAATATTGCATTTTTAAATACTTACGTAATTGTCATTCATTTTTTAGATAAGACCCAATAGGTCCTCTGTTCTGATGTTGGCAATCCTGAAATGTTAAAAATGTTCATTGTAAAATCTACTAGTACCATTATCAAAATTTAGAAAATATTCATGTTATGCAAATACTACATGGAGGCTTACTCTTCTTATTATGGGGCAATATGGGTTATATTGCACAGTTAAGTGTGATATATCTCACAGTTTAAGTGTTATATTTCTAATATTCTTACCAGGCCAGAAGTTGTGTGATTTTATACTTTCATGGTATGTTTAAACATCGTTTTATGGTAATTATATGGCATGTATGCATGATAAAGAATGGAAAATTCTTCTGGCTAGTGAGAATATAGGAAATATCTCACTTACTTTAGATTTAATCCATTAAATTATTACACTTTATTAAAGCAAATTGGTCTAAAACAGGTCTGTTATATAATAAATAATTATGTTGATACTATTCAGTATAGGAAAGAATTACATAATGGATGTTGTTGTCAAGTGTGAGATACATGATCCAATATAACATTATACAAAATGTATTATATAGCAAATAATAAAATGTTTTAGAATCATCATATTAATTGTCCATACTACTAAATCACTTATAACTGTCCAAACATTTTTTTTCAAGCAATATTTTATAAGAATATTTAAGTGATACATCTACAGTATTTGAAATACTTGTGGAAAATGTGCCCATTGTAGACCAATTCACTTTAAAGGTGGTACATGTGAAAAATGGGAAAAAATCTTAATTTCAGGTTATTTATCTTAAGAAAAACAGTAAATTATCAAAGAATATGTGACATTTACTTAATGAACAACATCATTTGAGCCGCGTCACGACAAAATCAACATAATGGGTTTGCGACCAGCATGGATCCAGACCAGCCTGCGCATCTGCGCGGTCTGATCAGGATACATGCTGTTCGCTTACCAACTCTATTACAAGTAGAGAAACTGATAGCGAACAGCATGGATCCTGATCAGACTGCGCGGCTCTTTTATCTTTATTTCCAGGTGTTTGATGAATTGACATGCAAATAAATTTCTTTAATACCTGATTTTTTTCAATAGCAATGAAACACATGCTCTTCAATTTTAATTTACCTTGTTACATTATTATGGTATGCCCTCCTCCTTAACTATCACCATGCATAATGGAAGCTTATATCATATCTTCTATAAAAACACAAGTATCCTTTAATTGTCACATAAATTAACGCACATAAAGATAAATTAGACAATAAGCCGTCCCCATTACATGTATAATCTTAATCCAGTTTAACGTCAGTGAATACGTTAACAATAGGACGGTTTCATTTGGGGTATCCGAAAGCAAACATTGCAAGCTACCCTTTATCACCAATCGTAGGAATGTCCGTGTGTAAACAAGGTAATATTAGATAGCGGTCAGTCCTTCAAGTCATTTATTTTGATAGACATAACCAGTTTACCGTGATAATGGCTAGGATATAAACAAATCATCATTTTACAAACATTTTATTATCCAAATTTCTCAAAATTTTACAATAAAAAACTAAACCCTGTCCAACAAAACTAGAGAAATGGCTGTAATATTTTGATTTCTTTAATAAGTTTTGAAAAAGATTTATATATTTACAATAAGAATGTATTTAATAATCAATAAACTCAAAAATATAAATTTGGACTTTGAATTTTGAACTGCCCATTTTAAATTTAAAGATTTCAATACTAAAATGTCAGTTAAAAAAATATTATATAACTGAGCAGCCAACAGTCATCAAGTCTGGTCAGTAATGGTACGGATGTGCCATTTTAATTTCAAAACTGTTGTTGTGAGGCTTGTCTTAATTGGTTATTACCACTACGATTTGATATGGTTTAAAGCAGGGGTTAAAGTGTTTAAATTGGTAAAAGGCAAGGGTTAAAGTGGCACAAAGCAAATGTTAAAGAGGTACAAAGCAAAGGTAAAAGTGGTAAAAGGCTAGGGTTAAGTGGTACAAGGCAAGGGTTAAATTGCTACAAGACAGTTTTAAAATAGTACAAGGCAAGGGTTATACTGACCCAAGGCAAGGGTTAAAGTGGAACAAGGCAAGGGTTAAAGTGGTACAAGGCAAGGGTTAAAGTGGTACAAGGCAAGGGTTAAACTGACCCAAGGCAAGGGTTCAAGTGGAACAAGGCAAGGGTTAAAGTGGTACAAGGCAAGGGTCAAAGTGGTACAAGGCAAGGGTTAAAGTGGTAGAAGGCAAGGGTTAAAGCTGAACAAGGCAAGGGTTAAAGTGGTACAAGGCAAGGGTTAAAGTGGTACAAGGCAAGGGTTAAAGCGGAACAAGGCAAGGGTTAAAGTGAAACAAGGCAAGGGTTAAAGTGGTACAAGGCAAGGGTTAAGTGGTACAAGCAAGAGGTTAAATTGCTACAAGACAGTTTTAATAGTACAAGGCAGGGTTTATTACTGACCCAAGGCAGGGTTAAAGTAGAACAAGGCAAGGGTTAAAGTGGTACAAGGCAAGGGTTAACTGACCCAAGGCAAGGGTTCAAGTGGAACAACGGCAAGGGGGTTAAAGTGGTACAAGGCAAGGGTCAAAAGTGGTACAAGGCAAGGGTTAAAGTGGTACAGGCAAAGGTTTTAAAGCGGAACAAGGCCAGGGTTTAAAGTGGAACAAGGCAAAGGTTAAAGTGGTACAAGGCAAAGGGTTAAGTGGTACAAGGCAAGGGTTAAAGTGGCACAAGGCAAGGGTTAAAGTGAACAAGGCAAGGTTAAAGTGGCACAAGCAAGGATTAAAGCGGAACAAGGCAAGGGTTAAAGTGGTACAAGCAAGGGTTAAAGTGGTACAAGGCAAGGTTTTAAAAGTGGAACAAGGCAAGGGTTTAAGTGGAACAAGGCAAGGGCTAAAGTGAAACAAGGCAAGGGTTTAAAAGTGGTACAAGGCAAGTGCTAAAGTAGTCAAGGCAAGGGTTAAGTGGAACAAGGCAACGGTAAAAGTGGTACAAGGCAAGGGTTAAAGTTGAACAAGGCAAGGGCTAAAGTGGTACAAGCAAGGGTGGTTTAAAGTGAACAAGGCAAGGGCTAAAGTGAAACAAGGCAAGGGTGTTTAAAGTGGAACAAAAGCAAGGGTTAAAAGTGGTACAAGGGCAAGGGGGTTAAGTGGTAAATAGTTACAAGGCAAAAGTAAAATAATACAAGGGCAAAGATTTATTAACAGACAGCAAGGGTAAATCTTGGCAAGACAAAGGTAAATGTGGTATAAGGCAAGGGTTAAAGTGGTTACAGAGTATTAGGATTTAAGTGGTAAAAGGCAAGGATTAAAGTGATACATTGGTGATACAAGTGAGAGTTACAGTATCATGGTTAAAATGTACAGATATAATTAAAATGGTACAAAAAATGAGGGTTAATGTAGTATGAAGTAAGGCTAAACGCTGTACAAGGCAAGGATTTCAAATGGTAAAGTCAGACGTTCCCCTGCTCTATCAAATCTTATAACCATTTATTACGATCGAAGGGAGAAGGCAAGAAAATTTAAACCATTTAAATATAATTCAATTTTCCTTAATATTCAATTTGTAATTTCAAGGCAACCTATATTTATCTGTGTTGATTTTTCACACTGTATTTCACAAATCAAACAAAGTGTTGAGGTCAAGGCACAGCAAATATCCCCAAATCAGAGCTGGATATTTACTTTGGCAAGGGAACGCATTAATTGCAATAAAATGAACATTACATTGACTTTAACAGGTCGCATTTATCTCAACTTCTGTCAGTTAACTTGATAACATTTATCTACTGTAACTTAATTGAATTTTTCCACATGAAAACTAAAGTGGAACAAGGCAAGGGTTAAAGTGGTACAAGGCAAGGGTTAAAGCGGAACAAGGCAAGGGTTAAAGTGAAACAAGGCAAGGGTTAAAGTGGTACAAGGCAAGGGTTAAGTGGTACAAGGCAAGGGTTAAATTGCTACAAGACAGTTTTAAAATAGTACAAGGCAAGGGTTATACTGACCCAAGGCAAGGGTTAAAGTAGAACAAGGCAAGGGTTAAAGTGGTACAAGGCAAGGGTTAAACTGACCCAAGGCAAGGGTTCAAGTGGAACAAGGCAAGGGTTAAAGTGGTACAAGGCAAGGGTCAAAGTGGTACAAGGCAAGGGTTAAAGTGGTACAAGGCAAGGGTTAAAGCGGAACAAGGCCAGGGTTAAAGTGGAACAAGGCAAAGGTTAAAGTGGTACAAGGCAAAGGGTTAAGTGGTACAAGGCAAGGGTTAAAGTGGCACAAGGCAAGGGTTAAAGTGGAACAAGGCAAGGGTTAAAGTGGCACAAGGCAAGGGTTAAAGCGGAACAAGGCAAGGGTTAAAGTGGTACAAGGCAAGGGTTAAAGTGGTACAAGGCAAGGTTTAAAGTGGAACAAGGCAAGGGTTTAAGTGGAACAAGGCAAGGGCTAAAGTGAAACAAGGCAAGGGTTAAAGTGGTACAAGGCAAGGGCTAAAGTAGTACAAGGCAAGGGTTAAAGTGGAACAAGGCAACGGTAAAAGTGGTACAAGGCAAGGGTTAAAGTTGAACAAGGCAAGGGCTAAAGTGGTACAAGGCAAGGGTTAAAGTGGAACAAGGCAAGGGCTAAAGTGAAACAAGGCAAGGGTGGTTAAAGTGGAACAAGGCAAGGGTTAAAGTGGTACAAGGCAAGGGGTTAAGTGGTAAATAGTACAAGGCAAAAGTAAAAGTAATACAAGGCAAAGATTTAATAACAGACAGCAAGGGTAAATCTGGCAAGACAAAGGTAAATGTGGTATAAGGCAAGGGTTAAAGTGGTACAAGTATTAGGATTTAAGTGGTAAAAGGCAAGGATTAAAGTGATACATTGGTGATACAAGTGAGAGTTACAGTATCATGGTTAAAATGTACAGATATAATTAAAATGGTACAAAATGAGGGTTAATGTAGTATGAAGTAAGGCTAAACGCTGTACAAGCAAGGATTCAAATGGTAAAGTCAGACGTTCCCCTGCTCTATCAAATCTTATAACCATTTATTACGATCGAAGGGAGAAGGCAAGAAATTAAACCATTTAAATATAATTCAATTTTCCATTAATATTCAATTGTAATTTCAGGCAACCTATATTTATCTGTGTTGATTTTTCACACTGTATTTCACAAATCAAACAAAGTGTTGAGGTCAAGGCACAGCAAATATCCCCAAATCAGAGCTGGATATTTACTTTGGCAAGGGAACGCATTAATTGCAATAAAATGAACATTACATTGACTTTAACAGGTCGCATTTATCTCAACTTCTGTCAGTTAACTTGATAACATTTATCTACTGTAACTTAATTGAATTTTTCCACATGAAAACTATTTGAACAAGGGTGCCATAGTCACAAAATACGCCCGTTTACGAAAGCTTTAGATGGAGATGGGGGCATTATGGATAAGTGTTATCTAGCAAGCAAGTTTTTATCCTTGGCACTGTGTTGTTAAATGAACCTTAAAACAAATCAGTAGGGAAGATAAAAAGTACATGTAATTGTAATTTAATAACTAAAAAATTCTGATTCAAGATTTTATTCTAGGGAAATACATTTCATTACAATTCTTAATTTTTGAATGAGCTGAACTGATATTTACTTGAAAATTAAAATATAATTAAATTTCTATGGGAAAGTATTTACATTTGATAAGGTAATTACTGTATGATCTTTATGAACAAATACCAAGTCTACAGAACACCATAGTTATCACAGTTAAGAATCTTGACCAATGAATGCAACATGTGTAAATAAATGTTACATTCTTTAGAACATACTCAAGTCCAAGAAAGAGGATTATTTTATGCCCTTTGATTAAATTCTATTTTTAGAATTGAAAGATCAAGGGGAGTAATTGTGTAAGTCATTTATGAACAAAGTAATAACTTTGTTGTCGCCCTTTGATTAAATTCTATTTACAAAATCTGGATATTTTATCATCTTTAGTGACCTTGACCTTGTATATATTGACCTAAATTATATGTATCACAGCCATAGTCTTGATTATGACCATTTGTGTTACAATCCGTCAATAAATGATGACTAAATGGTCCATATACACATCTTCATATTTTTATCTGAACTTTGACCTATATGTGTGACCTTGACCTTGGCCGCAAGGACCTGAATCTTGCACGCGACACTCCGCCTCACAATGGTGAACATTTGTGCCAAGTAATATTGAAATCCCTCTATACATGTGGAAGTTTTACTCCGGACAAGCATTTTTCAATGACCTCTAAGTGTGACCTTGACCTTTGACCTAGAGACCTGGTTCATGTGCGCGACACTGCTCCTCATAGTGGTGAACATTTCTATGAAGTTTCATTAAAAATCCCTCCATACATGTAGGAGATATGCTCCGGACAAAAATTGGACGCCGCCCGCCCGCCCGCCCGACCGCCGCCCGCCCGACCGCCCGCCCGCCAGGGGCGTTCCCATAATACGTCCCGTTTTTCAAACGGGCGTATAAAAAGATGGTAAACAACTAAGGTAATGTTGCATACAGCTCCTTGAACATTTAATACAATGTTTGGAAATTCAAGTGGACCAGATTGTAGCACAGTAGGTCAAAACTTAACAAAGGCCTCTGACCATATCAACCAATGATCACAATAAAACTAGGCTTGCAGTTTCTGTAATGTTTATCATGCTGAATTGCCTTAAAGGACAAGTCTTGTTCAAATTGTCTTTGTCAAACTGATTTGAAATTAATTAAATCACAGTATACAGGCTGGTCAAATAGCATAAATGACTTGGTCAGTCCACTGGTGGCAATGGCTGTTTCAGCATTTCAAAGTCTTTTAAACATTTAAGTTATACAGACTCACAAATACTTTGTCATATGATGGCACATGACCATTACCCAAATGGGTCTTGAACCCATGACACCTGGGCATAGGAATAGCCCTGGGTTTTGGTATGGCTTTGATTAACTAGGCCTAAGTGGCGATTACTCATTTGCTAATCAGTTAATGAAAATGCACAGCACTCATTGGCTTAAATGATAATGCACTTCACTCATTGCTTAATAATAATGCACTGCTCATTAGTTAATGAAAATGCACTGCTCATTAGTTAATGAAAATGCACTGCTCAACAAAAAAATGAAAATGCCCTGCTCAACAGCTTATGATAATGCACTGCCCATTGGCTTATGATAATACACTGCTCTTACTGGCTAATGAAAACATGCACTGCTAATTTCCTAAGGAAAATGCACTGCTCCTTTTCTTAAGAAAATTCACAGCTCACTTGAGCTAAAAAATGCTCTGGAAGTAATTACCAGTGAAAACAAATTAAATAAAATATTATATATTTAATAATATAGGTAATATAATTACCTCCCTTTAAAAATCCATAAATTATACAATTACATATTTTACCTATAAAAATTACATGAAGGCTATATCAGTAAATAAAAAATTGTCATAAACATCTCAAAACATTCTATGTTAGGCTCATTATTGACAAAAATCTTCACTTTCACTAAATGTTCACACTTCGGTGATCAAAGACCAGATAACAATATATAATTTTCACTGAGCAAGCACACTTGGTTACCAAATTTTTCAATGTTCCCATCGTTATCTGGTTACACATGAGGAACATCATTCCTTTTGTAGTAAATCTTAATCAAGCATATCTTTAACTAAACATAAAAAATAAAATGTTACAGTGCAACCTATGTAAAGAATGCAGCAAAAACTTAAATGTTTTAAAGCTGCATGCCTCCAAATGAGCAAAACATATTTCAAGAAAATCAAACCTGAGAAAAATGTACTAAGATTTCAAGAAAACTATCGAGAATCAAGATTCAAGTAATAAGTAAGATTCAAGTGGACAACAACATTTGCCTTGACATTACTAAGCAAATGCTTTTTCTATAAAACTATTACATAACAAAGGAAAATAACCAATACTGAAAGACCACTTTTCATAAAGGGCACTACCTTTTTAAAACTACCAAATAACAATGAAAAATTATCCTTCTTGAAAGACCATCTATCCTTAAAGGCCACTCTTCTTTCACTGTCTCATAGCAATTGAAAATATTACACATTTTGTAAAGACCACCTGTCTATAAAGGGTATTTTTACCTGCAAGAATGGTTTCTGTATATATGGGATAAGTTAAAAAGTCTTAAAAAGTGTGTTAAATATCATCTTTAAGCCAATTGAGAGAGAAATGTGAATGATTCAACAAATGGGCATAATGTAAATATTTCCAAAATTTCCTTGTAACATCACATTAATTGGTTAATTTATGGTTAATTGCAACAGCTAGTTTTAACATAACTTATAGCATTAAATAATCTTTATATTACAGCATTACATTAAAGTAAAGCTTTTTATTGCAGATTTTTACATAGCACTGTTACAACCAACATAGCACTGCCTTATCATTTTATATTACAGCTTTCTGTTACAGCATAACATTTTAGTAAAATTTTCTGTAAATTACAGCCATTTTAAGAATGAATAATTATACTATACAACCCAAATCAAATTTTATTTTTTCATGTCTTAATATAGCTAAGAAAAACATGAAAATATTACAAATTTCTCAATTATGAGTCAGATACATTAATATATTCATTTTAAATTAGTTAATGCATCAATCCTTCTTGATGTTCATTTTTTGTTGTTTATTTATAAATAAAATTCAATGTTGTTTATTCTATATCAGCCACTTTTGAAGGTAATACAAAAGTGTATATCCAGGGATTGGTGCCAAATTACAGCAACTCATGTGATATAAAGAAGAATGTACAACTGTTTTGCAACGACCCCTCAATATTGGTGTCATTAAAAAAAAGTGTATCATTGAAAAGCAGTGAAGTTGTGGATCTTTCCTTGAATTTATGATGCATGATTTTAAAATGAATAACTTATCACAGCGCAAAGTGGTGAATTAGATCATAAATAAACAAGTAAAACATACAGTAACAAATTGCCTGTCTTAAAAGGGCTAAATAAGTGTCTTAACAAATATGCAAATTTTACAATTTTATTACAGGTATATATTAAATTTGGTAACAAACTGCATTCTTTACATCTCATTCTTTGCAAACGTTGAACATATTTTGAATTTTTTTTGTGTGGACAACTTTATTGAATGCAAAAGCATGCATTCTGCCTTCTTTAAACATACTTTGCATGAAATAAACTCTTTATTGTTTTTATCTCATCTTCCAAGTTCTTACCGAGGTGTTAAATTATGGTTTTCAAAGGTAAATACAGATCTGCCTTAAACGATACAATTTTTAAAATGCAGGTGGAAAAGTAATACTATAATTGTAAATAGAAGCTAATCTTACACTTAAATCAAAGAAAACATTTTGAAAAATTAGCTTGTCAGTTAAAAAAACTTGCTTTGAAATACACAAACATCTACAAACCTTTTAATTGCAAAGCTGTCACTTAATCCAATAGAAACATTCGTGTAAATTTCACTATTTTCATGTTACACGTCAAACCCTGGTGTGGTTAACACTTGGTCCAGTCATGTTAGTGGCCGTCGGGGCTTTTGTCTCGACATTTTTAAACTGTTTAAAGCACCAAATACACATAATTTTCTCATGTTTTATGACGTTGTAAAATCCATTTATCAACTGGTTCTTCACATTGATTATAATAACATTTTTACAACCCAGGACATACTTTTTGTTGCACGGATATATTATTTATACACATATCTAGTCCATCAACAATTTAAACACATTAAAAACTCTTAAGATAAAGTTAACAACGGCATTTTTTTTGCTTTGTACTTTTTAGGGTCTATATAGTCTAAATAGGTAAAATAACAATTCTACGACGGTTTTATTTTGAATTTGAATGCCAAGTCATTAGAGCATAAATATGTTTAAGTGTTGATTACAAACCGGGCTTTGATAGCTCTAGAGATTAAATTATGCTAGTTAGTGTAATAAATAACGTTGGGAGAATATAATCTTAAATAATATAGGGCTCTTTCTCAGGACAAGAGCTTTTAAAAGATCATCCATAGCAATATGAATCAGTATAATAACTAAAGCAATAAATTTAACACGTGTTGACATTAAGCTGTTTTATATTGTCATCAAGTTGTTTAGAATTTTGTATTTTTAGTATCATATGTCCATTCCATTATACTTCAAATTTATTGACTCCAAGATCTAATTATTGTGCTAGCAATCTATTTAAAAACGCCCATTAAACACAGACTGGTCCTATATGTTTAAATGATCAAAATGCAATTAAATTTACATTCTAGCCTAGATTTTCATATAACAAGGTTTTATTTACTTAACCTACATAACAAATAGGACAAATAAGGTAATCCTACTTATAGAAATTGTTCAATGGGAATAATTAATGCTGTAATGTTAACCTTTACCTTGGTGTAATAATGTAATGGACTTTTGGAATTGTCCATTATTAATAAGGAATAGTTAATACTGTTCTTGCTTTTATGTAATGATGAATTTAGGACAGTCCATTATTACTGAGGTGGTTTTAAATCACAATGTTTCATTTAAAGAAACATAATACCCCATAAAAATGCTAATATTTTTATTTCATAAAAAGTTATTATTTTGGGTGTTTCCAAAATGATACTCATTGGCCATTTAGATAAACCAGATTTGCTCTTCGGCAACTGGTACAGTTATAATGATATAAATAGTATTTTGTATGGAAGTCAAAATATCACTCATTTAAAATTTCCCTCATTTTGTGATACATTATTGTACATTCAGTGCTTCTTGTTCGCGTGATATGCATCTGATTGGTCCTTAAGGCCCTCACTGCGTTTGCATGGCGTCATTGAATTTAACAAAGGGCAGCAAGATCACAATTAAAACTGCGATATTTTTGATGACATGAAGACTTCAGGGCGTTTCCACTTTCTTTAGAAGCAAAATTGTATTCATTTTTTTAGGCTTAATGGGCCTTTAAGAAGCAGGGATGCGCAGACGGGCCAGCGTCCATACTGGCGACATAGGAAAATCGTTACTGCTATCAGAAATTTAAAGGTTAACAGCAGATTAACCCTAGATGGGACACACTGTCCAGCAGTTTTGTATCTTCTTCACATGATTTCTTTATGAATGGACAATGATTAATTACGCTGGACTAGATCATACCGGGTGGTCAAATTTTACTTCTTAATAATACCCTTATAAATAAATCTGTAAACATTAGGGGGAAGTATGTCAACAAATGAAGAAGTACCTTATTCAAAAGGGAATAATCATAACTTCATATACTGACAAGTGTAATAATAAATAGAATCTTACAGAATTTTGCTCTTCAACAAAACAAGGTTTGAAATTTTCTGCAGATGTTACATAATTCTAAATAACACCGAACCATACGAAAAATCGAAAAAAAGTGATGTCAAAATAACAATAGTTGACTGTGTAATTGTTGAATTTCACTTACGCCGATGCCAGGAGGAAATTGACAGAAGTTTACATTTACCACAGGCATCCATATACAGGCAAGTATGCATGAAAAGTCCAATTTTGCCGTATTGTTCCACATTTAACAATATCATTTTTATTATCTATGCATTATAAATCCTACTAGCTTACAGAAGGTCCGACATTCTCCCTGAGTTGATGTTTTTTATCTTTGATCTCAAAAATCCCATAAGCAACGTATTTTCACTCATTAAGCAAACCTTTTCCCTAAAAGTACAAGTCTGTACAGAATACATACGGATATTCATTCAATAATTTCATTTGAGTTTGTACAGAGATTCTAGCAAGGTACCTCCTGTGCCTGAAAAAATACACGAAGGGGCACCCAAGGTCTTCCTCCATCAGTAAAGCTGAAATTCAAAATATTACCTATACAGTTTCAGTATAACTTAAAATACTACAAAACAATGTAAAATTATTATAAATGGTAATCATAACAAGTTTTGTCTTTTATAGTACTTTTTAAATAATTTATTACATTTAACTTATGCAAATACATCAAGCATAAATGTAGGGATTTACAGTATCATAGCCTATCTGTAACAACATGAGGGGTGTATATTACTATGACTGTTTGATAACATAATATAAAACTAAGGTTAAAATAATGACTTAATATAACAGATAAATACTTAATAAGCTAAAGGTCAAAGGTCATGGAGTAACTTTAACAATACACTACATAAACAATGTCATGGCTGACCCTTAACCTGCTGAATTTGTGTAATGGATTTGCCCAGCTTTGAATTTGGAACAGTCCATTCAAATTTTAAGGGCTTTCAATATCAAAATATAAAAATTGAGCTATAAAACAGTACAGCACCTGGTAAGGCTCACAGAAATACAGGCTGGTCTGGCTCTATACTATGGTGGCAAAGGCTAACCACTTTCTATTTCAGCAAGCTAAGGTTTTACATTTTTGTAACATATAATGGTACATAGATAAACATGACATTTGGACACATTTAATTTCAAGAACTGAACACAAAATATTATCATTATGCAGACATCAAAATATTACTTCACATGAAAGTTTCCATGTATCAAATAGCCACAACAACAAAATAATTGAAATGAAATAGACATGGAAAATTATTTCTATGTGTCACATAACCAAAAGAATAAAAGTGAATTGAAATAGACATAGAATTTCCAAGCATTTTATCACATAGCCACAAAAATGAAATCGGACTGAAATAGACATAGAATTTCAATGTACTTTTATCACATAGCCACAAAAGTGACATTGAATTGAAATAGACATAGAACTTCTATTTGTCACATAACCAAAAGAATAAAACTGGCTCAAAATAGACATAGCATTTATTTTATCACATAGCCACAAAAATAAAAGTAGAATGAAATAGACATAGCATTTCCATATGAAACAAAGGCACAAGAAAAATTGAAACAATGTCAAATGACAATAATCAAAAACATAGCTTATGGTGAAAAAATAAATTATGAAATATAAAATGTGTTTATTTATATCGAAGGTAATAATCTCATTCAAAAAGAAAAGGAAACACATCAGCCACAAACTAACATGGGTTCACCTTAACAATATGACAAAAAATCTTACTTTTTTCAAAAAATTTGACACAGTTAATATTTTTATATATTACATAACTGAACCATGTAAACAAGCAAAAAAAGTAAGCACAAAAACTTAACTCTTACAGAACAAATCCAGGCTAGTCTGAATGACCAAGCCTGTATGACTAGTATAAATCCAGGCAAGCCTTATGACCAGTATAAATCCAGACCAGTATAAATCCAGACTAGTTTTGTGACCAGTATAAATCTAGACAAGCCTGTGTGACCAGTGTAAATCAAGACTAGTTTTGTGACCAGTATAAATCCAGACCAGTATAAATACAGGCTAGCCTGTATGACCAGTATAAATCCAGGCTAGCCTGTGTGACCAGTATGAAACTGGACTAGGACTAGCCTATATGACCAGTATAAATCCAGGCAAGCCTGTATGAACAGTATAAATCCAGACAAGCCTGTATGAACAGTATAAATCCAGGCAAGCCTGTATGAACAGTATAAATCCAGACTCGGCTCTATGACCGGTATAAATCCAGACAAGCCTGTATGAACAGTATAAATCCAGACAAGCCTGTATGAACAGTATAAATCCAGACAAGCCTGTATGAACAGTATAAATCCAGACAAGCCTGTATGAACAGTATAAATCCAGACAAGCCTGTATGAACAGTATAAATCCAGACAAGCCTGTATGAACAGTATAAATCCAGACAAGCCTGTATGACCAGTATAAATCCAGACAAGCCTGTATGAACAGTATAAATCCAGACAAGCTGTATGAACAGTATAAATCCAGACAAGCCTGTATGAACAGTATAAATCCAGACAAGCCTGTATGAACAGTATAAATCCAGACAAGCCTGTATGAACAGTATAAATCCAGACAAGCCTGTATGAACAGTATAAATCCAGACAAGCCTGTATGAACAGTATAAATCCAGACAAGCCTGTATGACCAGTATAAATCCAGACAAGCCTGTATGAACAGTATAAATCCAGACAAGCCTGTATGAACAGTATAAATCCAGGCAAGCCTGTATGAACAGTATAAATCCAGACAAGCCTGTATGAACAGTATAAATCCAGACAAGCCTGTATGAACAGTATAAATCCAGGCAAGCCTGTATGAACAGTATAAATCCAGACTTGGCTCTATGACCAGTATAAATCCAGGCAAACCTGTATGACTAGTATACAGGCTAGCCTGTGTGACCAGTATAAATCCAGACAGGTCTGTATGACTAGTATAAATCCATGAGAATATGTACCTCTGTGAAGTATTAGCAGGTTACATAATGCTAACTAAGGTATCTGCTATCTTTTATTACTCTGATATTGAACTCCCTTAATCTAATAATTGACAGATCCAAATCAAAAACTGGTTAAGTCCATCATACATATTTTAGCAATGTAAGGGCTAAGATCATCACTCAACAACAATATGTAAAATCTGGAATTCATGTTACAAAATAAATGATTGCCATTTCATAGGATTATCGTCAAAAAAATATAACAAAACAATATGACAAAGGTAAAAATTTAACAAACAACCTTGACTAGAATTATAATAATGCATTATGTAAAGCAAAATGATATAATATACTCACAACAGCTATTTATAACTCAACTACAGTGGATGAAGGGTCCGTTTTTGTTGTTGTTTTTTTTTCAAAAAAATAAAAGGCAGCTTATAATTATGTTAAAATCATTGCAGCCCTAGTGTAAGCTTTCCCTTTTTTATTATGTGCATACAGGAATGTTTACTTATTTCATATACATTAAAATGCCGGCTTCTGAAACAGACTATGTTTTTAAAATGACAAGAGAATAAAATCAGGGGAGACTTCATTTAACCTCGAAAATATATCGACCTTGAAAATAAGCTGTCCTCAAAAATAAGCCACCAATCTCCTACCAAAATTTAAAGTAAGCTGCAGCTTCTTATTGAAATTTTAGGGTATATCATGTAATATTGCACTCGACAGACATATCTGTTAGATATGGTATTAATGTGAAGCGAGTTCCAATATGCAATTAAGCTATAGACATAAATGAAATCATATTTTGAAAAACAACTACAATTTCTTACAACTTTAGTAAGATATCAATATATAAATGAATTCTAAAAATAGATAACATATGATCACTGCAATCTTTAAGCACACCATTCTATTTGTCCATTTTGAGATCCCTAATATGAGGTATCATAGTTAAATCAAAACAAACTCTGAGATTTCTACAATCTTGTTCCCTATTCTTACTACAGTGTAGTATATTTTGATTCCTGAATCTTGACATTTGACCTTCAAAGGTTACCTTGACCTTACTGATACAAACAAGTTCTTCATTTGTAAAATTAATCCCTGTTTTATTTCAAATCAAAAAAAGATTTGATGATCAAAGGTCCCTCCTTTTTTTCTTCAAGAGAGAAATATGAAAGGTGAAGGTCACTTTTTGCCATTTACTTGACCTTTGACCTTAATGAGTGACATTGTTCTGTCGTAATTTTTAACAGTAAAATGTTGTGACCAATAAACATGTATGTATGATTATGACATAAATATCTGAGCAAAAATAATAGTTAACTGGTTTCAGTAGCAGTATAAATCTATTATGTAAAAAAATAATTTTAATTTCTAAGCTTAAAAAAAGTTATAAAGGTGTATATCAAAACTCATGACATAGTTATTTTCTTTTGCCTTGAAATTTGAAGTTAAAATTTCAAAAATTCAAATTTAACACAACCGCAGAATTCTTTATGTAAAATATAAATTTCTCGTGTACACCTACCTTTATTTCATTTCTATTTAACAGTATGACGTGATGTAAAAATGCAACAGAACGACATTAATTCATCATCATCATCATGTGACAGGTGACACAAGCATCAGAAAACATGCTACATACCAAGCCTACAGTACAGTAAATATAAACAAAAGAACTGTAACACTGTTTAATTTGAATATTATAATGTACCAGAATTTTAATTTCAGGTTTAAATGCCTTTTTTTCTTATTTTTCTTACATGTATGAAATAACAAGAGCGATCAGTAATCACATGTGTCGCCTCATGATGGCCAATTTCATGTTGGGACAAATTTTGTGACAGGCGGACAGACAGACGGACAGTGCACAACTAGACTAACCACTTTGTACTGATCATTCCTGTAAAATTTGGATAAAATTGCACCAGTAGTTTATGAGGAGTAGTCCGGACAAGCTTTTGCGTATCTGGCAACACACAGAAAAAAACACCTTTTTAATCAAAGGGCCATAACTCGGCCAAAAATCATTCAACCGGAAAACCCGTGCAATATGCGCAAGGACTTGAGCTACAGATCAATCCTGTAAAGTTTCATTGAAATTGCATAAGTGGTATAAGAGAAGTAGTCCGGACAAACTTTAAAAATAAAAATTATTAAAGGGCCATAACTCAAACAAGAATCATTGAACCGGAAAATGCTGACAATATGCACAACTAGACTTGGTACTGATCATTCCTGTAAAGTTTGGATGAAATTGCACCAGTAGTTTATGAGGAGTAGTCCGGACAAGCTTTTGTGTATCTGGCAACACACAGAAAAAGAAACCTTTTTATCAAAGGGCCATAACTCGGCCAAAAATCATTCAACCGGAAAACCCGTGCAATATGCGCAAGGACTTGAGCTACAGATCAATCCTGTAAAGTTTCATTGAAATTGCATTAGTGGTATAAGAGAAGTAGTCCGGACAAACTTTAAAATTAAAAATTATTAAAGGGCCATAACTCTGACAAAAATCATTGAACCGGAAAATCCTGACAATATGCACTACTAGACTTGATACTGATCATTCCTGTAAAGTTTGGATGAAATTGCACCAGTAGTTAATGAGGAGTAGTCCGGACAAGTTTTGTGACGGACGGACGGACAGACAGACGGACAGACAGACGACGGAGAAGTGATCCCTATATGTCGCCACTACTCCGTAGAGGCGACACAAAAAAATGCACATCACACATGTTCATATAATTATATGGACCCATGCAGTACACCCTTCCACTTTATGTCTAAAACTATCACTGGACATTTGTCCCCACCCACGCCCACACTGTTAAGTTGGACATTTTTCCCCCTTTCCCTCCGATGAAATGCAAAAGTGGACATATGCCCCTTAGATGAATTGTTAAGATGGACCAAAAGTATATAATGCCGAAATAAGCTCTTTTATTCTTTAAATGCCCTGAAAATAATGTCTGGAATGGACTTTACTGAAATATTTTATACAACATCTAATTCTTCATTTAATGTAACTTATGTTACATAATTAACTTAACAAGCATTACAAAATGAAGCTGCAGTTTTATCCACCCACATACTTAAATGAGTCATCAAAATAAATCGTAATGAAAGTGTGTTTGTTTTGCTTGTTTTTACGGCACACCAACACAATTTAGTATCAAAACAGCGAGATAGCAATATTTTATATTTAAAACTAACATGGAAATAAAAGTTTAAATTTCTGCTGTTTTTACTAATTATAAATGATAATTTATCAAGAAAGTCACAAATAAAATCCATATGTTTACATATTGGTTCCTAGTAGCACAGTTTTAAATTTTCTTGTTTTCAATGCCAAGATAGTTACACTTGTGTTGTACCATCACCATTATGTGTATATCAACTTATTTCTTACAAAATCTGCATGCCTGTAAACGTAATTTTTCTCTTCATTATGTGCAGAGGCAAAACTTGATTTGTTTGGCCTAACACTTGTTTAGTTTCACAGGTCTTTTTATAGTTTATATCTTAAATGAATCAAAAACAACTGATGAAGTTTCTTCAGACACTGTTGACAATCTTTTTCTCAATGGCTCCTTCATAACAAACTCCCTGCCGTCTGCTTGCAGACTAGTCACATGATCTCTATCTTCCCATGATCCTCCAGGTGAACAAGGGACATCACTCTCATCAGAAGAAGGGGAACTACTCAGGCAATCTTCTGACCAGTCAAACTGTATCATCTGAAAATGGTAAACTAAATTATGTTACAACAATTACTTATAACTCTCACTTCCTGTACATATAAAACAATGTTTTGTTGAAATGCTTAAAGAAAGAAGATCCTGTAAGAACAAAATTTAAGTTTTCCCTTCTCATAAAATGGAATAATGCTGAAACACTGGTAAATTCTATAATAGTTGTTTTTTAACAAATATACCATCACATAATTTTTACATTTTGTTTGTTTGTTTGTTTTGGGTTTTACGTCACATCGATTCAGTATAGGTCATATCGCGACGTTCCAGCTTTACTGGTGGAGGAAGAACTCAGGTGCCCCTCTGTGCATTATTTCAGGCACAAACGGGCACCTGAGTAGAACCACCGACGTTCCGTGAGCTAGCTGGAAAGCTCCTCACATGAAAGAACCCAAAGTACCTGTCGGGATTCGAACCCACAGCGGTGAGGGGCAAGGGGTTTAGAGTCAACAACCTTAACCACTAGGCCACAGACGCCCCCTAATTTTTAGTTGGGGGCCGTAAGCTGACATAATTTCTGTTGCAACAACCATTGACCTACACATTATCAAGAATAATGTACATATGCCAATCCTTTTTTTTACAGTTTAAGTTTTTCCGCCACACAAACACAACAGGGTTCATATTGAGGCTTTCCTGCTTTACTAGTGTAGGAAGACCTCTGGTGCCTTTCTGTTAAATATTTCAGGCATGAATGAACACCCAAGTAGAATCACAGACTAATCATAAGCTAGCTGCATAGCTTCCTCATATGAAAGAATCCAAAGTTCTGGGCAGGATTCAAACCCACAGCAGTGAGGGGCAAGTGGTTTAGAGTCAGAAATCTTTAGCACTAATATGCCAATACAATATTGATAATAATGTACATATGCCAATATAATATCAATAATATTGTACATGCTAACCTTGCCTATGAATCTGCTGTAGAGCCGGTTATATTGAATTGATATCTTTGAAAATTCATAGTTATCATGCATAATTACCGTAAAATTCCTAATAAACGCCCCTCCCCTAATATGAAAAAAAATCTGCTCATCAGTGGTGAACTCTTTAATAAATCCATAATTTTATTCAAATCCTTCAGAATCCATTTTATTTCATAGTAAACACAAAAATGTATCACATGAACATTAAAATCTTAACACATTTTAATGTTATTACCAACACTTGTTAACACTAAATGTATTTTCAATGATTTTTGGATTTAGGAAAAAACGTGTTGTAATAATAGCCCCCCTTTTGGAAAATGTTTAGCCCCCGGGGGGCGTTTAATAGGAATTTTACGGTATGTTAACCTGAAATTGTGAATATCTTATTTCACTCAGCAACATTTTCAATTTTGGATAATGATGATGCAAATTCATAAATACAGAATGAAAAAAAAACAACACTTTTTTATTTACATTAACAAAACAACAACAACACAAATTAAAAGCAGTATCCTGAGAAATTCACTTGTCTTTGTGTACTACATCTATCTCCCTTCAGCAAAGGATATAAAATTTTAATATTTTGATTATCTCATGCTCATAGACAGAAGTTAGTGTTTTTTGATATCAAAGTACACAACATGTACACAATACCAGGTTTCAGTACAACACTGTTGAAACATGGCCAACAGATTCTACCCGCACAACCTAGATCAGTCAGCACGATTAGCCATGTCGGCTGAGTCATACTGTCTGATTGCGGTCCACACTGTTCGCTAAAAGTAGTTAAAATTTAGAAATTACCCTAAAAATGATGAATGGTTTTGTACAAATTAAAATCCCTTATATTTCTATTGGACTATTCCAAATTCAAATGTGGGCAAGTCCATTTCTCAAAATCAGTCAAAAAAGGGGGTAAAACTTGATGAGCATGGAAAATGTTGTATTAAAAACTTCAAAACATGCTAAGAAATATAACTTTGAAAAACACATACCTTCACCATTATGTGTTGAAGAATCCACCTCCTAGAAATGTTAAAATAAAAATATCTGCATTCCAAGAAAACAAACAAACATATAAAACAAAAAATATGGTAAGGAAAAAAACCCATCCACCATTTTGTAATAAAGTAGTTAACAAATAAAATAGATAAGAGATATGGTCAAGAAAAAAATCTTGAAAGTTACAAAGGAGAAAAAGTATCAGGACACTTGTCAAAGATTTAATGTTAGACTCTATATCATTAAATACTTCATACTCAAGTTAGACAACTCTTAATGTCATATTCCAGCATTTATTTAACTAATTGTCTCCCTTGAAAGCTTTGTCCTAAGTCAAATAACAAGATCACATTTTAATTTCTAAATTACTTTTTTGTATAGTTATTTTCTTATAATTTTCCTAATATTTGTTAATTTTTTTTCATTATTTAAAGTCACTTTAACATTGTAACGGTCGGTCATATAGGGGCTTTCCAGCTTTATTAGAGAATATATATCAACCTGTTTAAACCAGTTTCAAGAAGCAGACAAGAGTGTAATAAATACAAGTTGCAAGAACTTGTTTTCAAAATTAAGCTTAATAAAAAGGTTTAAATTCAATCAATTTCTAAATTATTCTAATGGAATTTAATCTTCAACCTCAAATCAATAACATTGATGTATGCTATTCAAAATGTCTTTAAAAAAATACTTAGAGGAGTAGAAAGAATATCATAAAGAAAGGCTTTAAGTGCACAGACTTTCCAATAAAAGACCATAATGCTAACAATCTTAAAAGTAAACATTATTGTAAACTTAACTACTAAATAACCCTCAACATGTAACCATTCCATTTCCAAACATAATTATATATTCACAATTAAAAAGTAACCCAAAATCACCAATTTTCCAAAAAGTGGCATGTATTGCAATACAAGTTGTAAATATTTTCAACTTAGTGCAATAACAGGTTAACTTCTATTTAAATTTTAGAAAAAGTTAACCCATATCTGCACTAAGGTGACAATATAACAAAGTGTTTGTAAGTAAAGTACATTACATCAACTATATGATCATACCTGAACAAAATCCCTTCGTTTAATGACGATATCCACAGTTCCTGCCTGGAGATTCCGGAATAACTGATAGGCGTCGAGTAACGTCATATTGGTCATCCGTCGTCCATTAACCTCCATTATCATGTCACCTTTCCTGTAATACATGAAAATATCGCCTTAACTAAATATCCCAAATTTCAACATGTATCCTACCTAATACTTGCAATGAATTTGTCCTGCTTTGGTTTTTGGAACTGTTCATTTCAAATCTTGGGGATTTCAAGAATCAAAATCAAATTTGAAGACAAGCCTAGTCATATCATACTGGCTCTTGAAAAAAAGAAAAAAGAAAATTATTTACTCTTGAAAAAAAAGAAGATATTTACTCTTGGAAAAAATATTTACTCTTAGAAAAAAGAAAAATATTATTTTCTCTTGAAAAAAAGAAAAAGAAAATATCATTTACTCTAAAAAACACAAATTACAATTTGAAACAATAAGATTTGCCCTTGAAAAATCTATCTATTCAAAGAGCACTGTCCTAGACAGACCATAAATTACCCTCGGAAAAAGCATGATACATATCTATAAACTACAAATGGAGAGATCAGCATCAAGAAATCATAATTCTTGCTAATACACACGAGACACAGCCTACAGATATTTGTTTTTGAAGAATTACCAGTATCTTTATTTCTGCATCAAAACTAGACAAACATCCGCAAAAAAAACCAAACCCCAAAACAACAATATGAATAACAGATTCTATCTCACTGAAATATTCAATATTTAAAAGATAAGAGGTCGAAAACAAATTTAAAGGCCCATTATGCCTCAGAAATGCTATCATTTTTATTTCTCAAAAACTGTTTTTTTGTTTTGTTTTTTATCTAGTTATTGTTTCCATAAACATACTTATATGCCATATGCATAGATATGTTGGCAATTGGTATATTTGTAGTGAATTATTATGAAAGTCAAAATACTACTTTGTTTACATTTTGGTACCTTTACAACACATAACTGCATGTTCAGTGCTACTTTTTTTCCAGTTGTAAGACATCTAACATGCACTTAATCCATCATTTAACCATTATTACACACATGTTTAATATTTTGAAAGAATAATATATATATGGATTTCTGAGGCATAATGTGCCTTTAACTTTTGATATTTGATAGATGCTCTTTTATAGACACTCTTTTATAGGGTTTTAGTTCTTATATATTCCATAAAGCATTAATTCTCAGACATTTGCTATTAAATCCTGGAACACTCGCAGCAATAATAACTTGCCAAAGTCACCTTTTTCCAAGGTCAAGACCATGCTCTTTACTGTTGGAGGCTACATTGAAGTATTTCAACATTAAAATCAGTCAAATCAATGAGAAACTTCCAGAAAACAAGTTAACCTATTAAATTTTATGCAGTATTAGTGGAGTGGTGACCCAGCATAACATTTGGACTAACCTAAATTCACATCTGTTGAACATGAATATATAATATTCTTAATGCTAAATGGAATTTCTTAATACTAAATTGATTTTTCTTAACAGATTTTCTTAAACTAAAATGTATTTTCTTAATACAAAAATGATTTTTAATACTAAATGAGTTTTCTTAACAGATTTTCTTAATACTAAATGTATTTTTTTTAATACAAAACGATTTTTAATACTAAATGTATTTTCTTAATGGATTTTCTTTATACCGATTGGATTTTCTTAATACTAAATAAATTTTCTTTAGAAAAAGTGCAAAAGAAAAATAATATCTATCTCATCATCACAACATACCTCAGTCTGCCATCTTTATGTGCAGGTGAACCATGTGCTATGTCTTGTACAAGTATTTCACTATCACCATTATATGTTTTCCTGATCACAGATATACCAAGTCCAACACCACAATCTGTAAACAAAGAAAGTCAGTTTTTAAAAAGAACCACCAACGTTCTGTAAGCAAACATGAAGAATCAGATGATGCTTAGCTAGTGTCACTCGAACATTCATCTGTTAGAAGCAAGTGGTTTGAACCACTTGGCCACAGATGGCCCCTAAATCAGTAGATTATCATTGTATTCATCATCATTATTACAATGATTATTATCATCATCATCATTGTTATTATTATTATTATCATCATTATTATTATCATTATCAACCACATTTTATATAGTACCCTTTTGAACTTTAAATTAAATGTATATCTATAACTGTGCTTTACAAACTAGAGACATCAACCAGCCTTGTTAAATATCATAAAATCTGCGGAATATAGAACATGGATCTAATTTTATACCACAACATTTTATTATGCCACTTTAACTAAATTTAATCATGTACCTAGATATTAAATGGAACTACCATACACTATAAACCTACAGACAGGCTATACAGAACCTGGTCTCATGAGGTTTATTGACATTATCATGGAATGTCAAACTTCTTTCCTTTAATCCAGGATTTAGTACAAACAGCTCTTATAGAACAATATCATTCAAAACTAAATGCAGTAGTTCAAACTCATTAATTATAAGCTTTATAAAGCAAAAATGAGCCGCGCCACGACAAAACCAACATAATGGGTTTGCGACCAGCATTCGCTTACAATCCCTATTACAAGTAGAGAAACTGATAGCGAACAGCATGGATCCTGATCCGACTGCGCGGATGCGCAGGCTGGTCTGGATCCATGCTGGTCGCAAACCCATTATGTTGGTTTTGTCGTGGCACGGCTCAAATATCTTTCCACTGTTATTCTCTTTCTTGTCTGTTTCCTGGATTCAACCAGTGCTCGTGTCATATATTTGTATTTTTTTCTTTAACCTTATTGATTTTATGCTGAATTTAACATATTTTTGGTCATATCTAAGCTGTCGATCCATTTACTGCTTTCCTCTATAACTAACCAGTAAAAACCGATTTTCCCTGCAAGTGACCTACTACCAATCCCAAATGATTTGAACCGCATTACAACAAAACCAACATAATGGCTTTGCGACCAGCATGGATCCAGACCAGCCTGCGCATCCGCGCAGTCTGATCAGGATCCATGCTATTCGCTTACAAACCCTATAACAAGTAGAGAAACTGATAGGGAACAGCATGGATCCTGATCAGACTGAGGATGCGCAGGCTGGTCTGGATCCATGCTGGTCGCAAACGCATTATGTTGGTTTTGTCATGACGCGGCTCAAATGACCATGAGACTCAATGTCCAAGATCAATTGTCATAGATAAATTAAGCCTGGCCTGAGGATCGAACCACCTTCCTCTTGATTACTTATCTATTGAGCTATTAAGCCGGCAGATTCATATTTGAAAACATCTTTATGACCCAACCTGGGGTCAAACCTAAAACCACTGAGTTAACAAGCAGGCTTCATAACCACTCTGCCACTCCATTTCTTCCCTTATGTTTTGTATGCTCTTAATAAACATTTTTTTCATTTATTTTTTTAAGTTTTTAAGTCAGATAAACAATTGCATTTGTACCCACTTACCTTTTAAAAGCTGAATCTCATGTTGAACATTTGGTTTATTGTCGGGACTCAGACGTTCCACGAGTGATGTGTTACCAGAAGACATTTTGTGACGAGGTATATTCACTGGTACGGAAAAAGTCGGTCTGTGCTCTCCATTGTGGAGGTCTGGTTGGTGGTCTGTTGCCATGGAGATGGCTTCGAGTTCATGAAGGTCAGTCATACTGTTGTGTGGCGAGTGACCTGGCGTTGACACTGGGCTCCCGTCACATGATGTAGATGTTGTGAGGTAGGACGCTCTGCCTGGGCTTTTAAAGTGACAGAAATTACATTTAAATTGACAGAAATTACATTTAAATTGACAGAAATTACATTTAAAAAAGAAATTACATTTAAATTGACAGAAATTACTTTTAAAATGACAAAAACTATAAAGCATCATCCTATTTACCATGCTAACCATTTGAAATTATGAAATAATGTGCATCAATTCAACTGTTTTTCAGAAATGAAACAGAATACGTCTGAAAATTTCTGTCTAGAAATTGCATTTCAATACAATTCTCCTACAATATTGATGATGCACTTTCCTGACTCCTGCTATTATAATCTTGCAGACTGTATTTTATTTTTCTTACTTCTTTTGTAACTTTGTTGCTAAATTTCAATTTTACTTGCCATTTTTAATTGAGGTGTGTGTGTATATCCATAAAGTGTATACCTGCAATGCGGAGACCTCAATCTCTTACGGAATGTTATTTTCACTGGTCCTTTCTTCAGCTGACGGAACTTCCGTATAACTTCTTTATGAGTAAGGTTGGCTAGTGTTTCATCATTCAGTTCAACTATTTCATCTCCTGAAAAATTTACAGATAAATAATTTTTAAAATAAAAATAAAACAAGAGGGCCATGATGGCCCTGAAGTCGCTCACCTGTATTTAGGCCCCCAGGAGCGGGCCAGTTTAAACCCCAGGGCTTTTATTTGAACAAACTTGGTAGACACCAATTAGAAAATGTTTCATGCTAAAACATCTAAGGTCTAGCTCGTTGGGTTCTTTTAAAAGAAGATTTTTAAGTTTTTTCTTTACACATATAGTTAAAACAATGACACTCCTGGGGCAGGGCCAGTTTTGACCCCAGGGTTTTTATTTGAACAATCTTTGTAGATACTTACTAGAAAATGTTTCATTCTTAATATCTAAACTCTAGCTATTCGGGTTTTTTCAAAAAAGATTTTTAAGTTTTTGCTATACACTTATAAGGAAAATGAATGACCCCCGGGCTTTTATTTGAACGAACTTTGTAGACACTCACTAGAGGATGTTTCATGCTAAGTATCTAAACTCTAGCTATTTGGTTTTTTTCAAAGAAGATTTTTTTGGTTTTTGCTATACACATATAAGGAAAATCAATGACCCCTGGGGCGGGGCCAATTTTGACCCAAGGGCTCTTATTTGAACAAACTTGGTAGACATCCATTAGAACATGTTTCATATCTTAGCTCTAGCTCTTTGGGTTCTTTAAAAGAAGATTTTTTAAGTTTTTACTATATGCATATAGGGAAAATCAATGACCCCCTGGGGCGGGCCAATTTTGACCCCAGGGCTTTTATTTGAACAAACTTGGTAGACACCCATTAGAAGATGTTTCATGCTAAATATCTTAGCTCTAGCTCTTTGGGTTCTTTCAAAGAAGATTTTTTTTTTAAAGTTTTTACTATATGCATATAGGGAAAATCTATGATCCCCTGGGGTGGTGCCAATTTTGACCCCAGGGCTTTTATTTGAACAAACTTGGTAGACACTCACTAGAAGATGTTTCATGCCAAATATCTAAGCTCTAGCTCTTTGGGTTTTTTAGAAGACGATATTTAAAGTTTATTCTTTTGGTTGCCATGGCAACCAGAGTTCTGCATGGAATTAAATTCTTTGAACACTTTTCAAAGGTGACCACCAAAGGAACATTACTGTGAAGTTTGGATTAAATTGGCTTAGTGGTTTATGCGGAGATGTCATTTAAAGTAAAACTTTACGGACGACGGACGGACGACGGACGAAAGCGATCACAAAAGCTCACCCTGTCACTTTGTGACAGGTGAGCTAAAAACCCAACAAAACAACTATATTTGGATGATTATTAATATAAGTTTATTATATACTACATATGGGAGCATGGGTGACCAAATTATTATGGTTGTTGGCTTAGAACCACTAAGTCTTGCCCCTAGTCAAATGTGAGGCGCTAGCTAAGGTGTCCTGAAATAATGCACAGAGGCTCCTGTGTCAGCATTTTGTCACCTCAGTGCAGTAATGGTTAAACTTCTTATATAATTTAATAGGAGTTAACTTGGTGGTACACTGTCATAAGATAATAAACTTACAAAATGACCCATGTTACTCTATTTCACAATTAAATTTGCTTTTTAAAACCATAAAAGTGCTGAATTTGTGTAATGGACTGGTGCTTTTTTTAATCTGGAAGTATCCATTTTGCTGTTTAAGGGATTTTTATTTAAAATATTAAACCCCAGCAGCTAAGGGTATAGAGACTTCATGGAATTTCAACTGAAAATATAGATAGCAAAGGTCCTCAAAATGATTCATCTTTAATAGCAAACACCAACAGGAGCTTCCGTACCAATAGGGCTGTCTTTGTAAATGAAGTCAATTCCACCCTAAATGAACCCAAAGGAGATAATGTGAAAAGACAGAATTTAAAATCAAATCTTCACACATTAACTGCAACATTTCCCATTAACACCAAGTCTATTTGTTGTTTTTTCTTCCTAATTAAAAGGGTAAAAATCATGTTGGGCTGTCAGTTATCTCCACAGTATATTATTTTGTACTTTGATAAAAATCAGACCAAAGTATGTAAATTGGAAAAAAGATGTTGTAGAATGGGGACAGTATGGTGTGAGGAGTGTGGAACAAGAGGATTTAATCAATAAGCATAATGTTGGAATTTGTTTTCCTTATCCTGCACAAGTGATTTGTATATGTATCTCATTATTGCACATTGTTTAAACCTAAAGGAAATGTTTTTATACTCAAAAAATCTGAGACTGGTTTCATTCCAAAGTCTTTTTTATGTACAAAAGCAGAAAATTTGCATGCAAAATTGAAGACCACAGAAGAATAAAATATTATTGCAAATGGAATCGGGTATCCAATTTCATAAAACAACAATACTGCAAGATAAACAAAAACATTCCTCCATAAATAACAATTATTAAAGATACAGAAAATAACTACAGAAATAAGTGGGTGGACATAACAACAGTAAAGGTTTTCATTTGGGAAATAATTGTTTGTTCTAAAATTTTGTCTGTACAACAATTATACAATCTTTACACAGCATTGCAGTGTTTATAACGCTCGTCTATTACGGGGAACAACTATCAATAACCAGTTTTCTTAAATATTCCAAATTAATAAGGTACATTACCCCTAAAATTATTGCTTTCAGGATGATTCCCAATGGTTTACCCTATGTTCATGACAAACTTTCTTTGATTCCCAAAAAATCAATATTCTATGACATACCTTCTTTAATTCTTCCATCTTCTGCTATCAGTCCAGTCGAGAAAATACGTCTCACGATGATACCAAGGTGACCTATAGCTGTATCACACCCTCCAACGATTGTGAACCCAAGACCTTTACCATTTAAACCTTTGTGAACTGTGATGGTAACAGGAACTGCTTGCGACGGAGACGGGCTACGATTGGTCCTTTTTCTGTACTTGTTGACAGGTGATGGGGCAATAGGGGGCTTATCTTCGGAAGCTGTCCTACTGAATTTCTGGAAAGAGAAATGTTTGCTTATTTATTTTTTTTATTTAACGCATTCTTCCCATTACTCTAAGCACCTTAAATTCTATTAGCCAAACAAACGTCATTCTCAGCACATAAGGGGAACAATGAATAACATCAAAGTGGAATTTAACCATTATCTATTGTAATTGTTCTCAAAATCACTTCAGTTTTCAAACAGTCAGACAGGAACCTACCCCTGCCCCCACACACACTCCCAGAACTTTTTTATCAATGCACAAACATTCGAAAAATTGCCGTCATTAAGAACTGCGGCTGGTTGCTATGCAAGTTTCTTTACATTTACCTAGCTTCACAGTCTCCATCGTAAAACAATCAATTTTCAAATGACAGGAATGTTGCATTACTGATAGATATATCATAACTGTGTCTGTAAAACCATTCTTTCCTCTATGCACGAGTATGACAAATTACAAAATTGATGGTAAGTTTACATTTCCACTTCCCCAGCAGAAGATAATAACATATGAGCCGTGTCATGACAAAACCAACATAATGGGTTTGCGACCAGCATGGATCCAGACCAGCCTACGCATCCATGCTGTTCGCTTACAAACCGTATAACAAGTAGAGAAACTGACAGCGAACAGCATGGATCCTGATCAGACTGCGCGGATCTGGTCTGGATCTATGCTGGTCGCAAACCCATTAAGTTGGTTTTGTCATGACACGGCTCGTATCTCCCCCCCTGCCTTGGTACTATATATTAAAATCTCTAATGATTGATTAGTGTAAAGGGAAACAATCAATCAGCAATTTCTGTCGAGGAAAAAACAACAAACCAGACATCTGCATGTCTTTCAATCACACCCGAAATTTGTTTTCCAGACCTAGTCTGATGAATGGCCGTCTGCTAATTCAACTTAATCATTCGAAACTTCTGAATTTTCTAAATTTAACCCATAACCTGCTGAATTTGCGTAATGGATTTGCCCTGCTTTGAATTTGGAACAGTCCATTCAAAGTATTAGGGATTTCAATATCAATCACTTACAGTATTGAGCCTGGTCAGACTGCATGGATGTGCAGGCTGGCCTGGCTCTATACTGGTGGCAATCAGTTTTAACATATTGTGTCTCAGAAAGGATCAAAATTTTCAAATACAATTTCTAATATATTAGAGATTTATAATATTTAAATAATGGTTTTAGAGCATGTTAAACGCTTAAGAACTGAAGAAAGTAGCCCTGAATGTGAAACTATTTGTCACAAAAGTAGCAAAATATAAACTACTTTTGTCATAAAAGTAGCAAAATATAAACAAAGTATTTATTTGATTTCCATTGATTTCCATACAAAATATCGAAGCACAATAACTGATTTTATTGCTAAAGAGCAAAAACAGGCATTTAAGAAGGTTCCAGAATTGGCCAATTAGTAATTTTTCAAACAATAACACGACATCAGCAAAATAAAAAAACTTTTCAGAAGTAAAAATAAAAGCATTTCTGGGCCTTTAATCTTGAAAAAGTGAAGCATTATTCAGCATGAAAACAAAAAAACTATGCTATGGAGACAAGAAAACTATGCTATGGAGACAAGAATCTTGCAAAAGGTCAGACGTAATAATTGGTATTTCATCGGTGTAATAATGTACTTGATGACCTTTGGAAAATCAACATCACAACTAAATAGATCTATCAACACTTCTACAATGTTATGATTATATGTTGCAGAATGGATTGAGACTCAGTTATGTAACATCTACAAAAAATATTTGTTTGCTGCTTGTTTATTTTGTTTTTATTTTGATGTTGGGAACCTGCTCAGATTACAACCAATTCTACCAATGCAGCAACCTGTGCAGACAAAGTTCTGCTGGCACATCTGGGCCCACGGGATGTGCGCTTTTATCATGGTCTGCACTGTTCTGTACATACATAGTTTAAAACTTTCCCCTAAAATTGATAAATCAAATTTCATGTGGACTGAAAGATGGACAAGTCCATTTAGCCTGGAAGGGGTTAAATCACATCAGTACAAATGTGGTGGCCAGGTCCATTACACATATTAAGCAAGCAGCCACAGGTGAACGTCGCATGGCCATGACTTACACTATACCCCCCCTTCCCCCTCTACAACCCAAAACCCTTAAACATCATCCAAACGTCATAAGTATTGACAAAAATAAATTTTATGAAAAAATTTTTTTTATGCAAGCAGCAGGCTAAGGGTTGGAAAAAAAAACTTCTGACACTTTTATTTCAAGCAACAGAAGATGTCAAACTGAATTAGATTCTATTAAAAATTGTATACTTTTTTTATTATAAAACACAAAAATTGAACTACCAGCAGTATAGAAAACAGATATGACAGCATGACTTTAAAGTAAATTGCTTTTTTAATTTTTCATGATTTTAAATCTGATTTTAATGAACAATTACTAGTTTTAAAGGCACAGCAAGGCAATGTGAGGTGAAGTTTAAATACTAGTAAGGATCTAAAGTAAATTGCTGTTTTTTTTAAAAAGTTATCTGATTTTAATGAACAATTTCCAGTTTTAATGCACAGCAAGGCAATTTGAGGTGAAGGTTAAATTCTACAATATGACATTTCCATCCCACTCTTTTAACTTTCATGGTATGAAAAATTCCATCAACAGTAATAGCTGAAATTAGTTTGACATTTTGATGAAAGTATAATAGCCAAGAATCAATTAATTTCTGAAAAATAAAAAGGATATGAAAACATGAAAAATGTGCCCTCACAATAGGCTAGTAGGTAATTACAAATAATTAAAGGCCCATTATGCCCCATAAAATGCTTTTATTCTTATTTTCTCAACATTTTTATTTTATTTTTGATGTACAGTCGAGACTGCCTAAGCGACCCCCTGATTTAAACGACTCCCTGTCTTATCCGACCTTGTTTCAGTACTCCCAACATATTTTCCTATATAAATGGTCTGAATTAAACGACTCCCTGTCATATGTGACAAGCGACCCTAATTGTCTGGTCCCAATGCAATGTTTTGTCTGATTTAAACGACTTTCACACCTTTTAATTGTCCGTTAATCAGATAAATATTACCTATTATAACACCCAGA
Source organism: Ruditapes philippinarum (assembly GCF_026571515.1). NCBI lineage: Eukaryota > Metazoa > Mollusca > Bivalvia > Venerida > Veneridae > Ruditapes > Ruditapes philippinarum. Next base: position 358,557 of record NW_026860272.1, read on the forward strand.
GGGCCAAAATAATTAAGTCCACTGTAGCAAACAAAGTCTACACACCTCTATCTCAATTACACAGTTAGCATGTAGATACATGCAGGTACCAAGTGACGTAGCGTCGGTTCGTGGGAAGCATGATGCAATCGACGTGTGTGTAATGTACTACCTGAGTAAACTGGGTTAAGACTTGTGTTAGATTTTTTTTTTAATAATAGAGTGCCCACGAAGATTTTTTAGGCAGCATTTTTTTAATTTACCTTTCTATGGCTGCATAATTAATACGGAAAAAATATTGATACCAAACCAGAAAAAGCTTTGGATATGGATATGTTTACAGTAAAGATCCTGTAACACAATTTTTTCATGGTTTTATTTCATAAATATGATGCTCAAATTAAGATTTGTCAATATTGTAAGTTCAAATAAGCATAATTTAGAAAGATATCACCCAATTTAACATTTCATGTAAATAAAGGCCATTAAAGGGAGGTAATTAGAACTTTATTTTCTATAAATTTTAAGACAATTGCAATATGTAATCAATGCATGTAATTTATTGATTAAATATAATGTGCACAAATATTTGCAATAAACATTTTACATATTCTTTGATGTTTGAAAATGGTTTTATTTGCATAATTATATCCATATATATTTTTTGCAAGACACGTGATCACAGTAACTTCTCACTTCCCCTCGGAGCGTGCACGTCGCTGAGAAGGCACAGGGCATCGGCAGAAGATTTACAACTTGGCTGGTAGACAACTTAAATTTTGCCTTCAACCGTGGGCGGTAACTACGGAACTCCTACTTCGTCACTTCTGCGGACCAGCTGCCGATGTCCTGACTAAAGCAGAGGGGAATGGCCCTACAAAGTAGGCAGAATCGACGAGGATGGTGTACTAGGGTGCGTGAGCCCCTAGTACGAATGACGGCTTGTAAGGTAGGCCTATAGCTGGCACCAACAGCCCTTTTCAGGGCTAAACACCTTTCCTATTGTCACAGGTTACTGTACATTTAGGTTCTCATTGACCGCCGTACAGTGACCTACTTTTCGGCTCAAAATTCATATCTTTGGCTAATACTCCGTGGAAATTGCATGGATGTAAATTATCACCATTTTGTGCTTCAAAATTAACTCTTTAAGGACATGACTGGTGACATGTCCGGGGTCCGTACTCGACAGCGCAAGCTGCATTTTGTGCCCGAAAGGGCGGATGGACCCTCATTAAGCTTTAACTACATACATACATGAACACAGTAACAATATCAATCACAAAACATACTGGTTCTTTAAGTCACATTGGTATATAGACAGATAGATGATATTGAGACTGTATTAAGAGACTCCCTGTCATATGCGACCTTTATCTGAAGATCCCTTGGAAAGTCACATATGACAGTCTCGACTGTACTTATATAGCTCCCAAAAAGTTTACACATCTTTTTCTTCTGTTACTTTTTTGGCACATTAGTGCAGTTATAGTAATTTATTAATTTGTATGGAAGTCAAAATACTACTTCGTTTACATTTTGCTACTTTTATAACAAATAATTTCACATTCAGTGCTATTTTTTTCTGTTGACAGGCATATAACATGCTCTAAAACCATCATCTTATTAAAGCATTATAAAACTCATGTTTGCCCTTTCTAAAGAAGATAAAAATGTTACTTAGGCACAATGTGCCTTTAACAGAATGTATTTTGTAAAATTATGAAAATTATTTACGCATTTATTTAATATTTTGGTTGCAGGCAATTAAGCAAGTTGTGACCTTTTCTGAAACCTACTTATTTATATTTGTTGAGCTCTTTTAGCCATTATTAGCTTTAAATCATTTTTATAAGACACATTTGATGTTTTTTCATATTTTTTTTTAAGCTTTGAACTGTATTTATCTTTCAATACATGTTTCTTATGACACAGGCATTGTATTTTCTCAATATGATCAAATGGGAAATTTAGTAGCATGACTCCAAAATCATGCTTATTTTCATGAAATCTTATAAAATGTATTTAAAAGTAAGTAAAGTAAGCAAAAGTAGCCCTTAGGCATTAGAAATATGGCGATAAATACAACAAAATCAGTCATAAATGGCACATACCATGTAAATTATTAGTTAAATCTTGAATATTTTATACTTTTCATAAAATCTAAACATATTTTTCTCAAGTTTGATTTTTCTTGAAATATTTTGACTTATCTGGTGGCATGCGGCTTTAAATAGTACAAAATTTTATCACAATCACTGGCATACAAAACAATGCATGAAAAAGAATGTCAACATTTTAAACATTGATCATTTAAAAAAGAAAAACACCAAATATTTGAAATGTTATCAAAATGTTAAATCAACTAACTGATGATTGAAAATGTAAAGCAATAATATATCTTGTATTTTCATCTCATTTTTTAGCCATGCAGGGTGTGAAAGAACAAAACAAGAGCTGTCAGTAGGACAGCCCGCTCCACTATTAGTGAAACAAGAGCCTGGATAATGTAGAAGTTTTTTGAGTGCAAAAAGGGTCATATTAATGTCAAAGTCCATGTTAGAGTTAGGAGCTTTGACTAGTGACCTCCTGAAGTGCTCTCAAATAAGTGTGAGAAATTACAACTAATTCTCCACAGTAGTTTTTCGAGATAACAACTCTCACCCAAAGTGTGATGTAAACTTGCCCGCCTGGGTAAGTGCAATAGCTCTTCTTAAAACTACAAATAGTTAAGCAAAAAAGGAAATTTCTAAAAAGGGGACCCTTCTTCTATAAAATTACAAATTAACACAATTCAATGTTTTCTAGAAAAGATGATGAAAGACCTATATCAACCTGTTCGAGTTTGAGGGTTTTGCTTTATTAATCGATAACCTGTTTTGGTTCTCTTTGACCTTCATCAGAATAATAGCGAAAACATCTAAATTTAAAAGCAGGGCAAGTTAGTTATTGGAAAATGGGAACTAACCCATTGCAGGTGAACAATTTTATTTGACTGTGAATAAAATAAGTAAAGCTGATGAAAAATAGATGTTTGGTCTCAATTTGACATAAATGAGTGATCCTTACATCAAATAACTCTTCCCAGTTGACGACGGTTCCCTGCGGTGTTTGAGCCATCACTTCCGGTATAGTTTGAGTACCAAGGGTGTCTGGTGTGGCCGGCATCATCATCGAGGTAGAAAAATTTGAAGCTGTCGAGGCCAGAGATGACGACTTACGAACCTGAAAAGTACGCTGATACACGTCAATAATCATTTATAAAACCGTGCATTATAATTTGTGATTAAATTTCCTTACAGTGCATAAAATATGTGCTTAAATTTCCTTAGTATAATTACATTCATTTTCAGTATACCATTCCTATAAATGAACATTACAGTGGCTAAAAGTATATACCATTAACCTCATTGAACCAAAAGTGATTATCCTTTGCACCTATATAGAGTCACACCAGCCTGAACTCTCATGCAGTCTGACCAGACTCAAAAACTGTTGGCTATCCAGCTTCAAGTTTTTATCTTGATAACCTTAATTCAATAATGTGCAGACAAAAAATGGAAGGTGGGCAAAGCCATTTGAAAAATTCAGCATGTTAAGCTGTAATTGTAACAAAATTTAATAACATCATAAAGAAACATTTATTCGAAGCGTACTGTCTGTTTTCTCTGGCATGTGAAAATTTATTTATAAACAAACATCAAATAGAACCAAAGTTGCACTTTAGTTTACTATAATGGTACCTACCTTTCTGCTTTTTGAAGATTTTCTATGGTGTGCAAATTTTTCAGTTCTGTATTTTTCATCTGTCGACATTCAATTGATCTTTATTCAGTTTACAATGTTAAATCACACCTCTCTTGTCTTGACAATATTTCAAACCTATCTTTTCATGCTATTTGAAAATTTCTACAAAACTATTATGGCTGCTGCTTCTACAAGATTTCAGTCTTACCTTTGCTGCTATGACAAGCTGTACTAGTTTCGGAGCATTACGTAACATGTCAACCGCTTCCTGGTGAGACAAACCAATCAAACTTCTACCATTGATCATCAACAACTCGTCACCTCTTTTTAATCTTCCATCCCTTAAATTATAAATAAATGGAATAACAAATAAAATCATCAATGTAATCATATGATGACAAACAGTACCACTGGAAATATGTGACATTCTGGCTGCATGTGACATTAAAATTTTATGTGACATCAGCAATTTGTGAAATGCTGGCTATATGTGATATTCTGGCTTTATGTGACATTCTCATGCTATGTCACATTGTGTTATATGCAAAAATCTGGAAATGTGTGATATTCTGTTATTATGTGACGTTCCTACTATAAATGATATAGTGGCTTAATTCTACTATATGAGACATTAATATGCTATCTGAAATTTTGCTATATACTCAAATTATAAAATCTTTGTTATTCTGTCTGTATGTGATATTCTGGCTTAAGTGACATTCTGGCTTTTTTTGACATTCTAGCTATGTGTGTCACAGCTATGTGTGACATTCTGGCTTTGTGTGACATTCTGGCTATGTGTGTCATGGCTATATATGACATTCTGGCTATATGTGTCATGGCTGTATGTGAGATTCTGGCTATATGTGTCTTGGTTATATGTGATATTTTGGCTATGTGTGTCATGGCTATATGTGACATTCTGGCTATGTGTGTAATGACTATGTGTGACATTCTGACTATGTCTGTCATGGCTATATGTGACATTCTGACTATGTGTGTCATGGCTATATGTGACATTCTGACTATATGTGTGTCATGGCTATATTTGACATTCTGTGTATGTGTGTCATTGTTATATGTGACATTCTGGCTATGTGTGTCAAGGCTATATGTGACATTCTGGCTATGTGTGTCATGGATATATGTGACATTCTGGCTATGTGTGTCAAGGCTATATGTGACATTCTGTCTATGTGTGTCATGGTTATATGTGACATTCTGACTATGTGTGTCATGGCTATATGTGACAATCTGGCTATGTGTGTTATTGCAATGTTTGACATTCTGAACATTTTACATCAGATAAAAAATATATTTGATAAACTAAATATTTCATCAATTTAAACACATACAACTTCTTACAGTAATTAAAATCCCTTAAGCCCACCCACATTTTTTTTAATAAGAGCAATCATTAAAACCATTAAAACAATAACTACTCCCAACTAAATACTTCTCCCCAACAAATACTATCATAAAATATCCTGAAAAGCATTGAAACTGTCAGTCAGGAGAGACTTTTTTCCTCGGATTTTACAGGAGAAGCTATCGAAGCCAGATAAACAGTGATTGGTTTCTCTGATGAAGCCATTAAACTGTTTAAATCTTCCTGCCATTAACTACATTGCCAAAACATTTGACAGAGTGAAAGGTAATATAAACAGGCAGGGGAAAGCTTATTAACTTTTTAACCCTTAGCATGGTGAATTTTGAATGATATATTTACCTAACTTACAGTTTTGGAACTGTGTATTTTAATTCTTGGGGGTATCAAGATGCCTAGTTTCCAAGTTTTGGACTGTCTCATTATCAATTTTGTGGGTATCAAGATGCCTAGTTTCCAAGTTTTGGACTGTGTCATTATCAATTTTGGGGGTATCAAGATACCTAGTTTCCAAGTTTCAGACTGTGTCATTATCAATTTTGGGGGTATCAAGATGCCTAGTTTCCAAGTTTTGGACTGTGTCATTATCAATTTTGAGGGTATCAAGATACCTAGTTTCCAAGCATTATCAATTTTGGGCGTATCAAGATGCCTAGTTATTTTGGGCATATCGAGTTGCCTAGTTTCCAATTTTTGGACCATCTCACTATCCACTTTGGGTGTATCAAGATGCCTAATTTCCAAGTTTCAGACCGTTTCATTATCAATTTTGGGTGTATCAAGATACATTGTTTCCAAGTTTCAGACCGTTTCATTATCAATTTTTGGTGTATCGAGATGAAAATTTAAAATTGTTCGCCAACACTATGTAGCCTGGTCAAACTGAACTTGCTAAATATTTTATGACAAAATTCCGTTCTCGGTGACAATGATAAACCATGTCAGTGTATTTGTTCGAATTTTACCACAGCTGTTGCACGTTCTGATTCATATACAAAACAAGATCAATACAATGTATTTAATTAGTATCCAACATCTGTCTATCATATGTAAATACATTATATTAACACAGTCATATATGTATCAACAAATGTGTTTGTAAATATTTAGCTCTTATCCACTGAAGCCTTTTACAAACAATGACTGGACGACTTAGATTCTTTAAGTTTATTTTCAAATTCATTGACTGACTATTAGACCTTACTAATGTTCCTATGTGCAATACCTGCAAATTGGCTGAATTGGCAACCTTTTATGAGTCGTTAAGTGCATTTTTCTAGCAGCTAAATACCGAAGACCCTTATAATTGACCTTAAGGACATTTTCACTAAGACCAAATGTGTTCCCAAGTACAAATTCCATGACTGACAGACTGACTGCCTGATTTACTCCTGGCATTTTCCAACTTACCGAGACCAAATGTGCTCTTTAGAGCAATTTTCAGCTAATTGAAATTTCACTGGGATTCTATATCTCGACATGTAAATGCATATTACAAAAAGCCCTTATGTGTCTCAGTGCATTTTCTCGCTTAATGTATTTTTCACTTTACTAAGTCTTTATCATAAAGATGCTTATTCAAACTTACTAGTTGACCAAGATTCTTGAAACAAGTCTTAAAGAGCAAATTTCAGCTTACTTTTGGACAAAACACTATAATATCTTTATGGCCCTATCTGGAGTTTACAGTAAAACCCTTACATGGTTTGAACAGTATCTTATTCATGGTAACTAATATAATAAGTGATATCTTATAAATATTGGATTTTAGAGAGTGATACAAGTGACCTTAAATTGTCGGAATTCAGAGTCCCTAAACAGAGTATATGAGTGAAATCACCCTTTGTTGCGAGCCTATACAATTCAATATGTACCCTGTCTTGCGAGTACAAGCATATGTTTCTTCCAATCACTGTACCCTTCTTGCGAGCCTATTTTTTTAACTTGTATCTTTCTTGCAAGTACAGGAAGTAGACTGGTTTATATACTGTGAAACTGTGGAGGGGAAATAAATGAAATTTAATGACCTTAACCATTCAGTCAAGAAAATTTCTAATCTTTATACCAATCACTATGGATATTTTTCTTACCTGAAAGCTGGGCCATTTTCTGAGATACCAGCCACAAAAATACCAATATCACCACGTTTGGAGCCTTTCCCGCCTGCAATATGTAATCCTAAACTGTTGTTCTCCTTCAATAAATGCAGCTTTATAATCATACGCCTCTGAAAAAAAAAAATGAAACAATTTTGTAATTTTCTATCCTTTGGATTCTTTGCTTCAGATCTCTCAATCGAAAAATAAATTTGCATATTTGTAAGGTTTTAAATAATAACATGCTGAATTCTTCTTCTTTACATTTTTAACTTGTTACTATGGTTTCTTTACACACTTTCAAAATCAACAACGTAAGTGTTGTTCTGAAACACCCATGTTGCCCAACACAAGGCTGCCCTACACGTAGTCCAAGTAATTGTAATGCATGATGAGATATTGCGTTATTTTGTGTCTGGGCAAGGGAGATTCTGACCCAGAACGAATATATCTCAGAATCTAGCTTTATTTTGACTACCCTACATGCTCATATAGAAAATGGCACAAACCATAATTAGCACACATATACCAGTATCTCTTTCAACTTTCCGAGTTTAAAGAAATAATGGAGTTTAAAGAAATAATGCGGAAGTAACGGAAATAATGCGGAAATTACGGAAGTGTTCTGCAATTAATTCATACATCTGTAGATACTCTATCCCTTTGAAGTCAGGAAAGCCTCAAGATTTATTTGCGTTTTAATACCTGAGTTCAAAAATTTGTATCCTTAATTAACTGTTCAAAGTTTGAAGAAGAGTCTTACAATAAAAAAAAAAAAAAAAAAAAAAAAAAAAATATTCATTTCATCTTTAAAAGTTTCTCTAAGCATGAAAAAGAAAAAAAGATAACCAAATTTTGTTGCTCCCTACCTTCACAGGTGGTATTTATTTCTTCACAGGGAGGGTAGATATTTCATTTTTTAGCCTTGAACTGTTTATTTCTTTTCCAGGGAATCATGCTAAACAAATCATGAATGAATGTTATATTTACATTTTGATGATTTTTTCCTGCAAGATTTCCCACGCTTATTTTTTTTCAGGCAGCTCTTGGATAAAGTTTCTTTGTTTAAGATTTTGTTCTTTGGAAACTTTTAAACACTCGAGAAAGTTTTATGCTTTGCCAAGGAATATCCATACTTGATGCTATTGCATTTTCATAATTATGACAGTTAACTGGTTTATGATAATACATAACAGCTGCTGTTATATAACAAAATTTTTATTTTTTTTATTTTAAAATTCTTGAAAACTCAATACTGAATGTCTGTAAAATCACAACTGTTAGTTTGAGGCTTTTAAGAGAATAAATTAATCCATTCAATGATTAAAGTCTATAAAATTTAACCAGGCCAAACTTCTATACTCAGATTAATGATTTATGATTGCCCTTAAAAATATTAAATTGAACTGTTCCAAATTTCAAACCAGGCAAAATCCTCACATGAAAGACTTCAATTTCGGTACCTGGCAGAATTTTTTTACAGTCCTGCTAGGAACCTTTATTTTAAGTTTAGCACCCATATTCACTTGGCTAAATAGGACCCCTCCCCACCCCACAGGCAGAATAACATACATTTCCAAGTACTGCACATAAACATGATTTTTCTAGAATTTTATCTGACATAACAATGGTAAACAATGCCTGTTTATAAATTTAATAAAGGGCAAAAGGATTAAATTACAACATAGAAACCTGAATTTTTGATGTATGACTAAACAGATATAAATTACACACAGCAAGAACATAAAGATGGATGAGGTTTCAAAGAGAACAGGATATAAATTACAAACAACAAGTACATTTAACCTTCGAGAGACCTAGCTATATTAATGACACATCTATATCTCCAGCTTATACTGAAATGAACACTTTTTTGGTCCTATCCAACTAAACGGCTTTACTAGACAATCAACCAGTAATTACCAATTTCTCCGCAAGTGACCGACAACTAATCCTACATGATTTCTGACTAAAGAGAGACAAATGACCATTAGACGATTAATTGTCACAGAGAAATTTCACCAAATCTAAGGATCAAACCAGCCACCCCTGGATTATTAATCATGCCCTTTAATGTGCATGCAAAGCAGAGCGACGGACAGAGCCCAGCTCGCTTACATATCTATGCAGAATGACTGCCCGATTATGGTATTAATTGCTATAGAAATTGCTACTATAAACAAAGGTTAGTTCCAATTTCAAAATAAGAGCATTCCATTTAAATAATTTAGGGGTGTAAAAGTGAATTTTCTTCAGAATTTGTTGCATTTTTCTCAGAATTCCGGTAAGTTGTGATATAAACCAGGTTTTTTTTTCTGTATAATGTTTACAGTAGTTCTTAGATAACCTGTATACACTGCAATTAATATTCTATTTCATGCACCTGTATTGCACAGTTTATCTTATCATATTCACTTCTAAATTGATTTAAGAGTAGAAAAAGAGAATAATATTTCACGAAATAATTGGTACACTGTACAAGATACTTTGCCTAAGGTAAAACAAGGGCAACGCTGTCGCAATATACGCCCGTCACAGAAGCTTTGAAAAGAGATGTGGGCATTTTTTTTGTTAGTTTGTTTGTTTGTTTCATTTAACGCCTTTTCCCAACAGTATTTCACTCATATAGGCGGGTAGCTTCCTAACCATCGTTCCTGGAGAGTTACACCAGTACTAGACTACCTTCCTCCGTGCTAAACTACTAAAGCATCTCCCGGGGATCGAACCCACACCAGAGAGGTAACTGGATTAGAAGTTATCGACTCTAACCCCTCGACCACAGAGGCGGTTTTAAAGATATGCATATAGGAGCTATGCTCTGGGCAATATCTGGATACCTCTGACCTAGAGACCTGGTTCATGCACCGGACACGGCTTCTCAAAGCGGTGAACATTTCTATGAAGTTTCATTAGAATCCCTTCATATGTGAAGGCGATATGTTCTGAACAAAATCTCTATATTTTATTATCTTAAGTGACCTTCACAATTATCTTTAGTAGCCTTGACCTTGCATATGTTAATCTCACACCGGTAGTCATGATAATTTCAATCCCTAAATAAATGATGACTAAATGGTCCCAATACACATTTTCATATTTCATCTGAACTTTTCCCCTTTGTGTGACCTAGACCTTGACTGCAGCGCAACACTCCGTCTCAAAATAGTGAATATTTGTGCCAAATTATATTGAAATCCCTCTATGCAATAAGGAGCTTTGCTCCGGACAAGCGTTTTTCAATGACCTCTAAGTGTGACCTTGACCTTTGACCTAGAGGGCAGATTCATGCGCGTGACATGCCTTCTCATAGTGGTGAACATTTCTATGAAGTTTCATTAGAATCCCTTCATATGTGTAGGAGATATGTTCAGGACAAAATCTCTATATTTTATCATCGTTAGTGACCTTGGCAATCATCTTTAGTGACCTTGACCTTGCATATGTTAATCTAAATTACATGTTTCACACCAGTTGTCATGATAATGACCATTTGTGTTTCAATCCCTTAATAAATGATGACTAAATGATCTCAATACACATTTTCATATTTTTATCTGAACTTTGACCCCTATGTGTTACCTTGACCTTGGCTGCAGGGACATAAATTTTGCACGCGACACTCCACCTCACAATAATGAACATTTGTGCCAAGTTATACTGAAATCCCTCTATGCATGTGGAAGTTTTGCTCCAGACAAGCGTTTTTCAATGACCTCTAAGTGTGACCTTGTATAAAGCAATTTATGCTTGCAGTTCGGGTTCAAAGTAGCTACCATCAAGTTGTTAATAGTTGTTTCCAGGAGCAAGACAATTTACACTCATTGCTAAGTACGGTTGGTTCTAGAAATAGATTAGAGAGTGTACCTCCTATAAAATCAAAATAAAATAAATTTCTGTATCCATTACTTTGAAATATAAAACCATTATACATTGATATCAGTTGACCTAATTTTGTAACAGATGATTACATTACACTGACCTAATTATGTTATAGATAAGTAAATTACATAAGTGTCAAACCGGATGCTCACACTTCACTCATTTAAGATTGTTATCTTTTCTTTTTTTTAACATATCCTTAAACAATTATGTGTATGATGGACATAAATTGACAATATGTTCCAATATTAAAACTTCGACTGCAACAGGCTGAATCTTACATCGGCCCCTTGTTATTGGTTGAAAATATCCTGGCATGGCAAGTTTGATATATTGAATAGGGAAATAGGGTGGATTTATATAATTATATATTTAGTTAAAATAGTAAAAACAGCCTGAAGGCTTTTTAGTTTATACAGAATTTATTTTAGTTTAGTCTAAACATATTTATTTTAGCTCGATTGTGAAAAAAGTTCTTGCAACTTATATTAATCACTTTCGAGTCCAACCAGTACTAATGTCATATGAAGAAACATGGTCGTGACCAGAGTAGGAAGCTTCAAGTCTATAGACACAGTCTCGAATTCATTCCTATTACCAACCAGTACTGAACAGTAAATGTAAAATGTTTTGCTCAAGAAAGCAATGAACAGGACAGGATTTGAACCCATGCAGCTAGGGATCTTTGAAATTAAAGCTAATTTGAATAACTACAGTTTGATTTCAAGAATTAACTCCTACTAAGAAAACAAAAGAACATTGGAAAACATGTTTGTTTGTTAGCATGGCTCGAACCCATGAACCATGAAATATTTGAATGGTAATCATAATTTACCTTGCCAATGCATGGAGATGGCTCACAGCTGAAGTCAAATTCTGAGCCGTCACAGCTCCACAAGCTTGTTGGTGTGGCATTGTTGGCTTGTCGGAACAAGTCCGAGTTCTTTGATGCCTTTCGTTGACGATAAATACTTTCACACATCAGAACTTCCGAATCGCTCTGATACTGGCTCAGTTCTGTTTCCGAGCTGTCTGTGTATACACTTGAAGGCGGTACTCCATAATTACACTGTTTAGCTAATTCTACAGTATTTACATAATCCAATCCCGATTTGTTGGATTTCTGTTGATTTAAATCTTCTATCGCTGATGCATTTTGTCCATTTTTTTTACCCAAATTCCTAATGTTTTTTGACCCTGAGGACTTTTTTTCGACCTTGGAGATTGATCCCGGTTTACAAAATGGCTCCCAAATTTTTTGGAAAATAATTTTTGAACACTCTGAGGGGGAAGGGGAACCCCGTCTTTGGGAAAACTTTAAACATTTTTGAATTATTCAAAGAATTCAACGTCAAAGAATTTCCGTAACTATTACAAAAATCGGATTCTAAGCATGATGCAGATTTTGTGAATGGAGGTTGCCGTGATAAAATTTGTCCATTGGTTAACGCATCTCTTTCTATCAAGTTTGAGCTTGAGCTGGACGAATACTGAGTATGTAAACCATTAGTGGCAGGTGGCGGAATAGGGGCGTGACGTTTTCTTTTTCTACGAACTTTGATAGAAACACGACCAGTCTTAACAGCCTCCTCGAGAATATGCCTGAAAATAGAAAAGAAAATCGATTTTAATCATTTTTCAAATAAATCCTCATTTGGTAATGAATAAAAATAGTCAAATGGTTATTATATACATTTGGCTGTAAGTAACAATTTAAGGGGGTCTATTTAAAGCAGCACGCCTCCAGATTCACGCTAATTTTCATGAACATTTTAAAAGTGTATTTGAATGTATAATATTGTGAAATCATCCAAAGCAAACAATTTACACATTATCAAAGACACTTATAATCTACATAAATTACCAAAAGAAATGGTCAAAATATGCATTAATAGATCTTACTGTGTTAGTAACGCAGTAGAAATGTAGTTGTAACTACTGAAAAATCAGTCATTTACCACACAAAACATGTAAAATATTACTTGAATATTGAATCATTTTACTTTTCCTAAAACATAGTATATATTTCTCAAGTTTGATCTTGTTGAAATATTTTGACTCATCCGGAGGCATGCAGCTTTAAACCAATTCTATGAGTAACATGGGGGTCTACTAAAACAAATGTTGTGAGTAACATGGGGGCCTACTTAAACAAATGTGTATTAAGTTTAATGAAGCATCAGGACCATGTTGCACCAATTGATAGAGAAGAGCTGGAAAGCTGTCATCATGTGATTTCCATACATTTGATATATGAAATAAAGCACAGAAACTTTGAAAAATGAACTGTATCAGTGTTTTTTGCATAGGTCAGATCAAAGGACTTTTATTACCACTCATAAATAAAAAAAACAATTCTCATTAACTACAAAAATTCCTAATTCGTCTGCTGCCACCTGCTCTTTTTGTCCCAATTTTTGTAATTTTACGACTCAAAATTTTCCTAATAATTTGGCACAACCTGACAAGTTTCAAAACTGGTGAAATAGAATACACTGTGAATGTTTTATTATACAAAGAAAAGAGGAAAAAAACCCAAATGATTTCTTGGCATAAAAGGAGAATCTCAATAAAGTTTCATCAAAATTGGTACAAATGTTCTTGAGTATTTCATAGTGCTAAAGAAATTGGTAAAATCTGCAAAATAAAATATAAAATTATAAAAACATTACCAAGCTGTGAAAATGCAATAAAAGTATTTCAACCAATCATTTATATTATAAAACTATGTTCCGTAACAGACATTATTCAGAAAATTTAATTACAGAATGTTTGCAAATCTATTTTCACCCAGATAATTTACAATAAGACTGACTGGAAGCAAAACCATAATAAAATTACGTTTTACATCTAACACAAGTGCCAGAATTATTTCTAAAATGTTTATTACCTAAACACTTCAAGAACCATTGCAGCAACATTGTAATTTTTGCATTTTCACAAGAACAATTAAGCCTATGTCTTCAAATTAGAGCAAAGCACAATGTAACACTGTAGTACCAAACAAGTCTTAACTGTTTCCCTGCTACATGTGTAATGGACTAACCCCATTTGGATTTTGGAACTGTACATTGCTTATTTTAGGTGATATTGATATTAAAATGCTATAATCCAACAGTATTTAGTGCTCGCCAATTTTTTAAGCCAATCACCGACGAGGATTTTTCAAATTTTCAGGTTTCAAATCTTAATAGAACAGATTTTATATAAACTGGACGTTTTATATTATAAAACGCAAGTGGGCGGAGCTAAGTTTCGAAGAGCGCTAAAGTGAAATATACGCATGTGCAGAGATCTTGAGGTTTACTCCTACTAATCAATATTTATGCATCATGTTTTTTCTGTACACGCACATGTATATCGTCACTACGGTATAGAATTAAAAAAAGAGGTTCATTGAAATGAAAACAGGCAAAATAACAGTAACAATATTTTATTACTTACGGAACCAGTATCATTTTATAATTTCCAATAAAAAGTTCACTTATTCCAACAAAGTATGTATGTAATATTTCTTACTTTTAATGTAAAATATTACAGCCCGTGCCGCTGCAAAAACCGAAAGTAGGGTGTTTTATTAATTTTACATTTATTTTTGACAATTTACTGCCATTTGTCCGAAGATGATATGTATATGAACATAATAAAAATGTATGATGCATATATAATCAAGCTATAGGTTCATTTCAGCCCGAAAAACATGTCGAGGTGACGGGCGAGGAAAGACATGTCGACTTTTTGTAGCTTATTGTGAAGTTGCAGTACATGAAAATCGGGCACTTGACAAATCATCACATAAATAAAACATTCTAGTGTTCCGTGGTATACATCTTTTCTACGTGTCATACCTCCTTTCCTTATTACAATGAATTTTTACTGCATTGTTATCTATCGCTGGTTTGTTTTTAGCAGAGAGTGGCCTGTGCATGTGCAAAGAGGGTACCGTTTGAGAATATTTTGCAAAGAGGGTACCGTTATGGATATGCACCGTGATATTGTCTGATTTACCTTGACAGAATGCGGGAATAAGCTATGCAAAACACGTGACCCGTAAATGTGTAACACTATCTCTTCCAAATATGGTTATACACATTTCTAGGCTATCGTGTGACGTCACGCAGTGTGTTGGGCGGAAAAGAAATGGGCGGAGCAGTAAGCCGGTTAGAGTGCATATTGGATGTTCTTCGTAAATAAGAAAGCTTAGTAACAGTCGCTTCGCAAGCTCCGCTCCTTTTTAGCTTTCTTATTTACGAAGAACACCCAATATGCACTCTAACCTATACTTCAGCATTATAAAAGTCTTTGGTCTGATTCCTCAGATGTGCAGACTTGCTTAATGGCTCAATTTATAGCTTGATGAATTTGATTAACACTACCTCAGAATTCAACATGATACCAAATCTCAGTGTCAAAGTGGTAAAGGTCGCTGACTTCAATACTCCTGCGCCTCACAGCTGTGGGTTAAGATCCTAATGCACAGAGGGAAATGTAAGGTCTCCCTCCACCAGGAAAGTCACCATATGAAGTTTCCTGTGTTCAGGTTGCTATATACATAAAAACCAACAAAAAACAATACCCAATCCCAGTGCTAGTTTAGAAATACATTTTTATAAAGAAATATTTTTTATTACTTTAGAAATATTCAAATCGACCTGATCCCCTTTATTCTGAACAATTGAAATTCTTATAAAATTTCAAGTTGTTACCTCAGAACTCAGCAAAATTAATGTCTGCCTATGACCACCACCCAGTGTTATTTTATTAATTCCCCTTGAACCTTCAAACCATTCCATATGCCAGCCATTATAAAACATATCATCTTTCCTTTCATCTTTCCAATTTGGCTAAACCTCACACACACCTTTCCATTCTAGCACATCTTTGAACTCTGATCTCTGTTTTCTTCCCAAACAATTCACTGTTTTTTCAGTTCCAATTCAAACAATTAAATGCCAGTAATAGGGAAATAATAGGGAAAAAATTAACATTTCTGATTTTTTTGTGCCATTTATCTTTATTATGGTACAGAGAAATGTTGCTGGGGAATGGATTTGATTTCCACAATCATTTATAATGATTTCCTGGAAATCTCTGTCTATACAGTCTGGGATATAAACAGCAGACAGTCTTTTCAGACGACTTATATAAAAAGTTTTGATTCTACCAGTTCTTTGCTTCATTTATATACCGGTACCTAACTTGAAGGAGGTTGTTTGCACAATCATGATCAAGAAGAAATGATACTATAAACATTAGGTCAAAATGAGTCAGACTGTTGGTGATTTATTGCTAAATGAATTGTCAGCTCAACATTTTATACATTATAATTAACAAGCAAATTCGTTGAATTTATATCCCCCGCCGAGTACTGGTTATTATTAACACAACAACTGAAGACATAAGGCTTTATTTATATATTAATCATGGCATAAACTGTAATATTCTTTGAACTTGAAGCCAAGAAGAATTTTTAAGTTTTCACTATATACATATAAGGAATATCTATGACCCCCTGGAGTGGGGCCAATTTTGACCCCAGGGCTAAAATTTGAACAATTTTGGTAGAGGACCTATAGGTTATATCATATACCAAATATCAAAGCTCTCGGCCTTGTACTTTCAGACAAGATTTTTTAATTTTGCATTTTTGAAACTCCTTTTCTGGCCCGGTGACCTACTTATGCAACAGACCGTAACAATTTGATCAACTTTGTCAGGGGACCACCCTAGGATCATTCCTGTAAAGTTTGGTTGCTGTGCAGTCATTTGTTTCTGAGGAGATGTTGTTTAAAGAAATTGCTGACGACGCACGACGACGGACGGTGGGGGATCACAATAGCTCACATAGATGTAAAAACATCTTAATCTCCAGACTTCATTGCCATTTTCAAGGCATCAAGAAGGGATCTCACAATTTTCAAATATTTTTAAATGTTATTGTAACAAATCATTTTAATTCTTCTTTAATAAAAACTAGAAATCTGTCCATAGGACACGGGTGCCCCCACCGCGCCACTGTTCTGTCAATCTTATGACTCTAGGTCAAATATTTTTTGAAAACTAAAAATCTTTTTACTAAGTAAAGGGCAAGAACTTTACAAATACTGAATAAATCCCCAAGCAAACCCCAAGTTGAAAATTGCAAATTTATACTACTGTAATTCAAGGGCAATAACTCTAACAAAACTGAAAAAAATCCACATGCAAAGTCCCAGGTTCATAGCATCGCAGTGACGTGAATCATTATTCCTGTAATTTAGTGATGTTGATCATTATTCCTGTAAAATTGGTCGATTCTAACTCAAGCACTCAAGGATCAAATAACAACATAATGAAACAGTTTTTACTAAGTCAAGGGAAATAACTCTACAAATACTGGATAAATCCACAAGCGAAACCCTAGGAACAAACTAAATATGCTGAGCAACTTTCCAATAAGGTTTAATGACCCTATGTCAAATCCTTTTTGAGTTACATGCGACACATGTTGAAAATTGCAAACATTTTCTAAGTCAAGGGCAATAACTCTAAAAATACAAAATAAATCCAGACGAAAATACCCAGGTGCACAACTACACATGCTGATCAACATTCCTGTAAAGTATCATGACTCTAGGTCAAATACTTTTCGTGTTACATGCGACACAAGTTGAAAATTACAAAATTTTACTAAGTCAAGGGCAATAACTCTAAAAATACTAAAAATATCCAGACGAAAATACCCAGGTGCACAACTACACATACTGATCAACATTCCTGTAAAGTTTCATGACTCTAGGTCAAATACTTTTTGAGTTACATGCGACACAAGTTGAAAATTACAAAATTTTACTAAGTCAAGGGCAATAACTCTTAAAATACTAAAAATATCCAGACGAAAATACCCAGGTGCACAACTTCACATGCTGATCAACATTCCCATAAAGTTTCGTTGAATTCCAGCCATTAGTTGCAGAGAACTACTCCGGAAACGAAATTCGGACAAAATTTTACTGAGTCAAGGGCAATAACTCTAAAAATACTAAAAATATCCAGACGAAAATACCCAGGTGCACAACTTCACATGCTGATCAACATTCCCATAAAGTTTCGTTGAATTCCAGCCATTAGTTGCAGAGAACTACTCCGGAAACGAAATTCGGACGGACGGACGGACAACGCCAAAACTATATCCCCCTCCCGATTCCATCGGCGGGGGATAATAAAACAAGGACATCATGAAGCTTTTTTCTTTATTATTTTTTTCTTTAATTTTGGCTGGGTTTTATGTCCCACCTCCAGGTTCGAGGGGTAACAGTCGATGACTTAATCTAGTTACCTCTCTGGTGTGGGTTTGATCCCCGGGAGATGCTTCGGTAGTTAAGCGTGGAGGAAGATAGTCTAGTACTGGTGTAACTCTCCAGGAACAATGGTTAGGAAACTACCTGCCTTTATGACTGAAATACTGTTGGAAAAAGGCGTAAAATGAAACAAACAAACAAACAAAAGAAATGTCCCACCAACACAGTATAGGACATATGGCAACCTTCCAGCTTTACTGGTGGGGGGATGACCTCAGGTGCCCCGCTGTGCATTATTTCAATCATAAACTGGTACCAGAATAGAAACACCGACTTAGCTGAATAGCTTTCTCACATGAAGAATCTGACGACACTTGCCTGTCTCGAACCTACAGCTGCGAGAGGCAAGTAGTTAGAAGTCAAAGACCTTAACCACTCAGCCATGGATGTCCCTATGAATGTCATCAATTCTTAATTGCTTATTAGAGCTCCTTTTTAATGAATACATGGACGTCCTCGGGTTTGTTTTACTCACTATGTCTGAGCACATCCACTGTAGAGTTTATTAATATGCTCAGCTCTCATACAGTTATTAGGTCTGCCTTACAAAGCTCAATAGAGAGAGCAAAAGATTTGTAATTCAGGTCTCTGGTTTGATCCTTGCACAAAGAAAAATTTCTCCTTGGCAATATGTTTCGGACATGAAGTCATAAAACGTCTTTCATGGAGTTGTCAGAAATCATGCAAGATAAGTAGATGTTCCCTTGCAGTAAAATATAGGTAATCACTGGTTAGTTAAATATTCAGATAAGGTTGATTGACCAAGGAGATGAATGTGCTAAAATCGGGTTAATCAACACCCCCCCCCCCCCCCCCCCCCCCCCCCCCCCCCCCCCAACAAAAAACAAAAAAGAAAACAACAGAAAAACACACATAATAAATAAAACTAGGACACCTCCCTATATAGATCATAGTTTTACATTCTTTGAAAAATGACATTTTAAACATATTTAAAGGAAAATATGCTGATAACAGCTTGCCTTTTGTCTACCTCATTTTCAATACATTTTAAGTTTCTTTTTACTTACTTTTCATAATGAAAAATGAGTGCTGTCAGTGTAAATCAATTATTTATTGGGTTTAATTCCTACCTTTACAGTTTAAATATCTAAAATTGAAACCTTAAATTCCTGGGCATTTCCTGGGCATTTATTAATATTTCCAGAGCATTGAGTAATATTTCCAGATCATTTATTAACCCTTTTATTTCCTTCATGAGCATATTGTGAAAAATGGCCGTTTTCATTGAAAAGCTTCCTGTTACAAGTTCAAACTGCTATGAAACTATGAAAAATGCTTCAATACTAATCAAACTTGGCACAAATGTTGACTGGACCATTGCCTTTGTAACGACATGCTCAATCTTAAATTTCCTGTAACATTGGCAACAGGAGGGACGTCTCAAAATTGCCAAAAATCAATATTTTGCATTGTTTTTTCCATCAAAACTGATTTCAAAGTGCTGCAACTTCTCAATGGATTGAGATAGAGTAAAAGGTTTTTCAGCGTTGGTTACATGTTACCTTACGATCGACCTGAGGCCATTTAAAGCCTGTCACATGTCCAAAATTTTCTTGGCGATCAGGGGGACTGCTGCCAAACTTCAAACCCCCCAAACAGATAGGGGTTCATCTCCCTTCTGGCAACCCCTTGATGTACCATCTTAATGAGGGGCGGCGCCGAGTGATCACTTTTTAAACAACATTTCTAAAACGAAAACAAGAGGGCCATGATGGCCCTGAAGTCGCTCACCTGTATATAGGCCCCCGGAGCGGGGCCCGTTTAAACCCCAGGGCTTTTATTTGAACAAACTTGGAAGACACTCATTAGAAGATGTTTCACAATAATAAGTTTTTACTACACACATGTAATGAAAAACAATGATCTCACTTGCCCCCCGTCCGCCAGCACCCACTCTCCCCCCCATCCACCCCTGCAGGGCCAATTTTCACCCAAGGGCTTTTATTTGAACAAACTTTGTAGACATCCATAAGAAGATATTTCATGCTAAACATCTAAGCTCTAGCTCATTGGGTTTTTTAAAAGAAGATTTTTAAGTTTTTACTACACACACATATTTAAAAACAATGACACCCCTGGGGCGGGGCCAGTTTTGACCCCAGGGCTTCTATTTGAACAAACTTTGTAGCCGTTTACTAGAAGATATTTTATGCTTAATATCTAAACTCTAGCTATTTCGGTTTTTTCAAAGAAGATTATTTAAGTTTTTGCTATACACATATAAGGAAAATCAATGACCCCCGGGGCGGGGCCAATTTTGACCCCAGGGCTTTTATTTGAACAAACTTGGTAGACACCCATTAGAAGATGTTTCATGCTGAATATCTTAGCTCTAGCTCTTTGGGTTCTTTAAAAGAAGAATTTTTAAGTTTTTACTATATGCATATAGGGAAAATCAATGACCCCCTGGGGCGGGGCCAATTTTGACCCCAGGGATTTTATTTGAACAAACTTGGTAGACACTCACTAGAAGATGTTTCATGCCAAATATCTAAACTCTAGCTATTTAGGTTTTTTCAAGAAGATTTTTTACGTTTTTACTATATGCATATAGGGAAAATCAAGACCCCCCGGGGCGGGGCCAATTTTGACCTCAGGGCTTTTATTTGAACAAACTTTGTAGACACGCACTAGAAGATGTTTCATGCTTAATATTTAAACTCTAGCTATTTGGGTTTTTTCAAAGAAGATTATTTAAGTTTTTGCTATACACATACATGTATAAGGAAAATCAATGACCCCCGAGGCGGGGCCAATTTCGACCCTAGGGCTTTTATTTGAACAAACTTGGTAGACACCCATTAGAAGATGTTTCATGCTGAATATCTTAGCTCTAGCTCTTTGAGTTCTTTCAAAGAAGATTTTGTAAGTTTTTACTATATGCATATAGGGAAAATCAATGACCCCCTGGGGCGGGGCCATTTTTAACCCTAGGGCTTTTATTTGAACAAACTTGGTACACACTCATTAGAAGATGTTTCATGCTGAATATCTTAGCTCTAGCTCTTTGGGTTCTTTAAATGAAGAATTTTTAAGTTTTTACTATATGCATATAGGGAAAATCAATGACCCCCTGGGGCGGGCCAATTTTGACCCCAGGGCTTTTATTTGAACAAACTTGGTACACACTCATTAGAAGATGTTTCATGCTGAATATCTTAGCTCTAGCTCTTTGGGTTCTTTAAAAGAAGAATTTTTAAGTTTTTACTATATGCATATAGGGAAAATCAATGACCCCCTGGGGCGGGGCCAATTTTGACCCCAGGGATTTTATTTGAACAAACTTGGTAGACACTCACTAGAAGATGTTTCATGCCAAATATCTAAGCTCTAGCTCTTAGGGTTTTTTAAAAGAAGATATTTAAAGTTTTTTCTTTCGGTTGCCATGGCAACCAGAGTTCTGCATGGAATTAAATTCTTTGAACAATTTTTAAAGGTGACCACCAAAGGAACATTCCTGTGAAGTTTGGATGAAATTGGCTTAGTGGTTTATGAGGAGATGTCATTTAAAGTAAAAGTTTACGGACGGACGGACGACGGACGGACGACGGACGAAAAGCGATCACAAAAGCTCACCCTGTCACTTTGTGACAGGTGAGCTAAAAAGTGTTTGGGGCCTAAATAGGGCATTTTTTCACTGTTTGAGGCCTCAAAAAGGGGGGGTTGAAAAGCCGTCATAACTTGTCTAGATGAGGTAAAGGATTAATATTTCCTAAGAATGTAAATATTTCCAGAGCATATAATTATTTCAGAGCATAAAATTATATTAATGTTCCCAGAGCATAATATTTTTATAAGCACTTAATAGAAAATAATATTTCAAGAATCTAATATTTTCAGAGCAGAATAGAAAAAGCATAACATTCCAGAATATTAAATTTCTTGAGCATAATATTTCAAAAGCATAATATTTTTAGTCCATTTAATAGAAAATATTTCAGAAGTGCATGTCCTGCGAGAGCATTATATCTTAAAGAACATAGTATTTCATGAGTCTGCATAGAATTTCTAGAGCATATTAATATTCGTTGAGCTAAAACAACTTGATTGAACAAATAACCCACAGAAAATTGTTTGGTAATAAATTTCTTTGAAAAAAGCTACCCCGGTATATCATGAGAGATAATTTCATTTAAATGCATATCAACAAGTGACCAATATATCATTTTACCAGAAGAACTACTTAAGGTAGCTCGCTACTTTCCGACCGAAATTTGACAATATCTCAGATCTTGATGATTTTTGGTATACAGACATGTAGATATGTAAGCTTTACTTCTGCAGCATTATTTTATAAATAAACAGCGTTACTATGACGTCAAAGCGCCCTCTATCGGTGGCGGCGAAATTGCGTCTTTTTTATCAATAAACCGGTCTGTTATTATCAATTTTCATCCGATTTCCTTCATTTTAATTTTATAATGTTCAGTAAATGTATGTCTTTGTAACGATGTCTTTCTTGAACATTTGCTTAATACTCTGCGATTCTACGTTATTTTCCCTCACGTTCTGACGTCCATATTTGATGCAAATATCGCGCGATATCGCAATAAAGATTGTGAAATAATAAAAAATCAACACGGTGAATTTTGCTATAATTTTTTTAACATGTAGTGAAGTCATAAAAGAAAATATTTATGCAATAAAAATATAGGGTCAACGCGTAAGATATTTTGCTATTACTATTTGAATATAAAATAAAGGGTGAGTAAAACGTAATGATTTTGGTGACGTCAAATATTTTTCTCAAGGAAATTTTCACGACTTTTTCGATAAATAACATACTGACAGGAATAAAAATGTGTGAAAACCATCAACAACAATAGTTTGTAGACATGTTCCGTAAAAATGTTCTTTTAAAAGTCCTGTCAGATGCCTGCATTTCGATGAATATCTTCAATTATATACATGTACAACAAATCAGGGTATAACTGTCTGCAAAAGTTGGTATCAATCGCTGAAAAACTGCAACGAATGGATATAAATACCTCGAGGACTGAAAGACAATTCAGAATATTGAAAGATATAATTAAAAGGCCACATAAGTGGAAATTATAAAACATAAATTTTGCAAAGAATGTCAGAAAAAAAGAATGAAAAGGCTGGTGCAGTCGCAATGTCATCATGTTATGTGTATCTCGGTACAACATAAACTTCCATGTTATCATATGTAACAATTTTGAATTGTATATATCAGTTAGTAGGAACAGATACATAGATAACATCTATGTCTGTGGTAGGAAATGAATCAAATTTACGTTTCAAAAATATATGATCAACTGGAAGAAGCAACGATTTGTACGTAAGCCATGATTCACTGATAGTCACTTATTTCGACACATTTGTATGCATATCTATTTGAATTGTAGTTTTACGATGTGTTTTGACACCGAGGCTCGTCTGCCTTTATGTGATTTTATGAAAGTGTTTAAAGGCTGAATGTAACGTAAAATAAATATTCTACGGGTATAAGCTAAGCGACCTAATATTCTTACTTCATTCATACAGCAATATGTGAATCTTATTTTTTGCGCTAAAACTAGTTAATTCATATAATAATATAACACTTTAACAACATCACATTATAAAATTAGAATTAAAAGATGTATGGGACTGTATCCTGCAAATTAGAAAAGTATTTAAAAGGGGATTGTCGGATTAAACATTGTAAATGTGCTCATCTAGCGCATGCTTTCAATGAGAAAATAATCAACAATTTAAAAAATATACGTTTCATCAAGTCCCTGTGTTGTTTATACTTACTATCGTAATGTTTGACGTAAGAAAATTGTTATTTGGTATTATTCTTTGAACTCCAACAACTATTAACGTCACCAAAATCATAACGTTTCACTCACCTTTATTTTATTTTAAAACAGTAATAGCAAAATATCTTACGCGTTGACCCTATATTTTTATTGCATAAATATTTTCCTTCACTATCTCACTACACGCTCGGAAAATTATAGCAAAATTCACCGTGTTGATTTTTTTTTATTACACAATCTTTAATGCGATATCGCGCGATATTTGCATCAAATATGGACGTCAGAACGTAGAGAAAAATGACGTAAAATCGCAGACTATTAAGTAAATGTTAAAGAAAGACATCATTACAAAGACATACATTTACTGAACATTATGATATTAAAATGAAGGAAATCGGATGAAAATTGATAAGAACAGACCGGTTTATTGATAAAAAAGACGCAATTTCACCGCCACCGATAGAGGGCGCTTTGACGTCAGAGTAACGCTGTTTATTTATAAAATAATACTGCAGAATTAAAGCTCACATATTTATATGTTTGCATACCAAAAATCATCAAGATCTGAGATGTTGTCATATTTCGGTCGGAAAGTAGCGAGCTACCTTAAGTAAATGGTAATGCATTCATGTACAGGACTTTTGTTGTCATAAAGTGTGCAATATCACTTAATTTTTATATGTAAAATTTTACAAGTCAGTGCATACTTCTATAATTTAGCATCAATTGTTAATACAGTCAACTATCGTTATCTTGACATTGTTTTTCTTGCATATCAGACTGGCGTTTCCGTTAGTTTTACCCATGCCGGAAATTTCATCTGGCATGGGGGGTTCCAGATGAGTCGCGTGCTGTACAATGGCACGATAAAGATGACGTCATTTTACCGTTATGAATGATTTTGTAATTCATACGCTGTTGAATGAAAGTAGTTACGGTTGTAATGATATAAATTTTCATTGAAAATAAAGATAAAGAATTTAAAATATAATGGAATATGGTAGAATATGCAAGAAAAAATATCTGACATATGTTTGCGGTTCGGATCGGAATATCCGTCCCTCGGTCACCCGCCCATGGGCGGGTCACCTCGGGACGGATATTCCGATCCGAACCGCAAAATATGACAGATATTATTATTCTCGATATTCTTGATGAAAATTTGAAAGATCCGATTTTCTCCCTTCTTTATCTATACTGGATATATTTGTTTATCTTGACATTTTTATTTCGATATTTTAAATATCTCGGAGTAAAATTTCAGTTCTTTTCACACTATTATTTTTTGTTTATCTCGACTAACAATTTTTCGTCTGTCCCCTGTAGAGGTATGAAAAACACAAAACAGATGATAATCGCTCAATAGCGCATGTCATAATGATGATTATGTTTGTAACAAGTCAAGCTGATTTTATAAAAGTTTCACATCATTAGAAAATCAAACAATCTTTAGAAGAGCCTGATAACTAACCGGGAAGGATATCTGGATCGACCACGCTGAAAACAATGTTTTCGCTATAGTGATGTATTACTGAGTAAACCTCACTATGTGTATTTATCACGTTTATCAGTATTTTCCGCTAATGTAACTTTTTTAAAATATTGGCTTCATGATATAAAGCTCAAGCAAGCAAAACATGGAGATATCATTAGACTATAGTCTATAGGAATGCACAAAAGTCATGTCTTTTGTAAAAATCAAGTTCTATCTGGTTCAAACCCTTATACGTTTATCTCAACATTTCGTTATCTCGATATTTTTTGGATAGTCCCAATGACTTCGAGATAACGAGAGTCAACTGTATCATAATATAGTGATATTATCTAGGTTACATCATAGCGTATGATAATCACAGCGTGTAGAACACTGAGGAACGCATATGTAACCATGGATATTTCTCTAAATATTCTGGTCTTGTTTTGTTTCTTAAAAGTGTTTACAGCAGGTAAGATTTTTCTATAATAATTATCATCATACTGCAAAAACTAAAACACTTAATAATGAAAAATAAATTATTAAAGGAACTGACTTTAGCTGTTTAAAGCGTTAATTTTGTATTCTAAACGGCATCTTATTGTAATGACTTAATCGTTCTTCGTTTGCATGCATGATTTAATATGAAATCGTTATAACAGATTGTATGTGTACCAGTATTCTAAACTGCATTCCTTGAACATTTTTGTCCACAGTTTATGGCGCAAGACCATCTTTCATTATTCCGGTTACAAATATCACAGTTGTAGAAGGAAATACAGCCATGTTGCCTTGTGCTGTAAAAAACCTTGGCGATCATAAGGTAAATGAAATGTGCCATTTTATTTTTTGTATCAGTGCCTTTATAGTTTATTTGAGATATACTTTTAAATTACATAATAAATATATACAGTAACATTTTAAAACACCAGACCCCAGAGCTTTTATTTGAACAAACTTAGTAGACACTGACTAAATGATGTTTCATGCCAAATATTTAAGCTCTAGCTCTATCGATTTTTAAAAGAAGATTTTTTAAGTTTTTTTCTTTCGGTTGCAATGGCAACCAGACTTCTGCATGGAATTACATGTATATTCTTTGAACAATTTTTAAAGTTGGCTACCACAGGAACATTCCTGTGAAGTTTGGATGAAATTGGCTTTGCTGTTTATGAGGAGATGTCATTTAAAGTAAATGTTTATGGACCGACGACGGACGGACAGACTGACGAAAAGCGATCACAAAAGCTAACCATGTCACTTTGTGACAGGTGAGCTAAAAATATAGCCACTAATAGCAAAAGCCGGCAAAAATCAAGCAAAATTTAGACATTTGTCCTTGAAGGTCAAGGTCATTTATGAATGAAAGTCAAGTTTAGTCTGGTCTACTTGAAGGTCATGTCCCAAGGGTTGTTGTGACCAAGTATGAAGACAATACACCAACAACTTAAAAAGTTATGATCAAGGTTAAAGTTTGTGGCAGCAACTGCAACGTCAACTCTGACATGACTGTAACAGTACCCCTATTTATTTTCCAAAAACAAATCAAATTTACAGAAATGATCATGTGAGTCCTTGTTTTTGTTTGTTTGTTTGTTTCATTTTACGCCTTTTTCCAACAGTATTTCAGTCATATATGCGGGTAGTTTCCTAACCATCGTTCCTGGAGAGTTACACCAGTACTAGACTACCTTCCTCCGCGCTAAACTACCAAAGCATCTCCCAAAGCATGTGAGTCCTTTATTTGAAATAGAATCTAAGACTGTTAGCTACTGTCAACTATTTTTATGTCTTTTTAAAGGTAATATGGACAAGTCCTTCACGGTTATTATTGACCCACATGGATCGTAGAATAATAGATGACACTCGTTACTCCGTAGAAAGACCATTTAGCAGTGACTGGAACCTGCGCATTCAAAATGTTAGGTCCAGTGACAGAGGTAACTATATCTGTCAAGTAAACACCAATCCGGTCATATCAACAATTGTCATCCTTGACGTTAAAGGTAAATTGATTTTCATAAATGTTTCATTTAATGTATTTTGAAATATAGTTAATTTAAGAATAATTTGGAACACAATACTATACATTTTGAATTTTGTGGTTGTAATAGTTTCTTGATTTACAATTCATTAAATTAATAAAATTGTACAAAAAAGTAACTCATTAATGATATTATAATATATTTGTATAACATTTACTTTGTTTACATTTTACTACATTTATGACAAACTATTTCACATTTATCCCTACTCTTTTTTTCAAGTAACAAGCATCTTACATTTCTCTAAAACCATTTTTTTTTAAACATTTTAAAATTCATGTTTGCTCTGTGTAGAGAAGGAGTTTTTCTCCGAGGCATAATGTGCCTTAGATTGAAGTTGGACATAAGACACAGGGGGTCACAATAGTTCACCTTGAGCACTCTGTGATCAGGTTGTGAAGGTGAGCTAAAAATGGCACTGCTAGTCCGTCTTGGCACTCAGATCATGCTAAGAATAATTCCTCAGTAATAATCACTCTTACAAAAATGTTGCTACTTCAATAATTACATTTATAATTAAATTAATAAATTTAATTGTATATGAAGAGAATCACATTTTCTTTGTGCAGTTCCTGCACAGATTAGACATGATGTTTCAAGCAGAGATGTGATATTGAAAGAAGGTGAAACATTGTCTCTACAATGTAACGCCACCGGGATTCCGCAGCCTACAGTCAAATGGTATAAACTACAATCAGGACACAAGCAGGGTAAGTTGCCAACCTTAAATATCACGCTGAAACTACTGACCTGGAAAAAGAGTTACTTCCCTGTCATGGAAATCATTCAATCTCAGAAATGCATCTTTTTTACACCCTCCTAGTTATATTTATATCATGTGACCTTGAGGATTTAAGCCATAAGCCATTTCAATCAATCAGTGCAAAACAGATATAACTCCTTCACATTGTAATTTGTGTTACAGCTGTTTTGCACAAAACCAACCCTTGATAGTTTTACTTCTTATTTCTGTTGAAGAATCTGTTTGTCTGGTACAATTTTCTGTATCCGATATTATTTGTTACCATATTTTAACCAAGTTTATGTATTTTACAGACATTAACAGTTCTGGTGGGGTGCTGACAATACCAAATGTAACCAGAAAGAATGCCGGTACATACGAGTGCGTGGCTTTTAATGGCTGGTCAGACAGCAGGCAAATTGGCGTCGTCATACAAAGTACATACTGTTTAAATAGAGTAAAATAAAAAAACTTATCTTAACACTTGCACCCAAGCCCTTTCAA
Source organism: Ruditapes philippinarum (assembly GCF_026571515.1). NCBI lineage: Eukaryota > Metazoa > Mollusca > Bivalvia > Venerida > Veneridae > Ruditapes > Ruditapes philippinarum. Next base: position 387,539 of record NW_026860272.1, read on the forward strand.
AGCTATTTCAGGAATACAGTAAACTTCATTTATAGCAAACATGGTTATAGCGAACTTCCGGCTATAAGGAACAATTTATTTTGGCCCGAATTTTGCCCTTCTTTATTTAATATAAAAATATACGGTTATAGCGAACATGGTTATAAGAAATTATCGCTTATAAGGAACTCATTTCTTTGTCCCAATTTAGTTAAAAGTGCAGAAAATTACACTTTAATAACGAACTCCAAATATCGTCTATTCGTAAATATATCCCGCATTTTCAACTTTCGTTTTCATTGGCACATAATAAAACTCGCAGAGGTACCGTTTATTGTTGTATGTCATTCAATATATCTATGAAAATGAATTTGTAGAAGTATGTAATAGTTTTCTATTTAGGATATTTTTAGCACGAGTTCTTGTCGGTAATTCCTTTTATTCTATAATTTCTTTTCTTTAATAGTTTTGCTTGAGTAAAATAATTATCGGTTTTCAACATAATCACGCATACAAAGTATGCTTGATTGAAATGAAAAGAAATCTATATATTTGATTAGTAAAAGTCACCCTTAAAATATAATAGAAGATATTCAATATAAAAGGAAGAAAAATGGTAAATCTTGTTTATTCTTATTTATTGAATGAAAACGAAAAGCACTTAGTTAAGAAACAAAATATGATTTTTTATGAAAAATTGAGAAACGGAGTAAAACTAAAACAGAAATAGCAAAGGATTTTCAAATTCCAAAATGTACGCTCTCGGGTATTGTGTCTGAAAAAGAAATAAATGACTAATTATTCTTAATCAAATGCTATTAAAAATGGCGGACGATGTTTAACAATCAGTTTGTTATATGTATATCTGTTCGCTATAAAAACTTTTGATACAAGGAACTAATTCGCTATATGCTTACAAGGAACTCCGGATATAAGGAACAGATTTTGAATGTCCCAATGAGTTCGTTATAAGCGGAGTTTACTGTAATCGCTATTGAGAAATTAAAAAAAGTTGAAAATCTAAGTTTTTTTCACATGTGTATGATCATAAAACCTTAATCTGTACTTTTAAGATACAAATCAAAAGAAACTGTCGAAATAGTTCATTTTTTTTTCACAAGTTTTTCACAAGTTTTCACAATTTGAGTTTTTGAATTGCTTTTTGAAAGTTGGACATTCTGATGCTTTTTTGGATTGAAGTGCACAGACGTTTTTTGTTTTCTTCAGTTGCTCCAAAGGTGAACATCCCCTACAAAAGGGTTGGTCAGAGTGTAGGGAGAGAAGTCATATTGGATTGTGAAATTACAGCTGATCCATTGGCTGATATGCACTGGCTAAAGGGTAACATCAGCCTTCACAACCTGAACAATGACAAATACCAGGTACATGATGCCACATTCACATTTTTCATTTCAGTGTTTACAGTGCAGATTATTTCTCAGAATATTCTGACAGAAATGAGCATGCTGTTATATAAGATGAAGGTTCCAGACAAATCTCCAATCAAACATTGACCTAGGGCATGTTCAATCCAGTCATACATTGACCTAGGGCAGGTTCAATACAGTCATATATTGACCTAGGGCATGTTCAACCCCAATCCAGTCATATATTGACCTAGGGCATGTTCAATCCAGTCATACATTGACCTAGGGCGTGTTCTCTCCAGTCATACATTGACCTAGGGTGTGTTCTCTCCAGTCAAACATTGACCTAGGGCATGTTCAATCCAGTCATATATTGACCTAGGGGCATGTTCAATCCAGTCCATACATTGACCTAGGGCATGTTCAATCCAGTCATACATTGACCTAGGGTGTGTTCTCTCCAGTCAAACATTGACCTAGGGCATGTTCAATCAAGTCATATATTGACCTAGGGCATATTTCCTCAAGTCATACATTGACCTAGGGTGTGTTCTATCCAGTCATAAATAGACCTAGGGTGTGTTTTCTCCAGTCATACATTGACCTACTGGGCATATTTTTCTCAAGTCAAACATTGACCTAGGGCAATGTTTCTCCAGTCATACATTGACCTAGGGCATGTTCTCTTCAGTCATGTGTTCAATCCAGTCATACATTGACCTAGGGCATGTTCTATCCAGTCATTTATTGACCTAGGGTGTGTTTTCTCCAGTCATACATTGACCTACTGGGCATATTTTCTCAAGTCAAACATTGACCTAGGGCATGTTCTCTCCAGTCATACATTGACCTAGGGCATGTTCTCTTCAGTCATATATTGACCTAGGGCATGTTCAATCCAGTCATACATTGACCTAGGGCATGTTCAATCCAGTCATACATTGACCTAATCTAGTCATACACCGACCTAGAGTGTGTTTTCTCCAGTCATACATTGACCTAGCACATGTTTTCTCCAGTAAAACATTGACCTAGGGCATGTTCAATCTAGTCATACATTGACCAAGGGTGTGTTCTCTTCAGTCAAAAATTGGCCTAGGGCGTGTTCTCTCTAGTAATGCACTGACCTAGGGTGTGGTCTCTCCCATCATCCATTGACCTAGGGCAATATGCTCTCTCCTGCAAAATGCAAAACATTGATCTAGGGCATGTTCACTCTAGTCAAACATTGACCTTGGGTATATTTTGTAATAGATTAACATTTTCCACAGGAAATCAAATTTTAAATCTTGTCTGTATGCAGGCAAATTAACAGTCAAATAAGCAGAAAATTACACAATATAGCAGGACTGGAAGTTAGAAAGAGACTTTAAATCATCTTACAAAGTACAATTCTAAGTTCATCTATATAACAGTTACTGTTTAAAGGTCTTCTATATTTATAAGCAAATGTCATTGATGCATTATAGATACCTGTAGGGACGCTTTTTTAAAAAAGGCTCAACAATGATATGATGCACTTTTACTAAGAATTGTTATTTCAACAGAAAATAAAAGCTGAAAGCTGCTTTAATAAATTGATGAAAAACAAGCATTTGATAGTATTGCGGGCAATACAGTAGTCCCCTACCGGTCCCTCAAAAAGTTCTTTAATTGTCATACACTCCTGTGTATTGCCATTTATAATGAATTTGAGGATGAAGTCTGTATTTGAAAATATCGACCACAAAACATAATAAAATAAGTTTGTCTATATCACAGTAATGTGTTAAGTTTCCATGCTTAGTAAGGAAATTATTTGTTTTATACAACCTTGTCATATTATTACGATGTGGGATTTTAAAGTAAATCCTATAAGGAATGAAGAAGTTGGAGTGAAAATACCAGTTTCTCGAAAAAAATCTAAGTTCAGGGGGACATAATTCTGGAAATAGTCTTGCTAGAGTATTTAACCTTCTCAAAAAATGTCGAGTGATAATAAGAAACATATATATGAAGTTTGAAGTAGATACATTAGGAAATAAAGAAGTTATTTAAAAAAGACAACATTTTTTCCCCTAAAAAATCTAAGTTCAAGGGAGGTAATACTGATATTTTTTGTGCTAGAGTTATAAACCTTGTCACATATGATGTGGTTGATGACCAGAAACTTATATTTAAAAGTTTGAAGTAAACACCTTAAGAAATAAAGAACATATAGTGAAAAAGCTGAAAAATTTAAATCAGAAATCTTGAAATTCAGGCTATTTGTTGCCATAGCAACCAGAATTTCAACATAGGAAGAAAAAAGAAAAAGATGTGCATAATCTCCAGACTGCCATCTAACAATATTTCAAGTTTCATAAAAATATTTTCAGTACTTTTTGAGTTATCACTGGATCCAGTTTATGTGTTAAATTTGCCATATTTTCAGACTATTTGTTGCCATAGCAACCAGAATTTTCAACATAGGAAGAAAAAAAAAAGTCGTGCATAATCTCCATACTGCCATCTATCCATATATCAAGTTTCATAAAAATATTTTCAGTACTTTTTGCGTTATCGCGGGATCCAGTTTTGTGGACGGACGGACTGACGGACTGACAGACTGACAGACAGACAGACAGACGGACAGACAGACGGACAGACGGACGGAGGGTAAACCTAAAGTCCCCTCCGGTTAAACCGGTAGGGGACTAATTATAAGGCTAGTTAAAGTAACAATTTAAAGATTAACATGATTATAAATCCTTATTTTTCAGACGGAACTCTACAGTAGTGACACAGACAATATCACAAAAAACCTGTATTTGACAATAATACACCTGCAGAAAGATGACTTTGGGAATTATACATGCTTTGCAAGCAATTCCATAGGCACAGATTATGACACTGTGAAAGTATATGGTAAAATGTTCCCTTGAGTTTTTTATTGTTGTTTTGTTTTACCTCACACCAACTAGGAAAAATACGTGTTATTCAAGCAATTCCATTGACACAGATTTTGACACTGTGGAAGTGTACGGTAAAATGTTTCCTTGGTTTTTATTGTTGTTTTGTTTTACCTCACCACACCAACACTGTTAAAGCCATATGACGACTTTCCAGCTTTATTTTTGCAGAGAGACCTCAGGTGCCCCTCCATATATGAATCCAGGTACTTAAGGGCACCTGAGTAGAATCGCCAATGTTGGATAGCTTCCTCATATGAAAAAATTCCAAAGACCAGGATGGGATTTGAACCCACAGCGATGAGGGGCAAGTGGTTTGAAGTTAGGAACCTTAACCACTAGCCACAGACGCCACTATATTCCCTTGTTTGTTTTCAAATGTACACCTTATTCAAAGCAAAATAGTTATTAGGTTTTTACACTACACTGTATATTGAATGATCTTGTTCAAAAGAAATTGTAACTCAAAAAAGTATCTGTGATCAATTTTAAGGTCAGGCCATCAGTGATGACATGTGTTTTCTCATGATAGCCAATTTCATGTTGCAGCTACTGTGTAGCAGGAGACCCAAAATTCATTAACATGCCAAAACACATTTTTTTATTCAAGCCCCCCATAACTCAGCTGAAAACCCTTCAACTAGAAAACCAGTGTGATATGTGCAAGTACTTGTGCTACCGATCAATCCTGTAAAAATCCATTATTGTTGCTTTTATATTGAAGGGCCATAACTCTGCCAAAAATCATTTAAGTGGAAAACCTTTGTTATATGCTGTAAAGTTTCAATGAAATTGCATTAGAAGTATAAAAGGTAGTCCAGAAAATTTTTGAAAATAAAAATAATTAAAGGGCCATAACTCTGACAAAAATTGTTGATTCGTTGAACCAAAAAAAAAACAATGATATGCACAACTAGACTTGGTACTGATCATTCCTATAAAGTTTGGTTGAAATTGCATCTGTAGTTTCTAAGAAGTAATAGTGCGGACAAGATTCTGTGTAGCTGGCAACACACACAAAACACCTTTTTTATTCAAGGTCCATGACTCTGCCAAAAATCATTTAACTGGAAAACCCGTGTTTTATGGGCAAGTACTTGAGCTACAGATCAATCCTGTAAAGTTTCATTGAAATTGCTTCAGTGGTATAGGATAAGTAATCAGACCAACCTTAAAAAATAAAAGTCATTAAAGGGCTATAACTTTGACAAAAATCATTGAATCGGAAAATGCCTACAATGTGCACAACTAGACTTGGTACTGATCATTCCTGTAAAGTTTGGGAGAAAATTGCATCAGTAGTTTCTGAGGAGTAGACCTGACACGTTAAGTGACGGACAGACAGACAGACAGACAGACAGACAGATGATGGAGAAGTGATCCCTATAAAACATTGACCTAGGGCATGTTCAATCTAGTCATACATTGACCAAGGGTGTGTTCTCTTCAGTCAAAAATTGGCCTAGGGCGTGTTCTCTCTAGTAATGCACTGACCTAGGGTGTGGTCTCTCCCATCATCCATTGACCTAGGGCAATATGCTCTTCTCCTGCAAAATGCAAAACATTGATCTAGGGCATGTTCACTCTAGTCAAACATTGACCTTGGGTATATTTTTGTAATAGATTAACATTTTCCACAGGAAATCAAATTTTAAATCTTGTCTGTATGCAGGCAAATTAACAGTCAAATAAGCAGAAAATTACAACAATATAGCAGGACTGGAAGTTAGAAAGAGACTTTAAATCATCTTACAAAGTACAATTCTAAGTTCATCTATATAACAGTTACTGTTTAAAGGTCTTCTATATTTATAAGCAAATGTCATTGATGCATTATAGATACCTGTAGGGACGCTTTTTTAAAAAAGGCTCAACAATGATGATGATGCACTTTTACTAAGAATTGTTATTTCAACAGAAAATAAAAGCTGAAAGCTGCTTTAATAAAATTGATGAAAAACAAGCATTTGATAGTATTGCGGGCAATACAGTAGTCCCCTACCGGTCCCTCAAAAAGTTCTTTAATTGTCATACACTCCTGTGTATTGCCATTTATAATGAATTTGAGGATGAAGTCTGTATTTGAAAATATCGACCACAAAACATAATAAAATAAGTTTGTCTATATCACAGTAATGTGTTAAGTTTCCATGCTTAGTAAGGAAATTATGTTTATACAATATTTAAAGTTTGAAGTAAACACCTTAAGAAATAAAGAACATATAGTGAAAAAGCTGAAAAATTTAAATCAGAAATCTTGAAATTCAGGCTATTTGTTGCCATAGCAACCAGAATTTTCAACATAGGAAGAAAAGAAAAAAGAAAAAGATGTGCATAATCTCCAGACTGCCATCTACCCATATTTCAAGTTTCATAAAAATATTTTCAGTACTTTTTGAGTTATCACTGGATCCAGTTTATGTGTTAAATTTGCCATATTTTCAGACTATTTGTTGCCATAGCCCAACCAGAATTTTTTTTTTTTTTTTTTCAAACATAGGAAGAAAAAAAAAAAGTCGTGCATAATCTCCATACTGCCATCTATCCATATATCAAGTTTCATAAAAATATTTTCAGTACTTTTTGCGTTATCGCGGGATCCAGTTTTGTGGACGGACGGACTTACTGACAGACAGACAGACAGACGGACAGACAGACGGACAGACGGACGGAGGGTAAACCTAAAGTCCCCTCCGGTTAAACCGGTAGGGGACTAATTATAAGGCTAGTTAAAGTAACAATTTAAAGATTAACATGATTATAAATCCTTATTTTTCAGACGGAACTCTACAGTAGTGACACAGACAATATCACAAAAACCTGTATTTGACAATAATACACCTGCAGAAAGATGACTTTGGGAATTATACATGCTATGCAAGCAATTCCATAGGCACAGATTATGACACTGTGAAAGTATATGGTAAAATGTTCCCTTGAGTTTTTTATTGTTGTTTTTGTTTTACCTCACACCAACTAGGAAAAATACGTGTTATTCAAGCAATTCCATTGACACAGATTTTGACACTGTGGAAGTGTACGGTAAAAATGTTTCCTTGGTTTTTCTTGTTGTTTTGTTTTACCTCACCACACCAACACTGTTTAAAGCCATATGACGACTTTCCAGCTTTATTTTTGCAGAGAGACCTCAGGTGCCCCTCCATATATGAATCCAGGTACTTAAGGGCACCTGAGTAGAATCGCCAATGTTGGATAGCTTCCTCATATGAAAAAATTCCAAAGACCAGGATGGGATTTGAACCCACAGCGATGAGGGGCAAGTGGTTTGAAGTTAGGAACCTTAACCACTAGCCACAGACGCCACTATATTCCCTTGTTTGTTTTCAAATGTACACCTTATTCAAAGCAAAATAGTTATTAGGTTTTTACACTACACTGTATATTGAATGATCTTGTTCAAAAGAAATTGTAACTCAAAAAAGTATCTGTGATCAATTTTAAGGTCAGGCCATCAGTGATGACATGTGTTTTCTCATGATAGCCAATTTCATGTTGCAGCTACTGTGTAGCAGGAGACCCAAAATTCATTAACATGCCCAAAACACATTTTTTTTTTTTATTCAAGCCCCCCATAACTCAGCTGAAAACCCTTCAACTAGAAAACCAGTGTGATATGTGCAAGTACTTGTGCTACGATCAATCCTGTAAAAATCCATTATTGTTGCTTTTATATTGAAGGGCCATAACTCTGCCAAAAATCATTTAAGTGGAAAACCTTTGTTATATGCTGTAAAGTTTCAATGAAATTGCATTAGAAGTATAAAAGGTAGTCCAGAAAATTTTTGAAAATAAAAATAATTAAAGGGCCATAACTCTGACAAAAATTGTTGATTCGTTGAACCAAAAAAAAACAATGATATGCACAACTAGACTTGTACTGATCATTCCTATAAAGTTTGGTTGAAATTGCATCTATAGTTTCTAAGCAGTAATAGTGCGGACAAGATTCTGTGTAGCTGGCAACACACACAAAACACCTTTTTTATTCAAGGTCCATGACTCTGCCAAAAATCATTTAACTGGAAAACCCGTGTTTTATGGGCAAGTACTTGAGCTACAGATCAATCCTGTAAAGTTTCATTGAAATTGCTTCAGTGGTACAAATGTATAGGAGAAGTAATCAGACCAAACTTAAAAAATAAAAGTCATTAAAGGGCTATAACTTTGACAAAAATCATTGAATCGGAAAATGCCTACAATGTGCACAACTAGACTTGGTACTCATCATTTCTGTAAAGTTTGGGAGAAAATTGCATCAGTAGTTTCTGAGGAGTAGACCTGACACGTTAAGTGACGGACAGACAGACAGACCGACAGACAGACGATGGAGAAGTGATCCCTATATGTCGCCACTACTCCGTAGAGGCGACACAAAAAAGACAAACAAGTAAAAACAGAATGAATAGGATCAAATAGAATTTACTGTTATCTAATTGTTCTCCTGGAAGTCATAGAGGATATTTGTTTGTTTTTGTGTAAGATGAAATTTTATTTCATCGAGTGGGCTTTAAAAACAGTATTCTCAAGAGTGGCGTAGCCACGAGTGAGAATACTGTTTTTAAAGTTCACGAGATGAAATAAAATTACATCTTACACAACAAACAAACAAATTTTCGTTTTTATTTTATGCTAAAAAACAAGTTTAAACGAAATTTCCATAAATTAAACATAAAGTATTAAAATCTGTTTCCCCATTGAGAGCCTCATTTCGTGCGAATTTCTCATTAAAAAACAAGAAGTCTTGAGCTGAAAAATAAGTCCGACAATCAACATTAAATGACAGTGATATTATTTATTTTGTTTAAAAAATATGAATGATCGCTTGTTTTAATAATAAAAACAAACAATTCGTGTAGGAGAAAATTCCAACCATCCATCCATATTTCTGTTACTTACTTACTGCGAATTTATATTAGACCTGGCTTTGTTAAATGTAAGCGGCAGCCATTTTTTAAAGTTGTGTATTTCACGGGAGGAAAATAATTGTGTTTGATTCAGAGGGATATCATTTGGAATTGTTAGTCATACACCTTTTTAAAAAGAAAGAAACATATTTGAGGATTGAAACAGACAAAAAATAAGTGTTGACAGATGTGAAAACATGAAAAAACAGCTATGAAAATGGAAGACTTGGAACTTGCTCGGAATGCTGGGTGGTTTACTTGTTCTACGAGCTGTAGCTGTCATTGCTTTTCAATTTTTCATAAGCATACGGCAGTTATTACTCGTAGGATACTTTAATATGCCAAAATGTCATCAAGAGCAGTTTGCATGTGGAAGGAATGTATTTTTCAGACTGTAAAAATGAAACAAAAAATTTAGAGACGAAATTTGGTGATTGGAATTTGAATGAATAGAAGTAAGTTTTTCTTCTTTTTATTACTTTTGACGTTTAAGGTATTTATCAATTTCAACTTTGCTTTTTCTTTAAACAGCCTGACACTTGTCAGAATCGTCAGCAAAAATAAATTGAGGTACCACATGGGGAAAATCTTAAAAAAGTAGTTTCGTCATTGAAAAAAGTGAAATTATATTTTGATAATTTTCACTGTGAAATTACCAAATATAATTTTCACGGATAAATCAGTAATCCACTGAAAAGCATAAAATAAACACAGGTAACTTGGTAAGGACAGACAGATCTAGGAGAAGTGATCCCTATATATGGTCACTACTCTGTAGAGGCAACACAAAAAGTAGCTTTGATTTAATTTTTATTTCAGAATACAGACCTGTCACTACATCTGTATCATCATATACAAGTACAACAATGAATCTACCAACAAATCATCCTACAGTTAACGGTAAATTAACCTGCTTGTTCTTAATCAAGGGTTTTTTCCCACTTTCCCACTGTGTAACAGTGGCCTAATATAAATGGCCCTTCACAAATTGATGAAGGACCCTGTCACAATATCAAATTGTCAATGAGATGCAACTTTTGTTAACAGCGAAAATTTCTTAAGTAACTGACAGAAAACTGTAGTACAACAAAAATATATTTAGCAGCAGTACCTCTTACACTTAAATATTACTACAGTTAAAACAAATTGAGGTAATCAGAGTTGGTCATTTAAACAATTTATATGTTGAAATATCTGGAGAAAATGTATTAAATAAAGAAAAATCTGTGTTGTAAACTGTTTTCACAAATTAAACTAAAATTGCTCTTTTTTTTGTCTCTTTACAGATTTACCAGTTGATGTGTCAAAAGGGAATGATCACAGAATGACATCATCAGTTATATTTCTCCTTGTTACAATGATCTTTATTATATTCTAAAGGAGAAAAAAAACCATCAAATACTTATCTTCTTATTGACAGATCTTATTTTACGTGCACATGAAAGCCACATTTAACATTTGTGTAGGAATATTGTACATAATGCATGCTCAAATATTATTGAATTTTCTGAATATTATGATATTTCCAATTAAACTGTTTATTGTGTCAGTTACTAGTATGTGCTTGACCTCTCCAAATTTTTAGTGTTCCTTCCCTCTCCCACTTTTAGTATACATCCCCTTCCCCATTTTAAGTATCCCCACCCTTTCCCATTTTAAGTAACCCTGCCCTTCCCCATTTTAAGTATCCCCATCCTTTCCCATTTTAAGTGACCCTGCCCTTTCCCTTTTAAGGAACCGGCACCCTTTGCCATTTTAAGTTTCCCTGCCCTCTGCCATTTTTAGTGTCCCTGCCCTTTGCCATTTTTAGTGTCCCTGCCCTTTCCCATTTTAAGTGACCCTGCCCTTTCCCTTTTTAGGAACCCCGCCCTTTGCCATTTTAAGTGTCCCTGCCCTCTGCTATTTTTAGTTTAGAAAAAAATGGGCTCCAGTCAAAAAAGTCACCTGCAAGGCAATTCTATGCATGGAACAACCATTTTTCATTTATTCTTGACATGTTTCTGATGAGATGACTGATAAAAAACAGCATGAAATGTTTGTATAACATGTACATGCATACCCTCCCTCAAGCTTTTATGCCATGTATACTTGACTGATGTAAAAGATAAGAATACATAAAGCATCCATACATTCAACAAACTTAAAATTATGTTTTGCATGATCTATGAAATATTTCAACCTCTGTTTTAAATTAATCATGCAAGATGATTTTCGAAACATTGATGCTAAAGTCTTTTAATTTTAAAATAATCATGCAAGTTGATTCACAAAGATTGAAGCTTATGTCTTTGAATTTCGATTAATCAAGCAATTTGATTTTGAATGGGTCATGGTGAATGTCTTCAAATCAATCATGCAAGTTGATTGTTTTGAATGGCTCTTAGGTTTAAAGTCTTGTTGTAGGGAAATCATCAATACCTTCAGGTCTACTTGAAGCATGTTTTCAGGATTTTTTTTTTATTTAGTCTTGCTTGAAACATAATATTATATCAAGCTGCAAGTTAATATCTGTAATTCCATTACCATTGGGTGTGTGTGGGGGTGTTGGGGGGAGGCACTTGGTAGAGATTACATCATATGCCTTTTCCCAGTATCACTGTGAGTCAGAATACCAGACCAATTCCTTATATCAAATGCGCTTATTTTTGCCCAATCTTAAGAAAAATCACAATCAAACTGAAATTGAAGTTCCCAATATTCATACTTTCAAATTTGCTGATATTCATTCCAGTAGAATAGACGCAAGAGACAGATGATTCCTCACATTTTATTATCATTTTTTTTGTATTTGTTACGCTTCGGTAGATATTTGCAATAATGTCACACAATTCAAATACTATGCTTTAAAGGTGGTTAAAATTTTCTGACCAGGTTTAGGTACTTTTCCCCCCAAATGTGACTGCATGTCCTCGCAGGGTGACACCTATACCTGGGTTGCGATAAACCAAAAGTTTCCACAGTTCCTTATGACAGGGGATGGGGCAGGGTTGGTCCAGGATGTAAGTAATTTTAGTCCCAGTGCATTACAAACATTATTCTAAACACACTGTCAAAATCATAAATGCTATTAAAGAACCCAACACCCCACCTGCCCTGTGCGAAGTTACTGTGAAATTTTTTGAATTACCACATATTTAATAGAAACAAATCTGTAAAGCAAAAATGTTGCCAAAAATAATTCATAAAATCTTCATATTTTTTCAAAAAACAGTAATTAAATACAGCTTAATCAGAAAGTGGAATCTTTAACAGGTTGCCTATTTATATCTCCCAGTTTTAGCCACTAAAACAAATACCTCTTCATTAAATGCAAAAATGTGTGAAATGGTTAAAAAATCTTATCACATAATGCAAAAAGCAAGCTGTTTGCTTATAATTACAGTAAACTATCATGTGGGGAAACTGGAAACGGAAGTATATATCATTTACACCAGAACTGATGGGAAGTATAATTTCCAAGATAGGCCAGTATGCACACAGCTTCTGTGGGAGATAACTAGCTGATAAGCATTCGGCTTTGAAGCCATATTTTTTGGGTCAGAAGCAACAATTTTCATTATCTTCATCTCAGCCTTAGCACAGTAGGATTCATTCATACTGTGGTTTGTCTTTTTTACTTCTTCTTTATTCCTTTATGAACTTGGCAATTCACCAGTTCATAAAGAAAAGCTAGCCATTCCAATGGATCTTTGCTTTGTTTATCAAAAGGACATTAGTGAAAGTTACCTGCACATTTTAAATAAGCAACAAAGGAAAATAAGGCTTTCTTAAACTATGCATGAGAATCATGATTGTATAATTGAATCAGAGTACCACCTCACCCCCCCCCCCCCTTTCAAATTGTCTTATGTGAATGGTTAAAGGATCTCTTGAATTGTGAAAAATAGCTTAAGATAAACACCTTATTAAACATAGCCATAGTCCATAAACTGGCATCTGAGTAGAGCCACTGACGTGCTGTAAGCTTCTACATGTAGATAGCTTCCTAACATGAAAGAATCCAAATTCTCTGGTGGATCAAATTCAAACTTACTAGGTGAGGGGCAAGTGGTCTGAAGTCAACAACTTTAACCACCCATCAATGGACACACCTTTTTTCATTATATTTTTGTTTTGATTTTGTTCTGTTTTATTTTAGAAAAGGAACTTTGTTTTAATTTCAATAACTGTGAACCAGTCCCTTTAAATGAAAACTAGTCTGCTTCTGTTTTCTTTTATGAATGAAGACCAGAATGAATAGAGTTATAGCTTGTTACACATAATTTGTTTCCTGATTCTCACCGGTAAAAAAACGTTTGGTAGAAAAGGATGTCTATATTCCTTGAAGAATAAAAACACTGGGTGCTCTAAAAATGTTGACTTCAAAGCTACTTTGTACAATTTATAAAACATTACTCCATCAAGTAGACAAAAAAGAGTTTGTAACAAAAATAAACAATAAAATATAAGGTGTGTTTTTTCTCTTTTGTGCTACTTTTTTTTCTTTTCTTTTTGAAGTTGTATCACTAGCCAAGTGAATTAGACAAGAGTTTCTATTCATTGCTTTTTAATGCAGAAATAAGTATGTTAAAAATGCAAAGTAGGTTTAAATGAAAAATAAAAGACCTTTGATTACTTTTGCCTGTGAAGTTTTATAAATATAGAAATAATGGCAGATAGCTTTTGTTGCAGCTTTACATCACTGCCTATGAATGGAGATTGAAGAATATAAATATACGAAAAAATGGGGAAAAAACAACAACAGATCACCCATTTTGAGTAAAACAATTTCCTAATAGGAAATATTTTTCTATTTTGAGGTTTCAGGGTGAATGAAAACAGCATATTTCTCTGTCCTCGAGAGCACACAGGTTCTTAGTATATAGTACTGATACCTTTTAAGGTCTCTTCTGAAAGACCAACATTATTGTCAGAGGTCGTTCAAACTTATAACCCCTCTTAATGACCAGTCCAGCGCATTACCAATGGACCATGGATTGGCTTCCCATATGTTACTGCTGGATTCTCGGGTATAAAGTTACATTTTGATCAGGAGTCCCTTTAATTGTATGGACTGTCTAAAAACAATAATTCTAAGCAAGTCTATTTACATGAAGAATGGCCTATAAATAGTAAACCCTATGATACCAAAATATACATGTATATATTGCTATGTCAAAGATCTATATTTAACAGGCTTGAGTGATTAAGGTTACAAAGTTTTCATGATTTTGATATAATGGATAGAAACAACCACTAAATTCATAAAAGTTAATACCCTATACAAATACTAATAGCATTTCCAGATCCCAACATCTGTGAAACAAGGATGCTGGGATATGTGTATAAATCATATTCATAAGCCGGTATTAACTAATAACTGATTACATGCAAATGCATGGAATGTTAATATAGGCAATCTACATCTGTAAATTATGAGCTCAATTTGTACGAAATAAGACAAGGAAATGGCAAGAGGGTTTTACAGTCTTTGATCATGCGGGCTTATTAAAAGCCATGGAAACGGTGCCCTGACCTGATCCTATTTATTCACCATAATTAATTTCCCCAGATTACCCATCATATTTACCACAATTACCTATTGCATTTACCACAATTCTCCTCTAATTACCAACATACATCAAAATTCCTGGGACTCAAGATGAATTATGCATCAAGTTTACAGAAAACTGAATAAAAGTTTTATGAGACTTCATGTGGTAACCCAATCATTATTTTATAGCCTACTGGCACACTTTTCTCCTACAGTTACAACTTATTTGCACTAAAATATAATTCACCAAGCATTTTCAGTTAATTATTTAAAAAAAATTGACACCTGTTGTTTTTTTTGTATCATAAAAACAATATTGAAGACACTTATTATATAAAATACTGTTTATACCTTCAGGCAGTTAAAGAATAAGCATAGCAATCTGAGTAAACCACTCTCTGAAGTCCATTTGCTGGAACTTACAGATGTATGAGAAACTGTGACCCTAGTAGTGCTTGAACCCATGAGCCCTGCATTGAGAGGCAGTCACTTTGACCACTGCTCCATTTTATCAAAATTTTTACTGAACTCATTTTCTCTCTTTCCTCCTAAAAAAATAAATAAATCTAAAAATAGCTTTTTTTCATCCCATTTTAAGCCATTAAAATATTTCAAACTGATATCAGAATGTTACATCGATAATGGAAACCCATTTGTCGGCCTCTTAGATAATAATTAATATAAATTCAGCTCTTACAAGTTTATCAGTTTATAGATAAACTCAAGACAGTTACTGCCAATTTATCAAGCCATCTGTAGACAAGATAAATCTCATAAAAACAGTACCTGAATCATATGAGCCAGTCAAAGATATAGAAAAATATCTTCAAATAGATGATGATCTTTTCCTTTAAATATTGCTACACAATAGGAACTGACAGACAACATCAAGGGCAGTAACTCTTTGGAAAGAATCTTGACTGGTTTTCTCAGATTAAAGGAAGTTCTGACTGTGTGTGAACCAGTCTGTTTACAAGTGTGCGTGTTTTTTTTTTTTCAAATTCAAAATATTACCAAAATTCTGTGAATGTTTACGTAATCATTTAAATTGGTTGGTTCAATGTCACAATGACACTAACAACGTCATGTAGCATCTTCCCAGCAGAGGAAGACTGTAGGCTGCCTTCTGCATTATTTCAAGCAACCAAGTAGAAACATTAATCCCGTTTGCCCGCATTGGTTATTAAAGAACAGGATTCCAATTTGAATCCAAAGTACTGGTTAGTCCACATTTTAAAACAAGAGCCGAAACAAGACACAGCCACAACCGCCGGAACCCGAAAAGAACCCAATTAATTTTCAAAAAAAAAATCAACACTATGAAAAATTCTAATCTTGTAGGTTCAAATCAAACAAGATGGTAATGAACTTAGCAAAGGCAAAATGCTGTAGCAGGCAAAATGGACAAAAAATATGTAAAAGACTGACATCTTAATGGAACTTTATCATATTTACAATGTGGTTTTTGATTTCAAATCCTTTTGTCTTTTTTCAAGTACTCATACAACAACTTTACAGAGACTTTGCATTATATTTTATAACAAAATGCACAAAATTTCAAACCTTTTTTTAACTATGCTGCCAAAAGCAACATTGCAAAAATTGGAGAAATCATAACACAATAACAAGACTGCAGACTAAACAAATTATATCTATGTCAAAATTGAGTTAAAGAAGGCAATTCATAAAGTCATAAAAAATGTCTAAATATTCTAAAACTGAAAATGTTGAAACATTTCTGGCAATTTAGCACTGGCTAAAAAAACATTTGGCACCAACCTGCCAACTTTTTTTTTCATAATCACTTTGGAAAAGCAGGTCTGGCCTATGAAATAACATATTTAAGTTAAAGCATGTTCCCTTTAGTTGGAAATAGATGTATTTTAGAACTCAGTAAGTTAGGGGGTTTTTTTACCATCAATCCCAGGGTAAAACAAACTTTTACCTTTTAGAGCCCTCTGTTCAATTCAAGATTTGTTTGTTTGCAAGGAGGTATTAAAACCCTTAGTTTTTTTTTACCTCTTGGTCTCTTTGGACCGTTTCAAGTGCAATAGATTGATAATCTCCATTTTGTTCCATGGCATTTTAAAGATCATAGTTCCCAGATCTGCCACTAATCATTCCTTTTAATATTAAAATGAGTCACCCCATTGATAATTCTGTTTAATTTAAAATCAAACTTCAACCCATAATGATTCCACAGTTCACTTTTAGCTCTTTTTTCGCAACAATTTTGAAATATTCCCTTTATTAAAGTCAGCCATGATGTTTACTTTTTGCTCCTCCTCATGAACAATTGAATGCGCTCTTGATAACCTTGAGCTATATTATAAGCATTGCAATGTGAAACTGTACAGAAATGGTGCACAAATTGATTTTTGAGTTTTTGAAACAAAATATTCCAATCAGGTGGAACCATGAAAGAACACAGAACTACAGACACTTGGGGTTTGGAGCTCCAGAAAACGCCTAATAAAATCCAAATAAAATGCATATTTGTCAATCCAGCACATGTACTGATCATATATATCAAAAAAACTTAAATATAAGCCGTTTTGAAAAAATTTCATATTTCAAAAACATCTAAAATAATAATTATTAGATGTTGAAATATGAAATTTTTTCCCCAAAACGGCTTATAATTAAGTTTTTTTGATATTATGATCAGTACATGTGCTTGGGAATTGACAAATATGGCAAATTTTATTTGGATTTTAAGGGGGCATTTTGAGGCTCCAAACCCAAGGTGTCTGTGGAAAAGCTGAAATTTCTTCACAATTTTCCCCTTTTAATAGGGAAAAAATGAGGAAAAAATTTATTGTTTTAAAGTCCCCTTTTTTTCATTTAAAGCCTGTTTTTAGCCCCTTCTTAAAAAAATGGCAAAATCAACAGGAAGGTGATTAATATGAACCCCTTCAATCATACAGTTTTAAATTTTCAAAGGGGGCCGGTAAAAAACGGACACACAAAGACTCAAGAAAGGGTTTTAAAAAATACAGAATAGAAAATAATTAATAGAAACTGGCATGTAAAACATAAAATTTGTTAATTACTAATAAAGTCTGATTGAATAAATTGTATCATTTCCAAATTTTGTTGACTGAAATGGAATTATCACTGAATTTCAATGCCTGAAATGGAAATATAATTAAAGTTATTAAAATATTTTTTCCATTGCGAATACAACCCAATAACAGCTATAAAATAAGCCTGACAAAGGCCCTGAAATCTGCAGTCAAAAACCAACTAAATTTTCAATAAAGATAACATTTGTACTAATAAATTTATTGCTATACAATGTATCATTTTACAGAATTCTTTCTCATAAAAAGAAAAGAAATGTGCTCATAAATCTTAAACTGACATATATATTTTTTTTTGTACCTTCATTCACTGAAGAGTTCAAAAGGAAGTGCCTTGTAGCGATTTTAACAGGTTACACATGTGGAAGCCTACCGTATTTTTCTAAGAGATCTTTAGATACTTTAGAAGCAATCATATCCCACCACTTAACTGATAAGCCCCAATACATCAGTTACTACGTGACCTAGCTCTTTGAAGGAAAAAATAAATGCCAGTGTTCTGTATCAACATCAACATCTAGTTACAATTCAGAGGTCTTTTTTTTACATTTTCTTGACAATGAAGGGTTCTCCCAATTTATTTCTGACAGATTACTTGAGTTGGGTATCACTGCTGAGAATGTATCACAATATCTTGCTTGCGCCATGATAAATATATCACAATAATAACACACTGTCTTAGCTGTATCATGATAAATGTATCACATATGATCACAATATCTTGGTTGTATCATGACAAATATACAGTATCCGGATATTTAATATTACAATATCTTGGTAACGTATCATGGTAAATGTATCACAATATTATCACAATTATATTTCATAATCTTGGCTGTATCATGACAAAAATGTATCACAATATTATCACAACATCTTGGTTGTATCATGACAAATTTATCACTATATTCAATATCACAATATCTTGGTTGTATCATTACAAATGTATCACAATATTATCACAATATCTTGGTTGTATTGTGACAAATGTATCACAATATTATAACAATGTCAAATATCACCTTAGTAACAAGATATTGAAAAGAACAAACTTTAAATCTCATGAGGAGTATTTATAAATACATCATTTGTCTCAGGCTTCAAATATATCATAAAGCAATAAAAACAGCAATTACTTGTCTCTGAAACTACAGTACTGTTTTTAAAAGTTAAACCAGACAACGAAAAAAGACGATGGCCTGATCCTCACTGTAAATAGGAACCCCCCCAATTGCAACCAAAATTTTTAAAACCAAAGGGGTTTAATTGACACTTGGAGACAATAAGATTTTTATCTTTAAAAAAAAGGATTTTACAAATTTTTCCTTTTAACAGAATTTAAAACAATGAACACCTTGGGGGAGTTTTGACCCAGTTTTATTTGAAAAAACTTTTAGAAAAATTACTAGAACATAGGGGGTTGGGGGTTAAATTTGGCGTCCCTTTTCGCATTTTATTCCAATGGACGCAAATATTTTCGAGAAATTACGAGCAATTTTCTCCTAACATTTTTCGGGGGTTTGTTTACAACCAGAAAACCAAAATGCGTTAGCGCGGGGTCAGTCTATGTGGCGGCCTTGCAAAAATCGCCCCCTGAAGCCCAATTTGCCAAAAACCCCCGATAACGCCTTACCCATCATATCACGCAATATTGATGCAAAAACAAAGTTTAAACACCGTGGGCTAATTACAGATATTAAAAAAACGAAGGTTGATAATTTTTTATTTTCTTTGAACAACAGGGTTATTTTTTAAATTAGCAATTTTTAAGACAAAAGGATAAATTACGGAATTTTCACGCGCCCCAATTTAAAATTTTTTTTCTAAAATATAAAATGTAATTTAAATGATTGTTATTTCGGCATTTTTTTAGAACCAACCATTTGCCCTTTAAGTTTTAATTTTAGCAAAAACTTTATGATTTTAAAATTTAAAATTGTCCAAATTGAACAACCCAATTCACATAAACCGGCTTTATTGATAATTAGAATATGCAAATTGAATTTCCCCCAAATCGCCACATTTGCCAAAAACCCTCAAAACCCAAAAAAAATTTGGATTAAACCAAAATGAAGAAGTGAATTTGTTCCCTTTAAAATTTTTTAATACTTTAAAGTTTTAAATATCGACCAACCTTTGAAGGGTATTTCCTTTTAAAATAAATTTTCGCGGAATTGTGAATTCTTAAACACGTTTAAAAGTGTAACGATTTTTTTTTTTCATTGTAAGGTTTTTTTTAAATTTTTACAAATTTTTGTTTTTAAGTGCTTTTAACCCGTTTTGGATTTGGTATTTAAAATAAAAAAAAAACATTTCTGGTTGAATGCATTATAAATGAAATAAAAATTTTCATAATGAATTGTTTGAATGCCCCCGATTTCACCCAAAATTTCAGATTCATTAATTTTTTTCATTTAAAAATTTAAAAGCCCTTAAAAATTTCAATTTAACACAAACCAATTTTTTACTTTTAGGGATAAATTAAACAGTTAACTTTTGAAAAAGAAATTTCATTTTTTTCAAAAATTAAAAAATAGGTGAAATAAAGTTTCCAAAATTTTTAAATCGGAAAATAAGTTGTTAAAATCAGAAATTACAATTTCAAAAAACCGGCTTTTCCAAGATGTTTAAATTTTTTTCAAATTAAAGGAAAAATAATCTCCATTTATAAAACCTTTTTCCGAATTTTGCTGCCCATGTTTAACAATCCATAATGGGAAATTTAAAATTAATATTTAACATTTAGGTAAATATGACAGAAATGGAAAATTTCTTTTATTTTTCAAAGTGAAAAATTGAAATATTTACCATGGAACAAATTTGACCCTCATTTAAAAATAAAGTAATTTGGTTAATTGTTTTATTGTAATAATAAACTTTTAAAAAAATTATTATATTTACTTTCAATAAGTACCCCCAAAAATGTTAACCATGACCAAAATTTAACCTGAATGGGGGCATTCCTTACGCTCCCTTGTAACATTGAGGTTGATTTTGGTATTTAGGGAGATTGCGCGTGGAAAATTTATATTTTTTCACAAGTAAAAAGGGCATTTGCCCAAAAAAAAAAATTTTTTGAAACACAACATGAACTTACCCAATTTTTGACGCATTAATATTCTTTGGTTAATGTTTTACGATAATTATAAAAACTAATTTTAATAATTAAAAATTTTCCCGGAAAGGGGCAAATTCAAAAATCCCCTGAACCCGATTTCCAATTCCGAATTGCTGGTATTTCCATGAATTGCCAATAGCAAGTTTGGTGTTGGGGTGTAAAGTTGGGAGAAATGAAGGAAACTGAAAAATTTTAAAAAAAAAAAGGGTTACTTGCCAAAAATCTATCGGACATAACAAATTGAATTGACGGTATTTCTTTTTAAATTTTCCAAAAGTTAAAAATTTAAAATGTGTCCAACCGTTTTTTTTACGAATAAATAAGGAACTGATTTTTTCATTTTTTTCAAGAAAAGGGGGTTAATTTAAAAATCATCAACATGACCCATTCCCAATTGACTGATTTTTCTGAATTCCTTTTTTCAAATTTTTATTATGTGCCAAACGTTTTTAAAAAAAATGAACGGAAACCTGATTTGTGCGGAATTTTTGGGAAGAATTTAACCCCAAGTCGGAAGGACCGGCAAAGGACCGGAAGGCGGAATTTTTTAACGGAAAAAACTTTGCCCCGCATTTAATGGCGGGGGCAAAAAATTTTTTTTCCACAAACGTTTTAATTCTATGTGGAAATTTCTTTTGAAAATAAAAAAATTTGGGAATCTCTTAATTTCCCAAAATATAAGAAAAAGTATTGTACATTTTACTGATTAAATTTAAACATATTTTGCACGCGCTGGACCAAACTTTTTAGGGGGGGGATCCATGGCCCCCTTTTATCCAGGAAAAACCTTCTTTTAACCTGTTTTGTTAATATCTAAATCTTGCATTTGGGGTTTTTTTAAAAGAAGAATTTTATAGTTTTTGTTACCATATAAAAGAAATTTAGAACCCAGGGGCCAAATTTTACCCTTTTTTTTGAAAAACTAATTAAACACTCCCCTTTAAGGTTTTTATTTAAAATCTTAAACTTACATTTGGGTTTTTTAAAGACGATTTTTTAGTTTTTGTAAAACACATAAAGGAAATTGCACCCGGGGCGGTCAATTTTGAGCTCCGGGGTTTTTATTTGGCAACTTGTGACCCCATTAAGAAGTTGAATGTAAATTCTTTTTCCCTGCTTTAAGTTCTTAAAGAAATTTTTTAGTTTTTTACATTCATAAAGGGAAAATAAAGAACCCAAACCCCAGGGGGGTAAATTTTGCCCCGGGGTTACCTTGACAAACTTGGAACACTTTATTAGAAACTTTTCATGTAAAAATTTTTCCTAACTTTTTTGGTTTTCTAAAAGAAGATTTTTGGGGTTTTTAACTTAAGGCATTATAGGGAAAATCAAAAAACCTGCGGCAAATTTTCCCAAGGCTTTTTTATTTGGGGAAAATTGTGTCCACCATAAACCCTGTTTTTTTGTTATATCCTTTGAAAAAGTTCTTTGAGTTTTTAAAAGGGAAAATTTTAATTTTTTTATCCATATAAGGAAAATAAATGAACCCCTTGGGCGGGGTATTTTGAAAGGCTTTTTATTTAAAAACTTGGTTGCCTTTAAAATGTTTCATGCAAATTCTTTTAAGCTTAGTCTTTTATGGTTTTTTTAAAAGAAGTATTTGTTTTTCTTTTCGGTTTCTTGGTAAAAAAGAATTTGGGACAAATTTTCCTTGAAAAAATTAAAGGCCCCCAAAAACCATTCTGTGAATTTTGATGAAATTGGCTTCAGTGGGTTTTGAGGAATTTTCAATTTAAAGAAAAAGTTTTTTGGGGCCCGGACCAAAAGGGGTACAAAAGTACCCTGACTTTGACATGGTGAGCTCAAAATGTTTCAAGTATGTATTGTTTTAAAAAAAATTTCCCCGGATTCAATTTATCAAATATTTCTTACGCAGAACTTTTTAATGTGGACTTCTTTAAAAATGATAGATTTTACTAAAAAAGGGAGTCTCTCTAAGCTTTTCCATTTAAAATTTTAACTTTCACAATTTGAAATTATTCTGTAACTTTTGAAATTCTATTCTACCTTTGAAAAATTTTTCTCGAATTTTAAATTTATGAGAAATAATAGGTAAGAAATTTCTTTGCCATTTACACATTGTGATTATTTTTTAAAATTTTCAAACAGGGAATTTCATTAAACCTTACAACCAATGAAAAATAAGTTAAATATGGTTTAATTTTTTTTTGTTTCTCATTAAACATTCCCGTACAAAAACGGAGTTTTAAACATAATTTTTTTCCCCAAAACCCAAAATTAAATTGACATAAATTTTAGCTGTCAAAATTGGGGATTCCAAATCCCAAACCCCATGTTCAAACATGTATTTTTTATTTATAACTCATATTTGGGGAAAAAAAAATTATCCATTATTTTGTAATAGGGGAAAAATGTCTAAAATTTTAACCCTTATAATTATAATTTTAAAATTAATGGCCCTTTTTTCCTACTTTTAATAATGTCCTTTAATTTGATACATTTATCATTTTACATGAATGAAAAGATTTGCACAGGAAGAATATTTATATAAATGATAGTCTAATAATCAAGTAGAAAATGTACATGTTGAGGTCAATATTACAAGGTAAATTATTTTGAGTTTTTTTGAACATACATTCATAATTATAAATAATTTAGTTATTATATCACAAAAGATAACACAGGAAGTTAAATTTATTGAACACCAATTTTTATGTTCTGTATGGTGTAAACATTTTGAACTTTTTCTTTACTTTCATATCTAAACCAACAAAATTTGTTCTTTTAGTTCCATTCATGTTGTCAGATTGGTGTTGAATGATAGATAATCAGTACAATTTGTTTACTTCTTTTTTAAGGGTACCTGTATTTGTAACTATAGTGTTCTTCAGTTTTATACAAATTCTATAAATTAAATGATTATAATAATCTAGCTAGCAATAGATATATTTATATATGGAAGTAACAACTTACTTTTGATCCTACCTACACTCAATTCCCTGTTAGTGTAATATAAAATTATGTTACAATATATGGTAGGTTTTCTGTAAAACAATAAACATACAAAACACAAACTTCATTAAAAATTCAACAAAACATTGTACATTACCTAGCACCCTTTATAGATTCCCCTTGAACCGCTTGGCCATTGATGTCAATAATTTCATCATAAAGTTGAATGCCACCATCTGCCTGTATAATACTGCCATCAGCAATGTTAATGACCTTAACTGGTGACAAGGTATTGTAAGACATATCATCTAATGAATCATATAAACTACTCTCCATTTTAAGTCTATCTATTGCACTATCTGTGAGGCAGGTGTGTCCCGCAGTGTTTCCTAGTTCAAGACCAAAATTGTCACCTTCGAGGATTATGAAATCTAACGTAAAAATTTGGTCTCTACGGGGAGGTTTGGCCGGTGGGGATTTTGCACAATCTCTGACTGGTTCACCAGCAATAAGTGTACCAGTTTTAGAAACCGTCGCTAAGTTTTCTTTGCCTTCTAACATGTCCATGTTGCTGGGGGATTCGTACCCAGCATCATTTTGTGATTTACTTCTTCCATATTTTCCTTTACCATTTTTAGCACCGACCCCTTTTCGGTTAAAGCGCCACGATTTTTGCCCTTGTCCTGGCAGGATCTTCATTTTAGTAAAATATGATTTCAATGCATCCATCTTAGAGCACTTTGTTGCCTCTTCAATTATCAGAAACTATTTACTTGTAATACTGGGTAATTTCCATCTTATAATGAAACAAAATCACTTTAATTTCCTTTTCAATTTCACTATCAAATATTAACAATCCGTTGTTATGGAATTATATTACAATTTATGTCCAGTAGTAGTTTCAAACTCATCAACGTTATCAAATATCAACACGTAAATCCAAATAATTCATTATATATTATTAACAGAAAAATATAGCACAAAGTACTTCTCTTTCACTAAAAACTGTTTAACTCATATAACTAACAACTTAGTGAAACTATACGATTTTTTAAAGGTAAATGTGCCACAAAATTAACACCGCTGTCAAATTAACAATACCCGCTGGCGACTACGCAAACATAGCTTAGCGAATTATTGAAGTTACTTCCCTAAATAAATTATTAATCCTCTTCGCATCTTTTCTCTCTATGAATGAGCGATAACTTCCCGTAGTCTACGTCCAGATTATTGAATTTATCGTGCATTTCTTCTTCTTTTTTCTCACGCATGTACGCATGATGTACTATAAACATGTGTGTATTTTTTAGCGATATACTGTGATGCTGACAGCAACATGTGGCGTGTGACTTTTCGCGGGAAATCGTCACACACGACTGTCAAAAAATGAACCTAATTTTACGATAATATGCGAAAGTAGTAACAATTGAAACAAAGGTTAATAAATCGTGTATAAATGATAGGCAATCGGTTTCGGGATGAAAAAAAATCTTTTGAGAGGTTTGTAGAACTCTAATTAAATGTAACGATTTTTAACGTAGATGTCTCGATTCTAAAACCGTCATTATCCGATGTAACTAAAAATCGTTACATTCAATTAAATTTGAGTTCTACAAACCTCTCAAAAGGTTATTTTTTAAATCCCGAAACCAAATATATATGGTTTAAATGTCATAAACACTATGTACCCAACAGTTCTGAATAATTTGAAGAAAAAAGAAATCTAAACATGAAAAACTTAGTTGATTTTTTTTTAAATTTTATGTTTCGTTTTTCTTTGACATATTCTTTGCTTGATTTGAAAAATAAATTGTGTACAAATAAAAGACTGACATTTTGATATAATGCTGTCAAATATGCTAATTAAAGACACCGTGAATGAAAGTCCAACAAATTGAACTGCGCAACCCAGGACGAAAAATATCTCAGAATCAAGCTTTCGCAGTCAATATATTTTGACTTAAGTGAATGACAATCGTTTTTTATTGAATAAAAGGGGAAGTATCACGTTTTCCTTTAGCCTTTATATAATAAATGATTATCTTATTTAAAATGACTCAAGATCTTGTGACATGTATACATGTTTAAGTTTGAAATAAAAACGCTGATCATTGTTGCATGAATTATGCCCATGGTACAAAATGCAGTTGTAAAAGAAATGAACTTGAAGTATGTAATTTATTAAGGTGACACATTTCATTTGTTACACAGATGTCCCATAATAGATCCATTTAAAACGCCTACAAACATAAAAGCAATCTAACTGATGAGCAATTAGGCTTTTTATATTTTGTGTGAAACTTCTATGATTTTTATTTAGAATTCAGCATTTATTATTACTAACTTAAATAGTCTTTAAAAAGGTATATCTATCTGCTCATACATGTATATTTATGCAGATAAATAGTTCTATTTTAGAAAGAGTATTTGCAGAGTTACTTCCCTTTAGTTTAATAATGGCACCATAACACCCTCAACTCCAACAAAAGTGGTCAATAGTAAGTATGACAGGATATCTAGCTGTGGTAGTCATTCAAAGGGTCATATTTAAATCAAGCTAGTATAAAAAAAAGATAATGTAAATGGATTTTACCGTCAAAGTCTCCTGTACATATATTGAACCATCACCTTGGTTAAGGATTTTTATCCACTCTCATCATACAACTCTACATATCTATCGATTTCCTCGGGACTGTTCATTTCCTGAAGGCTGTCCATCTAACTATACCACACTCAAAAGGTATTTATCTAAAGCTGGATAATCGTAAACAATACTCAAAGAAATAAGCATTGTGCTTAATTGGACTCAAACAAGGACATCAATATAGTATTACTTGGCATTATATAATATTCCTAAAAATGAAACAAACAAAAAACAAATTTGAACAACCAAGTTTCATCTTTACATCTTGATTTTTTTCCATTGTTATTAACTATGCATCTGTTATGTATTAATGCTTTTAAATGTCATTTCTGGGGACTGTTCATTATTTAAGCTAAAAAGTATCTGAAATACAATGCAAATGCCCCTCTCGTCTCAAATACAACTACTTTATATCTTTCCCTTTTGACAAATACTTACCATTTAATCCAAATACTACACCTGTGACTTAAACCAGAATAAAAAAATAAATTGCCACCAGACACATTGTCTTCAACCTGACTATCATCAAGAAATATGATAATGCCAGAGGAATCATTTTGACATTTGTGTGAATTCATCAAGCCCTCTGACCTTTAAATGCAGTAATTCCATCACAGAAAATAAATCCTTCTGATATTTTTTTACAAATGATTTTAACACTTTTTTGGTCACATCTCAGTGGTGATTTATACGTAAAAAACAGCGATCAAGTAAGAATTTCCAAAAGGGGAAAAATTGGTAACAATCAATGCTACAGTTGAGAATGTTGGTTCCTGATTGTCAAATACTTTTTTGTGACATTTCAAGGGTTGGAGTTAAAATCGCATAATTATGTGCTATGCCAATGCCATGCACCCACTTATCTTTGGAAAGTTGAGAGTTAAAAATGTGCTGTTCAATATTAAGCAAAGGTATAGAAATAATACATATATGCAAATAAAAACTAAACAACTAGAAAAGTTTGTTAAGATTTAATCCTTAAACAAAACACAATAGAGTGTAAGAAGATCTGACATATATAAAGCAAAGTACAAGTAAACAATAACACAGATTATTCTTTGGTATTCTTATAAATAAAAATAAGCAAAAAATCATGTTTTTACAACATAAATAAGAATATTTGAAACACTAGTGGATGTTCAACAATGTTGCCTTGATACTTCTTAAACCTATTCTCATATATTACGAGACTTAACTTAAAGGAACTCCACTGAGGTCTTAAAGCCTGAAAACATAAAATTTGAAGTCCTTACAATGATCAGTTGGGGCACTTAAAACATATAAGGATATGCAAAACATAATCAAAGAAATACAATGTATACTCAAAAATATATTGAAAATCATATTATATTTTTTATATTTTTAGTCAAATTTGAGTGAAAAGTGTTGCAATGCTTTTCAATTTTCACAATCATAATAATTATCCTGGAAAAACAAAGTGAGCAAATGATATGAAATTGTGCAAAAAAGTTATTGGTCGAAGCATACACCAAATAAAGAATTAATCTTGAAAATTTATCTTGTCTCGTCATGTGAAAAAAACCTCAGTGAAGTCCCTTTAAATGGACTTGTTTACCTTTAAATCTGAACAAAACTACATAAACTAAAAAATGATGAATAGTTATGTCCAGATTCAAACATGCACAAAAGTCAATTCAAAATACTTAGTGTTATAAGTGTTAAAGAATTTATTTTAACATCCATAACAAGAGCTGTCGGTAGGACAGCAACGCTCGACTATTCTTAGTGCTTGATAGTAAAAAAAATGCTTGATACAGTTACCTCCTCCTGTTTACAGGTTGGGGTCATGATGGTGAACAAGTGTGCAAAGTTTCAAAGCCATATGTCAATGGACTTTGAAAATATTTGAACTATTACAAAAACTTTAACGTAAATTCTAAGTCGAAAAAAGGGCATAATTCTGTCAAAATGCTTGATAGAGTTACCTCCTCCTGTTTACAGGTTTGGGTCATGATGTTGAACAAGTGTGCAAAGTTTCAAAGCCATATGTCAATGGACTTTGAAAATATTTGAACTATTACAAAAACTTTAACGTAAATTCTAAGTCGAAAAAGGGGCATAATTCTGTCAAAATGCTTGATAGAGTTACCTCCTCCTGTCTACAGGTTGGGGTCATGATGGTGAACAAGTGTGCAAAGTTTCAAAGCCATATGTCAATGGACTTTGAAAATATTTGAGGTATTACAAAAACTTTAATGTAAATTCTAAGTCGAAAAAGGGGCATAATTCTGTCAAAATGCTTGATAGAGTTACCTCCTCCTGTCTACAGGTTGGGGTCATGATGGTGAACAAGTGTGCAAAGTTTCAAAGCCATATGTCAATGGACTTTGAAAATATTTGAGGTATTACAAAAACTTTAATGTAAATTCTAAGTCGAAAAAGGGGCATAATTCTGTCAAAATGCTTGATAGAGTTACCTCCTCCTGTCTACAGGTTGGGGTCATGATGGTGAACAAGTGTGCAAAGTTTCAAAGCCATATGTCTATGGACTTTGAAAATATTTGAACTATTACAAAAACTTTAACATAAGTGGTTACGCCGACGCCGACGCTCGGGTGACTGCAATAGCTCTACTTATTCTTATCGAATATTCGAGCTAAAAGTTAAAGCAGCATGCCTCCAGATTCATGCTAATTTTCATGAAAAAATTGAAAATTTATTTAAAAGTAAAATATTGAGAAGTGAACAACGATATTAATGTACACATTACAATCAGTGCTCAACATCCAGATAAATTACCCGAAAGAGGTCAAGTTTTGTAAAATTGCCCTTTATGTAGACATATGGTGATAAAAATCGCAAAATCAGTAAGAAATAAATCAGAAATAACTTGTATATCATTGCTTTAATCTTGAATGTCTTTACTGTTCATAAAATAATAGTACAATGTTCTCAAGTTTGATTCTCTTGAAGCTTTGGCTTATCTGGAGGCATGCAATTTTTACTTCAGCTAATGCAAATAAATTCATTTCAATTTCCAAAAGTTATAATCATAAACTGATAACAAAATGTAAACTCACTGGAGTCTATTGGGTAGAATTTGAGTCAGCCATTTAGTTAAGTATCAGCCATTTAGTTAAGTACTAAAAGCATTTGGGTCTACAGAATTTTTTAGTTCAATTTCTTGAAAAGGGTTGGAACCTTAAGTCTACAACAGTATGCCAAAGTGAAATGAAAATTTTGTTTGACAGGTCTACTTTTATTCAGTTTAACTAACATTCTACTTTTATTCAGTTTAACTAACATAGAAAAACAGTAATTAACATATATATTATCCATACATGAATTAAATTGCACATTTGTTTAAAGCAATGACCATAAAACACTTTTTTTAAATTAATATAAAAAGATAAACATCTGTATAAAGTAGCCCTTTTGGGGCCACCCATATGTTGATCTAGATATTTCTGACAGCCATAGTACAAAAAAAAAAACATCATCAAGTCAAT
This sequence comes from Ruditapes philippinarum, assembly GCF_026571515.1. Taxonomy (NCBI): domain Eukaryota; kingdom Metazoa; phylum Mollusca; class Bivalvia; order Venerida; family Veneridae; genus Ruditapes; species Ruditapes philippinarum. The sequence goes on from NW_026860272.1 coordinate 417,501, forward strand.
TTCAATTAATATTATGATTATAAATATATTCGGTTAAAAAAAAAAAGACAGTCATGAAATTTTATAAAAATCAAACACAGAAAAATTTCCTTCAGTAGTTTCAGAGATACATACATGTATCAATTTGCATGCAAAAACTTAACCGAAGTGTGACACAATGCCTTTGTAAGTACTATAGCTCCCCATAATTCTTTAAAAAGTCAAGCTTAAAAATCTGTGTGACATAAATTTAACATTTCAATTTTTTTTTATCAATGTCTAGTAACAGACTATCTAAGCATAATATAAACAATAAAATAAAATTAAACAAGATATCTTTGTAAAACATGTATGCCCCCTATCAGCAGCCAATTATTCATGTGATAAGGTAATTATGCATGACTTCTGACCCAGTGATCAAACAATTAATAAGGGATATCAAGTATCTACTGGTCATGACCTTGACCTTTGACCCCTTGACCCAAAACTCAATAGGGGTCATCTGCTGGTCAAGACCAATCATCATACAAAGTTTAAAGTTCCTAGGCCTAAGCGTTTTTAGTTAATTGATCAGAAACCGTTTTTACTTACAAGGTCAATGTGACCTTGACCTTTGACCCCTTGACCCCAAAATCAATAGGGGTCATTTGCTGGTCATGACTAATCACCATGCCAAGTTTGAAGTTCCTAGGCCTAAGGGTTCTTTTATTATTGATCAGAAACCGTTTTAACATACAAGGTCAATGTGACCTTGACCTTTGACCCCAAAATCAATAGGGGTCATCTGCTGATCATGACCAATCACTATGCCAAGTTTAAAGTTCCTAGGCCAAAGCGTTCTTTAGTTATTGATAAGAAACCGTTTTTACTTACAAGGTCAATGTGACCTTGACCTTTGACCCCTTGATCCCAAAATCGAAAGGGGTAATCTGCTGGTCATGAAAAATCACCATACCAAGTTTGAAGTTCCTAGGCCTAAGCGTTCTTAAGTTATTGATCAGAAACCGTTTTTACTTACAACATCAATGTGACCTTGACCTTTGACCCCTTGACCCAAAACTCAATAGGGGTCATCTGCTGGTCACCACCAATCATCATACAAATTTTGAAGTTCCTAGGCCTAAGCGTTTTTAGTTAATTGATCGGAAACCGTTTTTACCTACAAGGTCAATGTTACATGACCTTTGACCCCTTGACCCTGAAAACAATAGGTCATCTGCTGGTCATGACCAATCACCATACCAAGTTTGAAGTTCCTAGGCCTAAGGGTTCTTAAGTTATTGATCGGAAAGCATTTTTACCTACAAGGTCAATGTGACCTTGCCCTTTGACCCCTTAACCCCAAAATCAGTAGGGGTCATCTGCTGGTCATGACCAATCACCATACCAAGTTTGAAGTTCCTAAGCCTAAGGGTTCTTTAGTTATTGATCGGAAACTGCTTTTACCTAAGAGGTCAATGTGACCTTGACCTTTGACCCCTTGACCCCAAAGTCAATAGGGGTCATCTACTGATCATGCCCAATCACCATACCAAGTTTGAAGTTCCTAGGCCTAAGGGTTCTTAAGTTATTGATCGGAAACTGTTTTTACCTAAGAGGTCAATGTGACCTTGACCTTTGACCCCTTGACCCCAAAATCAATAGGGGTCATCTACTGATCATGACCAATCACCATATCAAGTTTGAAGTCCCTAGGCCTAAGGGTTCTTTCGTTATTGATCGGAAACCGTTTTTACCTACAAGGTCAATGTGACCTTGACCTTTGACCACTTGACCCCAAAATCAATAGGGGTCATCTGCTGGTCATAACCAATCACCATACCAAGTTTGAAGTTCCTAGGCCTAAGGGTTCTTTTGTTATTGATCGGAAACCGTTTTTACCCATGAGGTCAATGTGAACTTGACCTTTGACCCCTTGACCCCAAAATCAATAGGGGTCATCTACTGATCATGACAAATCACCATACCAAGTTTGAAGTTCCTAGGCCTTAAGGTTCTTTAGTTATTGATCGGAAACCGTTTTTGCTTACAAGGTCAATGTGACCTTGACCTTTGACCCCTTGACCCAAAAATCAATAGGGGTCATCTACTTGTCATGACCAATCACCATACCAAGTTTGAAGTTCCTAGGCCTAAGGGTTCTTTAGTTATCACTCGGAAACCATTTGGTCTACGGACCGACGGACCGACAAGTGCAAAGCAATATACCCCCTTCGAAATGGGGGCATAAATATCAAATACAATGCTGGATTTCATTCTTTAACATCTTAATAAATCTACTTCTTATAAATACATAATGTATGAAAATATAATATAAACATGATATATTAATATAAATTTATTAAAAAAAAAAATCCCTATTTCTGTTAAAAGTTTAAAGTAATACTGCTGCACATGTTTAAAGGACTTATTTTTAACATGAAGCATGCCCTTTTTTTCAATCTGAAAAATTCTTCATTGAAACATAACCTTTGTTATGAAACATGCTCTGCTTTTTTATTTGAATCATACCCTTCTTTTTTATTTGAAACTTGCCCTGCTTTCTTATTTGAAACATGTCTTCTTTATTTGAAACATGCCCTGTTTTTTTTTTATCTGAAACATGCCCTGCTTTTTTTATTTGAAACATACCCTTCTTTTTTATTTGAAACATGCCCTGCTTTTTTATTTGAAACATGCCCTGCTTTTTTTATTTGAAACAGACCCTGCTTTTTTATTTGAAACATGCCCTGCTTTTTTATTTGAAACAGACACTGCTTTTTAATTTGAAACATGTCCTTTTTAATTTGAAACATGCCCTGCTTTTTTTTTTATTTGAAACAGATCCTGCTTTTTAATTAGAAACATGCCCTGCTTTTTTATTTGAAACAAGCCCTGCTTTTTTATTTGAAACAGACCCTGCTTTTTAATTAGAAACATGCCATTCTTTTTAATTTGAAACATTGTAATATGCCAAGAATGACTAATCCAGTGCTCTCCCTACAGACACAGTGAAGAGATCCTGTGTGTAAAAAAAATTGGTTAAATCATAGCTAGTGATTTAAAGTTGTTCAAAGATGGCATTCAAAGTGCGCGTTTTTGTGAAACAAATTTTTATCCACTAGCAAACGGGAGCTTTTTTTCCTACAATTATGTATTTTAATACAATTGCATGTGTACTTTAAAAATATAGTAATTAAATTACTACATATGTGAAATAAAGCTAATATAAACAACATTTTCTCCCTATATTCAATTATTTAAATGTGGGTATAAAAATGTAAAATAAGCAGCAGTAGGGGTAAATACAAGGCAGAGTTGGGTCGGAAGTTTCATAAACGGCCTCCTAAATGAACAATGTCCACAAGGACATTAGCCAAAGTGATTTGGATCCGTTTGAACTTAAATGAGAATTTAGCTATGAAATACAATAATCATATACCTAAGTAAAATGGATTAAAATTGTACATAAAAAAAACAGACATTTAAGTTTATAATTAAAATAAAAGAACAATTTTTTAGAGTCTCTAGGACTTTAAATGTACAATAACATTACCAAAGACATTAAAACAACATAGCGTCACCTTACTGCAGTAACCGGTTAACTCCTTATGCAATTTATTAGCAGTTAACCGATTATTGCACTAAGGTGATAATACAATTATGTTAAATAAGGCTAGTTTCCTTATATAAATCTGATTTCTTAAACAAAACATAAAACACTTACATAAATACGAGAAGATAAATGTATATAAATAAATTTCAACATTTTTCGCTTACATAAATATGAGAAGATATATAAATGAATTTCTACACTTTCTTCACTAATTTCTAGCTAGAGTAGCCCCTGATAGGGTTCCGCTACCATAATTTGAGCAAACTTGATTTTGTTTGTTCGTCTGTCTGTTTTTTTACCACGATTACAACACATTTTTAGTTAATCTTGGTGATCCGTTCTGGATGAGTAACCAGTAACTATCTGCTACGAAATCCCCTACTTGATCCATGTCACAACAAAACCAACATAGTGGGTTTGCGACCAGCATGGATCCAGACCAGCCTGCGCATCAGCGCAGTCACATCAGGATCAATGCTGTTCACTTACCATCTTTATTACAAGTAGAGAAACTGATAGCGAACAGCATGGATCCTGATCAGACTGCACCGATGCGCATGCTAGTCTGGATCCAAGCTGGTTGCTAACCCATTATGTTGGTTTTATCATTAAATACGTTTTGCGGCTTATACTTATTCACAAAAAGGCATTGAAAGGTATTTTGATTTCACAGCTCTATTGGCCTGTAAATAAAGTTCTGTCCACTTATTTGGTATTTTCATTCTTAGCTCTTAGTGGCCTCTAATAATCTAGCCAACTTTACTTTGCCCCCTCCCCCACTTTAACAAACCTAATAAGAGGTCATTTAACAGATGCCACAAACCAAATTAAGGAATGACCACTGTTTCATAAACCAGCCACTTTTCAGATATTTAAATGTTTTCTAATTCCACAGATTTTCAGGGCCGCTAATCTCAATAATAAGCAAATTGCAGTTACCAATACACAAAGCTACATGTATGTATCAAAATTCAAAAGTAAAATCTGACCAACACTTTCAGCAGAAAAGACCATTTACTGACACTGGAGGACAAAGGCAAGACCATCTGGCCTTTTCAAAAAAACTTACGTTAATGTCAATAACATTCACTCTTTTAAATCAATGATGATATAAAAATATTGCAGACACGACGAGCATTGCAGCTATGATGAAGAACACGTTTATCACAGTACCAAACACAAATACGGACAATATCGTGGATGTCAGCATGCCGCCGGATATGATGAATAATCGTGTCAGGTTACTACCATGCTTCATCACTACTGACATGATTAACCCATTGGAAGCCTGAAAAAGCATAAATTACAATATATTACACAGAAATAACGTGTATCACTATTCAGGGGAAAAAATATCTTGCATACTGTTTAGGTATCATTTCAATTTGGTGAAGCACTGAAATGTTTATCCGAAGGTCCTAAGTTCCAGATCCACCTACAGCCCCAAATTCAAAAAGATTAAGATTTTTACTTCATAACCATACTTGGAATGACATAAAAAGATGAAATTTTAGAAAAGTATCTCATTTACCTTGCAATATATCTTTGAAAAGTATACCTGAGTAGGAACTATAAGCCAAGTATACCTGAGTAAGGACTATAAGCCAAGTATAAACTGTAAATCCTTGAAAGAAACCTTTATCTTCTCCCTCATATGTATTTGTTTGCCACAGTAATGTCAGAGCATTCAGGAACGTTCCATATGCGTACAGCAAAATATTCTGTAGGGGCAGTGAGGTCTGAAAGAAGTAAACAAGTTAAAGCATCTATCATTGCTTATCCAGTTAACTTTTTATGTAGAAATCCCAAAAAAATTATTGCTTTGAATTCAAAAATGTTGATTGTTAGGAAATTTAGTGTTGAGTAACAGTATTTAATAACATAATGTTACTTCATTATAACATATCTCCTTAATTTTATTGATTTCATTTATCATCAAATATCATTAATACCACATAAAAAATATAATAGTATTGATAAAAATATGTCATCTACATTTATAATAAACAATCAATTTAATAACAAATTTCTAATATTAAATACAAAACATGCTTGAATACAAAAAATATGCTTGAATACAAAAAATAAATGCAAACCATTAAGGAAAATAAAGTACATTTGTAATCAAGTAATAAATACATGCATATCATGAAATAATTGAAATAATTTTATACATGCACATTCTTCATAACTTCCAGATTTCAATTTTCTAGCAAATTGTTCTTGGTTTCTTTCATATTTCCATTCCTTAAGCAAAACACTTTTGTTAACTTACAGACTTTAGTCTTTTAATGAGGCTCATTATGCCTCTGAAATGCTGTCAATTTTATTTCTGAAAACTTTTTATTTTTGAATCTTGATACAGTTTCAAGAACAAGTTATGTTTGTAAAACATGTATGCCCCCTTTCGGCAGCCAATTAGTCATGTGATCAGGTTATTATGCATGACTTCTGACCCAGTGAACAAACAATTAATAAGGCTTATCTAGTATCTACTGGTCATGACTAGTCACAAGGTAATAATTATTGTGACCCCATAGGTTGTGTGCAGCAATTTAAGTTATTACAAATCCTACTAAATAATATATGCATAAATTCTATGAATAATATAGGCCTCATTAATGACAGCCAAGTTGTTATATTACATAAGACCTTCAAATGTGTATACCAAAAGCATTTTTAGTTTAATATAAAAATATCAACCAAGGCAACTTGAGTTGTTGAGTTATTGGTCAGAAACCGTCATTAAGTACAAGGTCAATATGACATTGACCCCTTGACCCCAAAATCAATAGGGGTCATCTACTGGTCATGACCAATGATCATACAAAGTTTGAAGTTCCTAGGCCTAAGCGTTCTTTAGATATCGATCGGAAACCATTTTTACCTACAAGGTCAATGTGAACTTGACCTTGGACCCCTTGACCCAAAAATCAATAGGGGTCATCTGCTGGCAATGACCAATCATCATACCAAGTTTGAAGATTCTAGGCCTAAGCGTTCTTTAGTTATTGATCAAAAACCGTTTTTACTTACAAGGTCAATGTGACCTTGACCTTTGGCCCCTTGATCCCAAAATCAATAGGGGTGATCTGCTGGTAAGACCAATCATCATACAAAGTTTGAAGTTCCAAGGCCTAAGCGTTTTACGCTAATTGATCGGAAACCGTTTTTACCTACAAGGTCAATGTGACCTTGACCTTTGACCCCTTGACCCCAAAATCAATAGGTCATCTGCTGGTCATGACCAATCACCATACCAAGTTTGAAGTTCCTAGGCCTAAGGGTTCTTAAGTTTTTGATTGGAAACCATTTTTACCTACAAGGTCAATGTGACCTTGACCTTTGACCCCTTAACCCCAAAATCAATAGGGGTCATCTGCTGGTCATGACCAATCACCATACCAAGTTTGAAGTTCCTAGGCCTAAGGGCTCTTTAGTTATTGATCGGAAACCGTTTTTACCCAAGAGGTCAATGTGACCTTGACCTTTGACCCCAAGATCAATAGGGGTCATCTATTTGTCATGACCAATCACTATACCAAGTTTGAAGTCCCTAGGCCTAAGCGTTCTTTAGTTATTGATCGGAAACCGTTTTTACCTACAAGGTCAATGTGACCTTGACCTTTGAGCCCTTAACCCCAAAATTAATAGGGGTCATCTGCTGGTCATAACCAATCACCATAACAAGTTTGAAGTTCCTAGGCCTAAGGGTTTTTTAGTTATTGATCGGAAACCGTTTTTACCCAAGAGGTCAATGTGACCTTGACCTTTGACATGGGGGCATAAAAATACTAATTTGCCATTTAACCCATTACACGATATACACGCCTTTTAAGTTAACGCCTTCTTCACACACCCCCTTTTTGTTGTCTCAAATGGTGAAAAATGTCTTATTTAGGCCCCAACACTTGTTTTTGTTTGAGAAATGTTTCAACGAAAACAGCCATTTTCACAAAATGCTCATGAAGTAATGGGTTTAATGAACTACCCTTTGCTACTTCTGCTCTGTTGGCAATTAGAAAAATTATAGTGAACTAATATTTAGTATAAAAGTCAAAATAATACTTTGTTAATATTTTGCTATCTTATGGGCACACAATTACACACTAAGCAATTTTAGTATTTCCTATGCTCTAAATCCAATGTTAAAACATTACTAAACACATATTTGACCTTTCTAAAGAATTAAAAAAAATAAACAAAAAAAACAAAACAAATGAATTTCTTAGGCATAATGGGCCTTAAACTGTTATTCTCTTGATAAATATCTATACCATTTTCCATTAACTTACAGATTTTCGTTTTTTAAGCAAATATTCTGTAAAGACGGCAGCAAACCCCGATATAGAACAATACATAAACATCATGAGTAAGCCTGTTACAGTGATAAATATTGGGAGGGAATGGTGGTCCAGTTTCTGCTCGACAAATCCACCGTAACTGAAAGTACATAAATTCATTGTAAACAATCTATAAAATGGCAAACAGTGGTGGCATGGGCTTTGCATATTGCCTTGTTAAGATGCACAATTGAGCCAAGTAGAAAGAAAATTCTTTCAGGGGTACAGAATTTAAAGATCAGACATAAAATTTATGATATTTCACCTCTGAGTGTGAGGCAGTATTATGGGCCAGCAAAGTGGTAGATTCTGCATAGTGTAGACTAGAAGTTTTATGAGACCAAAGTATGAATGCTTTACTTACAGAATGAAACTGTTATGGTTTGGCTGCATACAAAATAATAAAACCTACAAAATTATCAATTGACAGCATAAAAATCCATTTTTTTTACATAATAAGACATTTTACATAAGTACAATATCAACATTCTCACAAAATGAAGCTAGATATAAAATATTCATTTCTAACCATATTTCAAATCAAAGGTTCAGCATATACACTGTTAAAACTTGAACTTTAAATGAATCCACTTCATCATTTAACGACAGTGTAATGTTGAGCCCTTGATAAATATATATTACAAGTCCATGCAAGAACTTACTGACAGATGATACTTTAGATTAAGTTCAGTGTGAACACCGGCTAAACTTGAGAAAACGTTAGACAGGAGCACCATGAGGAGACCGAGGGATGTTACATACATATGCTGTACAACAGTATTCTCCTCAAAGCCTCCGTAGCTGGTTGCGGTAAAAATTCAGTACAAAAATACAACATTCATATGTTTATCATTATAATAACAAGAGCTGTCGGTAGGACAGCAACGCTCGACTATTCTTAGTGCTTGATAGTATAAAACAAGAGCTGTCGGTAGGACAGCAACGCTCGACTATTCTTAGTGCTTGATAGTAAAAAAAATGCTTGATAGAGTTACCTCCTCCTGTTTACAGGTTGGGGTCATGATGGTGAACAAGTGTGCAAAGTTTCAAAGCCATATGTCAATGGACTTTGAAAATATTTGAACTATTACAAAAACTTTAACGTAAATTCTAAGTCGAAAAAGGGGCATAATTCTGTCAAAATGCTTGATAGAGTTACCTCCTCCTGTTTACAGGTTGGGGTCATGATGGTGAACAAGTGTGCAAAGTTTCAAAGCCATATGTCAATGGACTTTGAAAATATTTGAACTATTACAAAAACTTTAACGTAAATTCTAAGTCGAAAAATCTAAGTCGAAAAAGGGGCATAATTCTGTCAAAATGCTTAATAGAGTTACCTCCTTCTGTTTCCAAGTTGGGGTCATGATGGTGAACAAGTGTGCAAAGTTTCAAAGCCATATGTCAATGGTTTTTGAAAATATTTGAACTATCACAAAAACTTTAACGTAAATTCTAAGTCAAAAAAGGGGCATAATTCTGTCAAAATGCTTGATAGAGTTACCTCCTCCTATTTACAGGTTGGGGTCATGATGTTGAACAAGTGTGCAAAGTTTCAAAGCCATATGTCAATGGACTTTGAAAATATTTGAACTATTACAAAAACTTTAATGTAAATTCTAAGTCGAAAAAGGGGTATAATTCTGTCAAAATGCTTGATAGAGTTACCTCCTCCTGTCTACATGTTGGGGTCATGATGGTGAACAAGTGTGCAAAGTTTAAAAGCCATATGTCAATGGACTTTGAAAATATTTAAACTATTACAAAAACTTTAACGTAAATTCTAAGTTGAAAAAGGGGCATTATTCTGTCAAAATGCTTGATAGAGTTACCTCCTCCTGTCTACAGGTTGAGGTAATGATGGTGAAGAAGTGTGCAAAGTTTCAAAGCCATATGTAAATGGACTTTGAAAATATTTGAACTATTACAAAAACTTTAATGTAAATTCTAAGTCGAAAAAGGGGCATAATTCTGTCAAAATGCTTGATAGACTTACCTCCTCCTGTCTACAGGTTGGGGTCATGTTGGTAAACAAGTGTGCAAAGTTTCAAAGCCATATGTCAATGGACTTTGAAAATATTTGAACTATTACAAAAACTTTAACATAAGTGGTTACGCCGACGCTCGGGTGACTACAATAGCTCTACTTATTCTTATCGAATAGTCGAGCTAAAAATAAATCTCTGAATCATATCTGAATCATATCATTAGAAATGCATAAAATACTGAGTAACCTGGTGTCATGCTTTTCTGCTTTCACACTGATTTAAACACATTTGTTTGGTAGTGTTTTGGCAGTGGATCAGCCTAAATTGCTTTCCTGGATAACTAACCAGTAAATACCAATTTCTTAACAAGTGACCGACCACTAATCCTACATGATTTTTCAATCAACTCCACAATCAGTTGTCAAAGAGAAATCCCAAACAAACGACCCCTTGATAACTAATCCAATGCTCTCCCTTGAGCTTAGCCCGGCGGTGAGAAGACTACCCGGGGGTGAGAAGAGTAAAATTTTCAAAGACTGCAAACAGCATAATCATTGTAAATCTGAATGGAAAACATATTTCTGCAACTTTCAAAAAGATACATGAATAGGACCTCCTTATTCAATCAAAAGTGGGTAACAGAGTAGAACCATCAACATGTTACACATAGCCTGCTTGTGGCAACAGATTCTACCCATGCGACCAAGATCAATTGGCATGGTACTGTATGATCATGGTCTGCACTGTTCACTATTCCTTCGTTACAAATTGTGAAATTTTTCCTTAAAATGATGAATGGTCTTATCTAGATTGAAAGACTGATAAGTATATTTTAGTTATTTTTAGCATAGTACAGGTAAATGTTCACTGCTGTCCTAGAAACTGTCATTTATACAACTGTAATATTAAAAGAAGGACCATTACATTCTACCCTTTATACAAAACACTTACCTATCACAGATACCAGCTAATGTGAGAAGACCAAGAGCTATCCATTGTGGCCTTGTAATTTCTCTGTAAAAGAAGAAAACAAAACGGTCACAATAAGTCACTAGTATAAATGTTCAATAAATTTGAGTCTGATTTTTCATTTAAAGGTGGAAGTTAACTTAATATCTAAAATTAAATATCCATTTCAATCCGTGTGTGCATACCTTTTACCAAGTATTTGATTGTATATAAAAAACTTTCTAAATTTCATTTTGGTACTTAATACAAAATGACCCAATAATACACCACACAGAGGGCCAATCAACTCATTACAGAATAAAAAGTTTCTATACTTGAATGCTGCTGGTTCTCAAAGAATGTAAATTCTTAAAATATGTAACTAAATTGCAGAAACAGGCACACAGGTACCCTACTGTAAATTTTCCACGGTCAAGTTTTAACATCGATTTCAACACATTTTTTTGGTCATACCTCAGTGTGCAATCCAGTAAAATGGGTTTCCTGGAAAACTAACCAGTAATTACCAGTTTTTCACAAATGAATTACTAATAATATCAAATGATTTCTGATTCCATGGTGATAAATGACCATTACACTAAATATTTGAAATCAATTGCCAAGGAGAATTTTCACCTTGCCCAAGGATCAAACCAACAACCACAGAATTACTAATCTCATGGTATCCCTATTGAGCAAAGCGGGTGAACATCAAGTCTATTATAAAACAAGAAGGACAAATGATTCATCTCCTAAATTTACCTTTTGATTATAAGCTTGTAAAGAAGCGCTGTTGTAGCTATTTTCAGGTTGTTTAACACCTGGAATAAAAATATCAAAGTGAAAAATAGATTTCATCAACAAAATATTTAACATTTGTCACAATATGAGATTATAAGAATCTTACGCTGGCTGCCGGCCCCGTACAGACCAGAATATCTAGCTTGCGGGTAACTGTTTACGGCGGTAAAGAGGCTCTGTGGGTTTCTGCTAAACAGTTACCCCAGAGCTAGATATTCCCATCTGTAATGAAAGCTGGTGTTTGATTCTTTTTCTTGCATATTACATATCAACTGTTTTCAGAACAGAAATTACGATAGCTTATCTTCCCATTACGCATTTTCTTAGTAGAGTATGATCTTACAACTTCATTCATTACGGTAAAATGATGTCATCCTATGAATGCAATTCATTCATAAAAGGTGCGTGGCAATGACATCATTTAAAGCACACAACTTGTGTTACATGGGGGTGTAAGACAGGTTTTTCTAGCACCAGTGTAAACGGTAGATAATCCTGTCTGATTTGCGAGAAAAAATGTGTAGCCTAATTTGGACTTGAGCAGCTTTAATAATTTCTCCCCTTGAGGTGATCAATATGAAGTTCTGATAATAGAACAGCAAAGACCTGGAAAATATTTTGAAAATCAAAAACAAATTAAATTTGTGTCTGTTTATTTTTTTCATGTTTTACACTTATGTATAAATATTTCTTGCAAAACCACCCACCTGAAAAGTTGTAGGATCCATCTGAAGCTGCATGTATAGGGCTACATTGTTGTTGAACATATATAATACTGCCGGTACAGAAAATGAGATCAGAGATATCAATGGAACCTTTGGTAATCTGTATCCACCCTTCACAAACTCCGGAATATACAGCACACATGATGTCACCAACTGCAAGTATAACATATTACCATTTCAGTGATTTATATTTTAATCATTATTGTTGTTTTTTTTAAAGAACTTGTGACTTTACAAGTGGGAAAATAAAAGCAACATATCCAAATTTTGGAAAAATTATTTACTGTAAGTCTTTGTAGGATTAAACTTCTAAACCTTACCACCTTAAATATCTTATATGAACTTGTCAATCTTTGGATACGGAAAAAATCATTCATCATTTTTATGAAAAAATTTCAAATTATGTACTGACTGAAAATACACTGTAAATATTTATGGTCCCTTACATTATTTTCTGTACATCCACTAAACCAATCACCTTGGTAAAACAACCAGCCTTTTATAGTATTATCTTTTTATAATATACACTACATGATTTGTTTGTTAGTTTGAATGGGTTTTACGTCACATTGACAGAGTATAGGTCATATTGCAACGTTCACTACATGAAAAGAGCAAACAAGATTTAGATGTAACTAGAAATGTGTCCATAGGACACGGGTGCCCCCATCGCGCCACTCTTCTGTCAATCTTTTTACTAAGTCAAGGGAAATTACTCTACAAATACTGGATAAATCCACAAGCAAAACCCCAGGTGCCAATCTAAAATATGCTGAGCAACCTGCCTATAAAGTAAAATGACTATGTCAAATCCTTTTTTGAGAAACTTGCGACACAAGTTGAAAATTGCAAAAATTTTCTAAGTGAAAGGCAATAACTCTAAAGATACTAAATAAATCCAAATGAAAATACCTGGTGCACAACTGCACATGCTAATCAATATTCCTGTAAAGTTCCATGACTCTAGGTCAAATACTTATTGAGTTACCTGCGACACGTGTTGAAAATTGCAAAATTTTACTAAGTCATGGGCAATAACTCTGAAAATACTAAAAATATCCAGACGAAAATACCCAGGTGCACAACTACACATGCTGATCAATATTCCTGTAAAGTTTCATGACTTTAGGTAAAATAATTTTTGAGTTACGTGCGACACAAGTTGAAAATTGCAAAATTTTACTAAGTCAAGGGCAATAACTCTGAAAATACTAAATATATCCAGACGAAAATACCCAGGTGCACAACTACACATGCTGATCAACATTCCTGTAAAGTTTCATGACTCTAGGTCAAATACTTTTTGAGTTACATGCGACACAAGTTGAAAATTGCAAAATTTTACTAAGTCAAGGGCAATAACTCTGAAAATAATAAAAATATCCACACGAAAATACCCAGGTGCACAACTACACATGCTGATAAACATTCCTGTAAAGTTTAATGACTCTAGGTCAAATACTTTTTGAGTTACATGCGACACAAGTTGAAAATTGCAAAATTTTACTAAGTCAAGGGCAATAACTCTGAAAATACTTAACATATCCAGACGAAATTACCCAGGTGCACAACTACACATGCTGATCAACATTCCTGTAAAGTTTCATGACTCTAGGTCAAATACTTTTTGAGTTACATGCGACACAAAAGTGAACGGATGAACGGAAGGACGGACGGACAAGGGTAAATCTAAATGCCCGCCGCTAACGTGGGGGCACAAAAATTGGAAAACCTTTCAACCACAAACCAAAACTTCTTATATTCAAAACAAACATAAAACTAAACAAAAATCAAATCACTTTACCTTTGTAAATTCTATCAGAAGAACAACTGAGCCTGATTTGAATGGTAATTTTCCATTTTCCTTTCCTAGGTTCACCAATGTGGAGTATGAACCATATATAACTGTCCTAAAATTAGAAGTTACAACATTTTAATAAAACTAACAATTATGGTTATTTGATGATTTTTTTTTTCGTTGGTTAACCAGTGAAAACTATTTTATCATATGCAATATAATTTTTAAAAAAATCTACTCATAGAAAATGGACACTATTCTAAGTTTACAAACACAACTAATTACAACACTGAATTGAAACAATAAATGTCGAACGACACATATGCCCCCCTTTCTAGCCCTTGACTTGGTAATTTTGTTTAAGAAACTTGCCATAAATGGGTGTGTTATGAAAAAAAAAAAATAATGAAGACTTTGTGATAAATAGTTTTCAAGATAATGAGTGGAAAATATTCTGACAATTAAGGCCCCTGTGACATTGACCTTTGAACTAGTGACCCAAAATCAATAGGGGTCTTCTAATAGTTATGACCAATCAATATTATAAATATGAAGACTGTGATAAATAGCTTTCAAGATAATGAGGGGAAACCATACTAACATTCAAGGACCCAATGACCTTCACCTTTGACCTGGTGACCCCAAAATCCATAGGGGTTACTTACTAGTTATGACCAATCAGTATGTGAAATATGAAGACTTTGTGATAATAAGCTTTCAAGATCATACTACCATTCCAGAACCCTGTGACCTTGACCTTTGTCCTGGTGACCCCAAAATCAATAAGGGTCATCTTCTAGTTATGATAATCAGCGGAAACAGACATTAGCAGAACAATATACCCCCTCTTCTTTGAAGGGGGTGGGGGGGTATAATTATTTAAGATGCACAATATTGGCAGATACTCCCAAAGAGATCATTTTTGTGACTGGGTCACGGTCACAAGAGCTAAAAATAGATTTTTCTTACACTTTTGCTCATGCAGCCTTTATTTATCGACATATTCTGCATTATTTAAGCAAAATATTAAACAAACTTCAATAATATCTTACTCAATGATCAGCATAAAGGTCCAGATACAATTTTGTTTGGTGACTCGTGCCTTGTTACTCCTGCCATCTGACTGGTGGTGAGGCAACAAGGCATCTTTTCCTTTGTGCATGCCAACACCCTGAAAATAAATTCTTGAAGAATTAATTGTAAGAAGTTGTTTTGATTATTATAAGGCAAGCTCAAAAATCAAGAATATTTTAAGTTTTCCCCAGCTAATCCGGGGGTACAGTTTCAGCTCCAAAAATAGGCACAAAAGACCGACTTATCTTTTGTTTTTGATAACATCTATTAGATGTGAACAGTTTGACCCAATTAACAGAATATTTTTTTTTCATACTGTCAAATGACATTGCCCATCCAAAAGTTATCTATGTCAGTGTCTCTTTGACAAGTCTTAATAAGATGGAATAGTAATACAGTTGATCAATAAAGATAAATTATGTATTAAACAGAGTCTTGAGCACACTGGTAATCACTAAACTGAATATTTTGATTTTTTTAGTTCTGTACGGAACAATTGGACCACACATTTATAAGTTGTTATTGTTTCAATTACAAGAGATAACAAGCCATACATAAGCGTGTATTGTAACTGAAAAACATTGCATTGTGTTGAAACTTCAGAGCCACACAATTCTATATCTTTGTTCATTTTCTCTTTTTCCCCTCAGTTTTCAACATCCTTATGCTTCTATTCTTGCTTACCAGTTAAAAGCTCAGTGACTTAAAAGCTGTCTTTGGTACTTGGCCTTTCCTTCATCCCATTATTGGCATGTGACATTCCTGAATGTGAAATCCTGAAAGCAAATAAGTGAGAAATGGTTACTTTTTACCAAATAATTACTTATAATACTATGGTTTGGTGCACAACTGAATTAAGACCTATAACTACAACCTCTGACAACAAAGTTTCTGAATCCATTGTTTAGCTCCGTAATCTACAGTATTATAACTTTTGCTTATAAAAGACTGGTCACTTGTTTGAATCCCAGCAATGGCAGGACCTTTTCTGGTGCTGTTACATCTTTCTGTTTTTAATACAAGCTTTAACTTTTTAATAATGATGGACATATTGTTCAATTTTCTAGGTAGACAATTTATACCCCATTCTAAATCATAATTTGATAAATTATATAACAAATATCAGAAACACAAAGCCTTTTTCTAAAAGCATATCAAATACAAGTATCACAGCTAACAAGGAAGTTTAAAATATTTTAAAAACCTGTTGCCATTATGTTTATGTAAAAAGATATTTTAACCGGATTATGTGTTGTTCAAGGTTCAAATTACATGATTATTATAAAGATAAAATTATGTGGTCTAGCAAAAATCAACTTAACATACAAATAATTCAATAACTACAAGTTTTAAAAGGACCTTTCAGCTTTTCTAACATTAACATGTTATTTTTAGTTAATAATGATATAATTTTAATTATTAAATCAAAAGAATTAAAATGGAAAATGAAATCTGCCAATGATAAAATATATAAAAAAATCTTAAGGAAACCCTTCAATACAATGTACCTCTACTCTATCGGTCTGCACTCTATTATTCACATTAGTAAAGCAAAAGATTTGTTTCCTGATCTTTAGACATAAACATCACAAGTGGCAGGTGGGGGTAATGGTAAAAACTGACTGGTATACAAGAATTCAGGTTCAAAGACCAAAGTAGTAAAAATTATAATAAACTAAATCACCAGTTACTTATTACTTTCATATCAAGTCCCTTATTTCAGGGTAATACCAGAATACAACAGTCTTGCACTGGTCAGAAAAGCATTGACGCAGGGAACAATCTTATGTTAAAATTCACTGAAATAAATTCCCACCCTAATGCTAGCTATATAGTTAGCACTGGTTTTTGCAAACACTGAAACAGTCTTCATTAATTTTACAAAATTTTTACTGTATTCATTGTGGAAATTCACAGTAATTTCAGGGCTCATCCTGGGGGGAAATTTTAGGGAGAAGTGACTTCCTCGCGAAAATTAGGGAGAAGGGAAACAACCCAATGTGTATGCATTAACATGCATGGCTATACATCCTTTAATTATAATATAAACACAATTAACATCACTTATAATATTTCTCCAGTTTATTAATTAATAGTAGATTAATTAATAGTAGTATTAATTAAAAGTAGATTAATTATTAGTAGATCTGGCAATGGCATCTAAATGTTTTTGAGCTGCAAATATGAATATAAAAAATTATTTTTGATATCTATTGATCAGCTTTTTATAAGCTTTCTCTAAATATGTGTTTATATATTTTCATGTACATTTGTTGATAATGTGTAAGAAAAGATATGATGATAAAATCAATTTCATATTTTTTACTTTCCTCACATTTAATAGAAGACGATGTCACATTGGATATTGATTAATAATATATATTCTATTCTGTTCTGGTAACAGAAATTTCTTTCAAAGTCCTGAATGTTGTAATGTCATATTTATATGCATATAATTATGCTTATAAAACAATTTTCAAACATCAAAGAATATGTAAAATATTTACTGCAAACATTTGTGCACATTATATTTGATCACTAAAATTACATACATTCATTTCTTATTGAAAAATTTGACTGAGAAATTGTAGAAAATTAATTTCTAATTACCTCCCTTTATTTTCATGAAATGTTAAATTAGGTAATATCTTTAGTTTTAAAGAAATTAAATATACAACTTACACGCACAGAACACCGCGTCCAATATTTAGAGAAATGTGTTATTAATAAATCAACACCAAGATCTTTACGGGTTAATTTAACCCCACAGGTCCCAGTAATTAATTCAGTCCTACAAATTAAATGGGAAGAAGCCCACATAAACTTTGGACTACAACTCACCAAAATATTATTAGAATATTGGAACACAAGGAAATCACAACTGGTAGAAGAAATTAGGGAGGTAGAGAAACATCTAAAAGACACCACTTCAACTGACGAAGTCGACCTAATTGCTGACATCATATCAAAAATTGTACTATCGGTCAGAAGAGATCTCAGTAACAAAAAATCAACCCAAGATCCCGAAAAATCCTCTAAACAAAACACCCGCCAGTAATCATCCCAACCAAAAGAAACTGAAAAATATATGCCCAACAGAAGATTCAGAACAAAACAATTACATGAACGAAATCTTCTCCTCCGTAACTATCATAAATTTGTCATAAATTTATCAAACTACAATCTCTCCACACCCGAAAAAATGATTCTTTGTAGAGGATTGTCATTCTGCCCCACCCCAAGAAAAACAGACCAAATAGAATTACAACGAGACTTACTACTTTTCGACAGAAGAATGAGACTTAAACACTATTTTACAGATACCACATATAACAATCCTGACCCGTTCACACAAAGCTCAGGATGGAAACCACCTGCAGGCAAATCAATGAACCTCGATGCATTTCTGTCAATCGTCCATCATGACATTCTTACAATTAAACAGTCACCGAATACAAATTATAATATTACACCCGATGAGTACCTAGCAATAACAAAACTTCAACAAAATAAGGATATCATTATAAAACAAGCCGACAAAGGAGGAGCGATAGTCATTTTAAATAAATCTGATTACATTGCCGAAGGTTTAAGACAACTCAACGACAAAAACACATACAGGACCACACCCTACGATCTTACAAACAAATCCACCAGAGAGATCAACAATTTTTTAACATATCTGAAGAAACACTCCCTTATGTCACAGCAACACATCAGCTACCTTACTGCGAAAAATTGCAGGACACCCATCTTCTATTTATTACCTAAAATTCATAAGCCTAATAACCCCGGACGCCCCATCGTCTCAGCTTGTGGAAGTCCTACAGAAAAATTATCTGAATTTGTAGATCACTTTTTACAACCATTAGCACGTAAAGTCCCCTCATATATTAAAGATACCCGTCATTTCCTAGAAAAAATACACGAATTAAACAACGTACCTAAAGACGCATTCTTAGTCACAATAGATGTGACAGCACTTTACACTAATATTCCACACAAAGAAGGCATTTTAGCAGCCAAATATGCACTACAACAAAGATCTGAACAAGAACCCAAAACCTGGATCCTTCTAAGAATACTTTACTTCATACTCAAGAAAACATGTTTCAGATTCAATGATACATTTTATGAACAAATTGCCGGAACCACGATGGGTACCAAATGCGCACCTACTATGCGATAATTTTTTATGGATAAGATAGAACAAGAGTTCCTAGCTAAATACCCGATATCTCCACTGGTATGGTGGAGATATATTGACGATATATTTATGGTTTGGCCACACTCGAGAGAGGATTTGAATTCCTTCACTACGGCCTTAAATAGTTTCCACACAACGATCAAGTTTACGGTAGACATAAACCAATCATCAGCAAACTTCTTGGATGTTTACTGTCAACAAAGACTTAAAAGGAAAATTATCAACCACACTATACACAAAAACCAACGGATGCACATATGTATTTACACTATAGCTCATTCCATCCACGTCACCAAAAAGCAAGTTAATCCCATATAGCCAAGCCGTCAGAATAAGGAGAATATGCAGCACTGACGAACAATTTGAAATATGCACAAAACAACTTACGGAAAACCTTATTGCACGCGGTTATCCGAGAAAATTAATATACGAAGCATCAAAAAAGCCAAAATTACCAATCTTGATACCAATGTCAATACTAAAGCACAAAAGGAAATTATACCGCTTATAATTACTCATAACCCGCTTATTCTAAGAACAAATAATATCATCTCTAAATACACCCACCTCCTGGAAAACGACCCCACTTTAACAATGTTTAATAAATACAAAATATGTACAGTATTTCGAAAACCAGCATGCCTAAGAAACACACTCACAAAATCAGACATCAATCCCCAGATGAAACCACAAGGATCACACCCATGTAAAAGAAATTGTATCGCATGCAAACATATCAGCAGTAAATCATATGTTAAAATTCATTCAACAGGAAAATACTTTCATATCAAAGGCACATATGACTGTAATTCATCCAGTTTAATCTATTTAATAACATGCAACAAATGTGGAATACAATATGTAGGACAAACCGGGCAATACTATAAGAGACGTCTATATGGCCATTTTCGCAGACATAAAAATGCCAACAATTATAAACCCGTTTCCCGCCATTACACAACACACCGAACACAACGTTAATGACGTCGACGTAACTATGTTATTATCAACACCTAAGAACGTCAACATCCGCCTCAGAACTGAAGAAACAACTTATATCAATATTTAAAACACGATCACCATCCGGGGGACTCAACTTAATACAGTAATAATGGAAATCCAAAAAAATTTACAGAACAACAGTTAACAGCGAACAACGAACACTTCATTGAAATAATCCAAAAAACTACTACAATGTAAAACCTGCAACAAATTTCTGAAAGGATCTAAAAGTAACTTCAAACCGACACTTTAAAATTCACCAAGACACGAAATTACGATTTATATGCTACATCTGCAACAACTCTTTTAGCCGACGTGAACACCTCCAGGAAACACAGTAATACGATACACAAACAACCACTAAAAAACGCTACCTCACCAAATTAGAGAAAAAACACGACAACATTGAAAAAACCTATCAAACCTTGGAAAAAACCTTTTGAAGCAACCACCATACCAAAATTCCGTATAATACCCGGCGTAAAATCATGGCTACAGAATACACCAAAATCAACAACGGACGAAATTTTAAAAGAAATGATAATAGATCCGGAATTATCCCCACTTCAACTGTCACCCTTTAGAAGTAACAATCCGTCGCCGTGCAGCAGCCACACAAGCACATCAACCAATTGCCAGGATGAAAAAGAAACACTGAATGACGTTAACATAAACATTTATTCCATTTACGGTATTTTTTCTTAAAAAGCATACAGCTAAATATAGATTATGGGGTAAACCCAAAATGACATAATTTAAACTATTTTTAGAACAAATCACGTGACGTAAAAGTATACCCGATTTTTGTACGTTAGACAATGGTTTTTCTATTATTCTGATATTTTATAACCCTGATGAAGACTCGTGAGAGTCGAAACGTCGGTTAGCATCATTAAATAAACTTTAAAACTTATCCTGTGTTGATTGTTTGTTCCACTTTTATTGTTTTATTGTAGGTAATATCTTTATAAATAATGCTTTTTAAAATTTACAATATTGATAAATCTTAATCTGAGCGTCATATTTACGACATTAAAACAAATATATATATTGAAACAATAAGAACACTTCTTTCCTGACAAATTTTGTTGTTATGTACGTTACATGATATACGACCGATATGTAGTTTAGCCACGTGCGTAAACTGTGTCAAATTTGGCATTTCTACAAAGAGAACAATGCCTAACACCCCCACTGTCTACAACATACCAATCGCATGGCTTTCTTAAATTTTCGCGTAGGTGTAACTATCAGAATCAGTAACTTTCTTACTGCTCGGTTTCGGCATTTCGCCTTGTAGCCATGACGTGAGCGATATAACAATTTTACAGTAAAAATTGATGTTAACAGACTGAAATCATTCAAAACTATGATTAAGTGTTTAATCCGGTCGCTGATCATTAATGAAATTGATTATTTTTAATTGACTAACAGTTTTGTGATAGCCGTGAAAAATCCATTGCACATCGACTTTACTCGGGTTAAAAACCCACCATCGAAGTGCATCGTGTATATCAATTAGGGAAGATTGCACGTGTTTAGATAATCGGGGAAAAAACTATGTATAATTATCGCCAAATCCTGTATTAAACTCGCAAAACTATCACACAATTATACTGTTTCGGGCCGATGCTCTTATTATTTATTGTTTAGAGTAGGCGGTCTTTCGCTTCGCTTACGGGTGAAGGGTAGTATAAAGCGACGCTCTGATTGGATAATGATAATTAGCGGTCGTCATATGGGCGGATACAATCTCTGCTCTTTACATCGCTAAGTAATTACTATTTGGGAATTAAGATTTTATCGGCGATGTTGACTTCTCTTTGATCAATCAGAAGAGCGAAATTGGAATATACACGGCGAAGTTTTCGCCTGAATCGCCCTTCCGGATGAGCCCTGAATTTTCTATACCTGATGTGAAACAATACACTATTGTACAGAACAACAACATTGTCTAGCGGACACATTATGGCAACTAAAAGAATGCCCATTATCATGCATGATTTTTCAGTTCAACAAAGTTTATAATAAATTAATGCACAGAATGAGACTTTAATATTTTCATAGATTTTATCAAAATGTTAACTGAGTAATTGTGTTTTGTTTTTCATCAGTTCAAATGGTTATGTTTGTATTGTTTGTTTAGAAAAACAAAATATGAACTGATGATTTATGACGCATACTATGAAAACTTGAACTATCATACCACCGCAAGACTGCTTCAGAAATGAGGAAGTTACTAGTTACTGAATACCTTACAAAAGAATTGAAAAAGAGTTATGGTTGTGGGCAATTAAAGATTGTTGTGATTCTTGTATGTTACATTTCCTTTTAATGTGTTTGACCATTGAGTTTTATTAAATTACTCTGTAATAAGTCTGGAAAGAGTTACACTTCTTGAGCACTGCATTTCCTTTCATTGCACTTGACCATTGTATGAAGTTGCATTGAATACTAATTATTAGTTTTTAAGTTATGCACCAGACAAGGAAAACAAACAAAGGGCAACAACTCTACAAATACTGAAGATGGAGTTATGGTTATTGTACAATGTACTTCCTCTCATTGTGCTTGACCATTGTATGAAGTTGTACTGAATTTCAACAACTAGTTTTCAAGTTATGCACTGGACAAAAAACAAAGTATCAAAGGGCAATAATTGTAATTTGTCCAAATAGTTATGGTTCTTGTGCACTGAAAAAAATATACTTTTCGTAAGTGGGAGCCAATCATGATTTCTTAAACCAATTAAATAATTAATTTGCTAGCTCCTGCCAGGCCGAGCCCCGAACTTCATCTCACTGCCCTTGACCATTGCATGAAGTTTCATTGAATTCCAAACATTCATTTTCAAGTTATGCACTGGACAATAAAAAGTAACAAAGGGAAAAAAAATTAAATGAGTCAAGAAAGAGTTATGGTTTCTGTGCACTGTGCTTGACCTCTCAACATACTTGACCATTTAATGAAATTGTATTGAATTCCAAGTAGTAGTTTTCAAGTTATGCTCTGAACAAGACAATGGCAATGTAACAAAGGGCAATAACTCTATAATTACTCTGGACAGAGTTATAGTTCTTGTGCACTGCACTTCCTCTTATTGTACTTGACCATTGTAAGAAGTTGTTTTGAATTCCAACCAGTAGTTTTCAAGTTATGCTCCGGAAAAGGAAAAGTAACAAAGGGCAATAATCTCTGCAATTAGTCAAGATAGAGTTATGGTTCTTGTGCACTGCACTTCCTCTCAATGTGCTTGATCATTGTATGAAGTTATATTGAATTCCAACCATTAGTCTTCAAGTTATGCTTCAGGACAAGGAAAATGCAACGGTTGGCTGGACAGTCTGTAAATTTTTGGACCATCCACAATTTTACAGATTTTTTTATGTGTAAATTTACAGAGATGAAATAAGAAAATAGGAGAAGTTGCATTAAATTTCAAAACTGCAGGTTAAAATGAATAAGGGTACATATATGAATAAATGTAACAGTATGGTAAGATTCAGAACAATTTCATGACTTTTAACAAAAATTTTACAATCATCAAACTTAAAATGAAACTCACCCCATAACCTAAATATCTGTAAATTTATGGATTGAAACATCTTTAAAATTTTAGACTATCTATAAATTTACAGACAGCCCATAAATATCATGAAATCCTAGACCTGATCAAAGCATCACAGATGCAAGACTTATCCAAGACGTGAACTCACTAACAACATTTCCTACAAAATCGAAATGTTTTTAAGGGAATTTTTTTGTTATTAAAAAATTTTTTTTAATTTGCACTAACTTTGAATTTGGGGTTTGAATTCACCGTAAAGAGTAGTTTAATTTTTAAAGGGCTCAAGATTATTTCTCACTACGTAGGTATTTAGTTTTAAAAATATATTTTCTTTTGAATTTTTAACTTGTTCAAATGCTTGCATTTAATTAACCAATCACTTGAGGGCACTTTGTGACAGCCATTTGTTTATTAGTTGTAAAAGGAATTTAATTAAAGTAGCCCCGGGTTCTATGATATCACTGTACTTAAAGTGTATCGGAAAATATTCAAATATAATTATCATACATGAATGAGATATTGCCTGGGCAATTTTTCAAAAATAAATGTAATGCAGGCTTTTTCAAAAAATATATTGCGTTTGCAATTATTTTTTGGGGTTTTTACATAGCAAATGTGCCCCAAAAGTTTTTTATGATAGCATTACCCAAAATATAGATAAAGACATTTTTATACCTTGAACTCCGTAAAGTAAACAGGCTGATTATACAAAATTAAAATTAAATGTCTCTACAGTAACATCTCACTAGTTAAATTGAAATTAAACACTTTTTACAAACAGATTTATCAATATTAATTACATTTTTAATCAATATGTAACTTTTAAGTACTAATGTAATGGTGTAGTTTATAATCTTAACCAATTATACATGCAATTTTAATACTGTCTTATTTTTATAAATGATATTGGGTCTGTTTAATATCAATAAACAAGAGGGCCATGATGGCCCGAGGTCGCTCACCATCATGGCCCGGAGGTCGCTCACCTGTATATAGGCCCCCAAGCTGGGCCAGTTTAAACCCAAGGGCTTTTATTTGAACAAACTTGGAATTTAGACACCTATTAGAAGATGTTTCATGATGTTAAGTTTTTGCTATACAAATATAAGAAAAACAATGACCTTCTCCCCCCCCTCCCCCGGCAGAGTTAATTTTAACCCAAGGGCTTTTATTTGAACAAACTTGGTAGACACCCATAAGAAGATGTTTCATGCTGAAGATCTAAGCTCTAGCTCATTGGGTTTTTTAAAAGAAGATTTTTTAAGTTTTTACTATACACATAGTTAAAAACAATGACACCCCTGGGGCGGGGCCAATTTTGGCCCCAGGGCTTTTATTTGAATAAACTTAGTAATAGGACTGCAACGATACACCAAATGTTCGATTCGATTTCGATTTTAGACACTCCGATTCGATTTTTTTGATTCGATACATTTCTGATTACTAATTTATCTTTGGTATATAATTCTGCTTGTCTGCTCAAAAAGTGAGTGGCCTTCAACCTAGTGCTTGGCTTTTTTGTTGTAATAAAACTATTATATAAACTTATTTGACTT
Source organism: Ruditapes philippinarum (assembly GCF_026571515.1). Taxonomy (NCBI): domain Eukaryota; kingdom Metazoa; phylum Mollusca; class Bivalvia; order Venerida; family Veneridae; genus Ruditapes; species Ruditapes philippinarum. Next base: position 443,082 of record NW_026860272.1, read on the forward strand.
AATAATTGTGTTTATGAGAATAAAAAGCTCTTGTCTATTTGGAAAATAATTTTAATCAGGCAAATAATCATTAATCTCAGTAACATGACTATCACAGATACCTTCTGCTGACTTGGAATATAACAAAGTATGTTTCTTGTAAAGTAAATAATTATGAACCAAACAAGTCCACATCCTGTTTTCATTTCATATGTTGCATTAAATTAGACGTACCACCGGACTTTGGATATGACACGTCCGTAAAGCATATTTTGCAAGTAGCTTTATCCTTGTCCTGGCCTTCCCGAAACTCAAAGTGTTCCAAGACCTTTGATTTTAATTTTTTAGGGGGATTTTTTAATTTTATTACTTTTGGGTGGGGAATCGAATCGAAAACGTTACAGTTGGTATCGGGAATCGAATCGGTGCTCATAAAACCAGTTTTCGACCCCAGGGCTTTTATTTGAACAAACTTGGTAGACACACACTATAAGATGTTTCATGCTAAATATCTTAGCTCTAGCTTTTTGGGTTCTTTAAAAGATTTTTCAAGTTTTTACTATATGCATATAGGGAAAATCAATGACCCCCTGGGGCGGGGCCAGTTTTGACCCAAGGGCTTTTATTTGAACAAACTTGGTAGACACACACTATAAGATGTTTCATGCTAAATATCTTAGCTCTAGCTCTTTGGGTTCTTTAAAAGAAGATTTTTTAAGTTTTTACTATATGCATATAGGAAAAATCAATGACCCCCTGGGACGGGGCCAATTGTGACCCCAAGGCTTTTATTTGAACAAACTTGGTAGACACTCATAAGAAAATGTTTCATGCCAAATATTTAAGCTCTAGCTCTTTGGGTTCTTTAAAAGGAGATATTTAAAGTTTTTTCTTTCAGTTGCCATGGCAACCAGAGTTCTGCATGGAATTAAATTTTTTGAACAATTTTTAAAGGTTACCACCAAAGGAACACTCTTGTGAAGTTTGGATGAAATTGGCTCAGAGGTTTATGAGATGTCATTTGAAGCAAAAGTTTACGGACGGCCAACGGATAGAAGGACGCCGGACGAAAAGCGATCACAAAAGCTCACCCTGTCACTTTGTGACAGGTGAGCTAAAAATATAATTAAACCCTAAGTATAGTACTATCCTGCTTTTCAACAAAATAATTTGGTATGATATGTTCATATATCCGAATTATGCAAAGACTGTCCACAGTGACTCCCTGTCTATAATGACCTTTTTACTTTTCTCCCAGGCCATCCTTAAAAAAATGTCTGTTTGCAGTAACCCGACCCAGAATTTTCATGGTGAGTAGGTAAGTCGTTTTTTTTTTTTTATTGAACTGTACACCCAAATAAACATGGAATTTCAAAATGCTGGACAATATATGCTTTGATAATCTGGTAACAATTAATAAATTGATAACTGAATTCTAATTCAATAAGACCTAGTACATTTTATTCCTTCTATTAATCTTTATTTTGTTGTCGGTCGCGTTACTGCAAACAAACATTTTTTTCATGATTGCCCCATCTAAGGTCACTGTAAACAGTTTTTACTCTAGAAAATTTAATAACCTTTCAAATGATATATAATACTTGGTATACATCATCCCTGTTTTTATTGTAAAATCAGACTCTTGTAATGCATCAGTTTTTTTCAAAATTAAGTAGTTAAGTAAACAAGTATACATTTAAGCAAGTAAAAACATTTTTACCATAGTAGGCACTATAGTGTTGTAAAAAAATTGTGATGAAAAAAACTGTAAAGTCCGTCCCCCTCTCATAAAATATCCAATTATAAAACAATACTCATATAAAACAATTTTTCTGGTACTTAATGATAGTTTTACTATGAAAATGTTACAAAAATTGCCAATTTTTATGTTTATGAGAATAAAATACAGTAGTGTAAAAGTTGTCTGTAACATCTGTCCCCGTTACATCCGTCCCCTGATATAAGTTGCTTATAAAATCTCACGTAAACAGTAACTGACACTAAAACACCAAAGTTACAATAAACAAGAGGGCCATGATGCCCTGAGTCGCTCACCAGAAACAACTGCTTTTCAGTGTTGGAATGTAATATATATTCTCACATTAAACTTGAGCATAGAATATGTTTAAACAATAATATGAAGAAATGCCATGACCTGGGGCATTTAAGCTTTAGCTTAAACTAGGGCCAATCAAATTAATAAGAGCAAACATTATAAAACACTTCCTAAGAATGCTACAAAGTTCGGTGATCATCTAACAATTATTTCAGTAGGAAATGATGTTCGAAGGTTTTTTCTATTTTAAGCTTTAGTGGCTCCTAAAAGGGGCTAATCAAATGAATTTAAGCAAACTTGATAAAAGAGTACCCAAGAATGCTACAGACAAAGTTTGGTGATCATCCATCAATTGGTTCTGAAGAAGGAGATGTTTAAAGGTTTTTCTATTCTTAGCTTTAGCGCCCCCTAAAAGGGACCAATTAAATTAATGTGAGCAAACTTGATAAAAGATTACCCAAGAATGCTACAGACAAAGTTTGGTGATCATCCATCAATTATTTCTGTAGAAAAAGACATTCAAGGTATTTCTATTTTTAGCTTTTGCAGCCCCTAAAAGAGGCCAATCAACCTAATATTAGCAAAATTGATAAAAAACTACTAAAGAATGCTACAGACAAAGTTTAGTGATCATCCATCAATTTGTTCTCTAGAAATAGACATTTAACTGTATTTCTATTCTTAGCATTAGTGGCCCCTAAAAGGGGCCAATCAAATTAATGTGAGCAAACTTGATAAAACACTACCCTAGAATGCTGTCGACAAAATTTGGTGATCATCAACCAATTAGTTCCGTAGAAGAAGACCTTTAAAGATTTTTCTATTTTTGCCCTAGAGACCTCTTAAAAGGGCAAATCAAAATAATATTAGCAAACATGATAAAAGACTTTGCAACAATGCTACAGACAAAGTTTGGTGATCATCAATCAATTAGTTCTCTAGAAATAGATATTAAACAGTTTTTATATTTTTAGCTTTAGTGGCCCCTAAAAGGGGCCAATCAAATAAAAATGAGCAAACTTGATAAAACACTACCCATGAATGCTGTCGACAAAATTTGGTGATCCTCCATCAATTAGCTCTGTAGGAGAAGATGTTTAAAGGTTTTTCTATTTTTAGCCCTAGAAACCCCTAAAATGGGCCAATCAAAATAAGCAAACTTGCTAAAAGACTACCCAAGAATGCTACAGACAAAGTATGGTGATCATCCATCAATTAGTTCTGTAGAATTAGACGTTTTAAGGTTTTTCTATTTTTAGCTCTAGCTGCCCCTACAAGGGGCCAATCAAATTCAAATGAGCAAACTTGATAAAACACTACCAAAGAATGCTACAGTTTGGTGATCATCCTGTAGAGGAAGAGGTTTAAACTTATTTCTATTTTTAGCCCTAGGTTTTAAAGGAAATCTCCAGCTGTGCTATTATCGTAAAGATATTATTGATAGTTCAAAAGTAAATTCAGAAAGGTTTTTCCGAGTCTTAACATATTTAAATGTATTTTAATACAAGAGCTGTCAGAAGGACAGCGCGCTCGACTTTTTTAGTGCTTGCCTATAAAACAAAACTTTGACAGTTAAGGGCACACAAGACTTTAACTAGGAATTTCTAAGTACAAATCAAGAAACATTTTCACAGAGTTATCTTCTCTTGCTTACAGATAGGTCTCATGATGGCACATAAGAACTCCAACTTCCAAAGTAATATCTCAAATGGTTAAGTCAACAAGTGGACAAGAATGAAAATCTTAACTGAGTTTCTAAGTCAAAAAAGGGCCATAATTCAAATAAAATCCTTAACAGAATTACCTTCTCCTGCCCATGTTTTGGGACCATGATGGTAAACAAGTATTCCAACTTTCAAATTAATATCTCAAACAGTTCAGTCAAAAAGTGGACTGGTACTAAAAAACTTAACCAAGATTCTAAGTCGATAAAAGCCTTAATTTTTAAAACAAATCCTTGACAGAGTTACCTTCTCTTGCGTACAGATGGGGGTAATGATGTGAAATAGCATTAAAAGTTTCAAAGCAATATCTCAAAGGGTTAAGGCAATAAGTGGATTTTACCCATATTCAATGTATTTTCTAAGTCAAAAAGGGGCATAATTCTGTCAAAAACCTTGACAGAGTTATGTCCTCTTGTCTGTTGATGAAGGTCGTGATGGTAAACAAGTATGGTCAGTTTCAAAGCAATACCTCCAATGGTTTTGAAATAAAGTGAGGTGGTACAAAAACTTAACCAAGCTCAATACACTTTCTAAGTCAAAAAAGGGCCATAATTCTGTCAAAAACCTTGACAGAGTTATGTACTCTTGTCTGTAGATGGAGGTTATGATGGTGAACAAGTATGGTAAGTTTCAAAGCCATACTTGTAATACTTCTGAAATAAAGTGGGGTGGTACGAAAAACTTAACCAAGGTGTGACGCCAACGCTAACGCCGACGCCGACGCCGGGGCGAGTAGGATAGCTCCCCTTTTCATAGAAAAGTCGAGCTAAAAATGGGAATGGTATTTGAAATTGAGGGGCATGGGTTCAAACCCCAGAAGGGGCATCTTTTTTTTTTCCTTTAAACATTATTTATGAATCTCTCTGATCCCTTATGGAAGAAAAATTGAAGAAATAAGGGTTTGATTTAAATTATTTAATTTTTGAAAGTATTTATTTGCTAAATAATGCCAAAATTATAGCAAATATGATACCAGATATTTTCAAAGTTTAATAAAATAAAAACTACTCAGTAAATGTATTTTATATTTTGCATGATCAACCAATATACCTTTAAAGAAATTGAGGCACACTTTGAAAACAGCACCTCATCATGGTAAATTTTAGGATTATTTTGAATAAGACATTTTAGATTGGGAAATGGTAAAATTAGTGTTAAAAGTGGGTGGGGTAGGGTAACATTTTTATCCATATGAAGAACATTTTGTTTAGAAACAAAAATATGGCTTGTGTAATTTGTTACCTGAATCTAATTATTTGTTTTTTAACAATGGGCAATAGAAAAACATTTTTTACAATGATTACATAACAGATTATTTAGAGTTTCCTCATTTCTGAAAATTGGCCCTTCTAATGGCAAAGTTTAAGTTAAGAAATATATCCGTAACTCATAAACCACATGGTAAATTTTATTTAAATTTTGCATACAGGTGACCTTGAAGACATATAATTGCCCTATGTTGTCAATTTATAAGTTCCTTATGGTTCCCATACCCATGGTCTACCTTAAGTTGACATTCCAAACAAGTGCAGCACTAATTATAAAATGTTTACAATTAATTGACAGTATACACATGGTAAGCCTTATCCCTAAAACAATGTGAAATTTTACATGTTCCACAGAATTACAGTCAACCCGGCCCCAAGTCAACCCGTCCCCAAGTCAGCCCGGCCCCAAATTGGTCAACCCGGCCCCAAAACAATTTTATTTCTGGTCAACCCGGCCCCATTTTTTTTATTATTTATTTTGCTTTAAAATGTAAACACTTATCAAGAAATAAGATAAAAATTAACAACAAAAACAAAAGTTCAATGAGACGATAGAAGCAGCAGATTTCACGACATCGATTGCGGCAACCTCTTTAGCCTGTAAAAAAGTTTGTAACCATTTATAAGAATCACACAAAATAATATAAAAAATAATTTTCATACATTCAATTGCATACTTTTTTATTTATGACATAAAGTGATTAAACACAAAACACTATCAATTTTCCAAACACTTAGTAATATTCCAATACTTTTTTTCCACAGTAAATATTCTTTGAAAATAAGTTAATAAAAAACGAAACAAATATTAATTATAATAATGAACGTATTCAATAAAAACATTCAAATTCATTGAAAAAATATTGTTGGAAACTATGTTTATACAAACCTTTTAACTCGAAATTCTATGCATTTCTTCCTAATTATTGCATTAACACTCACGGAACCATTTTTAATTTACAACGAATAAAGACATGAAAGATACTACCAACTTATTAAAAGAATTTGTTTTCACAGCTATACCTTTTTTGTTAATTGATTGCTTTAAACTGTTTTGATTATCACATCTGAATTAATGTTGATGTACATATAATTGTTGATGTTATATAATAATTCATCAATATTGCGTATAAAAGACTTAATCGGCGCAATTTAATTTACCGACACTTTTTGTTACTATTGTTCTATAGTTAATAATCTTCAATTAATAATAAATCATTTTTATTCCATCATACAACAAAATGACTTAAAAAGTTTTCTTTGAAAAATATATATTTTGGGGCCGGAATGACCAATTTTGGGGCCGCACTGACCAATTTTGGGGCCGGGTTGACCAAATAAAAATACCGTGGGGCCGGATTGACCAATTTTGGGGCCGGGTTGACCAATTTTGGGGCCGGGTTGACTTAGGGCCGGGTTGACTTGGGGCCGGGTTGACTTGTACCGTGTTCCACATTGTTTCCCAAATGAACATATAGTAGGCTTTTCACCTTTCTATACTTATAACTTTGATAGTGGAAAATTTTTATTTTATAATAATTTTATCAGTGGTTTTGTATTTGGTACCTTATAGTTAGCCGGAAAGTGTTGAATTTTTTTTTTCATTGTTGTAATAGGGGTCCAGGGGCAAATAGGTAGGGGTGTCAAAACACTGATACTGCCACCTGTGCCACCTGTGCATTTATGAAAGAGAAGAATTCTTTAACCTTTTACCCCAGGAGCATGTAAAAGTTTGAATCTTAAATGCGTACTATTTAAATTAAATTCCTTTTGTTTTTACTTTACGCTAGTTTCAATTATTGTTATTTCTTGGGCACAGCCATTTTGTCATTTATGCTGAAGTTAATCTGGTACGGCTTTATTCATTGGTTATATCTTTCCATTTTTATCCGATGTTTAATTGTTTACTTGGTCATGTGATTTTTGCACTTATATTTACTATATAAGCTTGTGCATTTCTTTATTTTGTTAGCTAGGTGTATCGACCTACCGGTACTCCTTCGAAGCCTTAGTGCTTCAATTTTAATTTGAGAATCTATTTCTCTTTATCTTATTTATGCTTATTGCAAAATCGTTCTATTATTATTTAAATATTGTAGGGCAATTCTTTCAATAAAGGAAGTGGCTAGCCGTACGGGCCTGTACGGCTAGCCAAAAATTCTAGCCGTATGTGAGTCACGTACAACTAGCCTGGACACACTGTATTGGCTAGCCGTACAGCACTTTTCAAAATTATATGGAAGTCGAAAATGCCCTTGTGTGTTCACTTTAATAAAGATGCTCCGCAATTTTGCAAAAAAAAATGAAAACGAGTAAGCGTTGTATAATCTATCTTAATACAAGAACCGGTTGAACCGGGTGATGCTCCCCGAGAAGGTTCTGGACACAGGAAAGTATAAAAAAAATGAACAAAGGGCAATAACTCCAAAATTACACCAGGCTTTGTTTAGGTTCTTGAAGCGTTGCAGTTCTATCCAATTATATCTAGCTACCTACAAAGTTTCATGTTGATATCTCTAATAGTTTTAAAGTAATGTCCAGGACAAAAGTCAAAGGTAAAAATAAACAAAGGGCAATTACTTCAAAATAAGGCAAGGCAGAGTAATGATTCTTAAGCACTGCACTTCCATCCAATGAGACCTATCTATCTACAAAGTTTCATGTTGATATCTCTTATAATTTTAGAATAATGTCCCAGACAAAGTTCAAAGTGTCAAAATGAACAAAGGGCAATAACTACAAAAGAAGGCAAGACAGTGTTACAGTTCTTGTGCACTGCAAACTTACTCAATGAGATCTATCTACCTACAAAGTTTCATGTTGATATCTCTTATACATTAAGAAATATGTCCCGGACAAAGTTCAAAGTGTAAAAAATAAACAAAGGGGGATAATTCAAAAATTAGGCAAGGCAGAGTTAAGGTTCTTGTTCACTGCACACCTACTCAATAAGATCTATATACCTACAAAGTTTCATGTTGATACCTCTTATACTTTTAGAGTTATGTCCCGGACAAAGTTCAAAGTGTAAAATAAACAAAGAGGGATAATTCAAAAATTAGACAAGGCAGAGTTACGGTTCTTGTGCACTGCATACCTACTCAATGAGAACTATCTACCTACAAAGTTTCATGTTGATACCTCTTATACTTTTAGAGTTATGTCCCGGACAAATTTCAAAGTGTAAAATAAACAAAGGGGGATAATTCAAAAATTAGGCAAGGCAGAGTTACAGTTCTTGTGCACTGCACACCTACTCAATAAGATCTATTTACCTACAAAGTTTCATGTTGATACCTCTTATACTTTTAGAGTTATGTCCTGGACAAAGTTCAAAGTGTAAAATAAACAAAGGGGGATAATTCAAAAATTAGGCAAGGCAGAGTTACGGTTCTTGTGCACTGCACTTCTACTCAATGAGATCTATCTACCTACAAAGTTTCATGTTGATACCTCTTATACTTTTAGAGTTATGTCCCGGACAAAGTTTAAAAGTGTAAAATAAACAAAGGGGGGTAATTCAAAAATTAGGCAAGGCAGAGTTACGGTTCTTGTGCACTGCACACCTACTCAATGAGATCTATCTACCTACAAAGTTTCATGTTGATACCTCTTATTCTTTTAGAGTTATGTCCCGGACAAAGTTCAAAGTGTAAAATAAACAAAGGGGGATAATTCAAAAATTAGGCAAGGCAGAGTTACGGTTCTTGTGCACTGCACTTCTACTCAATGAGATCTATCTACCTACAAAGTTTCATGTTGATACCTCTTATACTTTTAGAGTTATGTCCCGGACAAAGTTCAAAGTGTAAAAATAAACAAAGGGGAATAATTCAAAAATTAGGCAAGGCAGAGTTACGGTTCTTGTGCACTGCACACCTACTCAATGAGATCTATCTACCTACAATGTTTCATGTTAATACCTCTTGTTGTTTCAAAGTTATGTCCCGGACAAGAAAAGGGGACGGACGGACAGACGGAAAGACGGACGGACAAGGCGGCGACTATATGCTCCCCCGAAATTTTTTCGGGGAGCATAAAAATTAAGTGTCAGAGTTGCATGTTATAACGTCCTTAATTTTCATGCTTATGATTTGTATGGAAGATGAATTGTTAAATCTGTTAATTAAGCACATGGATCGAATAAATAATGATCGGAGGGGAATAAATAAATAAATAAAAAGAATATTAAAAAAAAAACGTATAAAAGGAAAATAATTTAATAATGCAAACTTTCCTTAATGATGGACGATGAACAAACTTCTATACCGTCGGTATTTTTTTTTTTTTTTCAATTTGAAAATTTAACTTAACGAAACAAAAAATAATTATTATCAAAATTTTGTAAACTATTTCAATTGATGTTATTTAACAGCAACCAAATGCTATTTTTTCTCGACGTCTTGTGATGACAAAGTACGTACATTCTTTACTGTAGCCAACACGTCAATTAATCTCTAAAAAGTAAACATTCTTGACTAAAATCCTCGCTTAAATTCATAACTAACATATGCACTTTCCCCTTCCATATATTTTTGAAAAGTGCCGTACGGCTAGCCAATACAGTGTGTCCTGGCTAGTCGTATGTGACTCAAGTACGACTCACATACGGCTAGAACTTATATATTTATCGTAATCCTAATTAGAAAACATAGGGTCTATATATCTATATAATTATATATAGGGGATATTTGATTCATTCACACAATTAAATGTTTTTCTTTTCTTTTTCTTTTTTTTTGGTTATAGTCAAAACTGATTTCAAAGTGCTGCAATTTCTCAATGAATTGAGATAGAGTAAAAGGCTTTTCAGCATCGGTTAATTATTAGTTACCCTAAGAGTAAGATTGACCTGAGGCCATTTTTAACCCGTCACACATTCTTGGCCATAATGGGGAACCGCTCCAAAAACATGGTAAATTTTTTTAACAACATTTCTCAAAAGAAAAACCAGTGGTTACGGCCTAAATCATTCATTTTTTCACTGTTTGAAGTCTCAAAATGGGGGGATGGGGCAAAAAACCGTCGAAACACACTTATATGAGGGAAAAGGTTACCAAAATATCATGCAAAACTTTGGAATTACCCAAAAACTAGATTTTTCATGTTAACAAATGCCCAAACACTGAATTTTGGTGAAAATTTGTTGTTTTTTAACATCTTTACTTTTTTAATTAATCAAAATAGTCGCGAAAACATATGGCAAGGAAACACATTGCCGTAACTTTCATAATATAGCAAACCTTTTGGTATTGAAAGTGCAATATACAAAATGTGCAATTGCTTTCCTTAATTCATTAATTGTAAAAACTTATTCCCTACAAAAACTGCAAGATTATGGATTTCTGGAAAACTGCAGCCTACTCAAGCTACAGTTGTTTAGGCAGTAGCGGATTTTAGGGTATAGCGGATAACATGGCAGTAACAATGCTCCTTTCCATCAAATATGCCTTTTTCAAAATAATACAATTATACCATCAAAAACAGTGATATATTTGCCATCCGTGGCTAATTTTGTTTTATTTATTTCAAATTGCACAGCGAGTTTTTCTTACATAAATCAGAACGAGGTAACCGGATGTTGTCACCGTCAGACTGTTTATAAGCGCTTCCAAAAGAAATAAACAAAAAACTATTGATCAACACCAAGTAAAGTAATGAAATATTGACATGATTTGGTGTAAAAATCATTTGTTTATAATTTTGCAAAAGCTTTTACAGATATAACGCCTACTGACACTAAAAATTATTGAAAATGAATAGCAAGTGCTTCTGTCAGTAACGGATTTTACATCTGGGGGTGGTCTCAAAATTTATTTTATGTGTCAAAACGCCGTCAAAAGTGGATTAAAAATAGACTTTAACAAAAAATTATCCCAGTTTTAATGGTATAATATTATTTATTCTATCTTTTTATAATTTAAACTCAGTTGTATTGATACTTTGAATATACCATCATTATTAACTCTTCTTTCAGCTAGATTATAAGATTAATAATATTGCTTTAATGTAAAACAGACCTCTTTTTCATTGAACTTTGTTGTTTCATTTTTCATACTTAATACACATGCTCAGCTCAAGTTTATTGCAATTTCTTTTGTAATTTATGTATTCAGAATATATAGTTTACTTTTTAATTCATCTATACAGATCTTAGGAAATATTGTTTTTATTTGTTAAATTGCGACATATTATACAGTTATCATTGCTTGTATACTGTGATGTTACAAAATAAATAAATAATTTTTAAATAAATAAAGCTATTTACTATGGTTGATACAGTTATAGATTTTTTAAAGAAATAACTATGGTAAACTAGCTATAGCTATGTTCAAACTATTACATGTCACAGTTGCATCATAAGTTGTTGACCAGATATTTATTTATATATTTATTGAAATATAAAAATTTGAAAGATTACTATCAAATGTAACATTTTTCATTCCAGTAACCCCAAAACATGTTTCTGTGACATGTACTTTGTAAATACTAAATTTAGAACGTTTTGAGACTCGCCCTCATTGACCTTCACCTACCTATCCCATACTCCCAAAGCTATCCACTACTACCTGAACTATATGCCGAACATAAACAAAGAGTACTACATGTAATGTCAAAGATACTGCTAAAAATATTTTATTTTAAAAAGGGAAGTAGTTTGACTTCTGAATGGCATCAATTTGATTTTCTGAATATTATTATTAAAGACATAAGCAGCGCCGATCTCCTTAGCTATCCGCTACTGCCTAAACAACTGTATAGTAACGCCAAGACAGTAAAATAGCAGCAATGACAATTTTTAAGCAAAAAGAGGCGACAGAAAAATGTATGATAAAGTTGTTTTTTTTTCTTAATTATTTTTTTTTCTGTGTTATTTTAATTATGTTACATCTTCCTTAATTTTTGTAGGTTCATTCATGGTCTTTCAAAGTAGAATTTTAATGGGAAAGACTTTAAAATATTTGTTCAATGCAGAGATCTATATAACAGAGATAAGCAGCTCCAATACTTTATATACTCTGGACATTGAACTATCACTCATGCTTATCAGAAAGTGAAAACTAAGAAATTTTGAAGCAAATAAAACTTAATAGATGTACATTTGATCCTTATATATTATACACCATATGAAAGGTAACCTTTTTATCCATAGGCCTACAGCACTTAGCTCGTGTTAAATTATCGTCGATATTTGAAACATTTCTTGACTTTCACTAAGAAAAACATGGTAGAACATACCCATTGAGCCCCTATCATTTATTCAAATGGGAATTGTAAATGTTTTTTACTGCCGCCATAGACAAATATATTAATAAGCTTTCAGAAAATGTATTATTTTACTGATTTTGATACCTGGTGAATATGTTTTACTTGCTACAATTGAGTTCTAAGTTAAACAAGCAGGCTTAATATCTTAAGTCTAGACTGGCTAGGAAGTTGCATATCTCAGTTATTTACTGTATGTCTCTGTTCAAGTATCAATCAAAGTGTTTTTAATTTTGATCACATCAGCATTATTAAATTGAAAACAAAAATCAGAAGACAAAAAAGAAAATATTCGCAATTTATAGCTACATGTATTTAAAAGATATTTGAAACTAAGCTACATTTAACAAAAAATCGTAACCTACAATTACTTCTTGTTCATATTTTATTCTAGCAAAAGTCACTCCTTGCTGTGTAACGTACATGTTGTCCAAAATAGCTGACCCTTTTCTGTTCTAGTGTGTCTTAAAGTGCAACTGTATTATCCGGTAATTGGTCATAAATTCAGTGATCCTAATGCCTACTTTGGTAAAATTGTGTTTTAAATAAAACCTGAAACGAATTTAGGGCCTACTGCTACAGGTAAAAAGTTAATTGAAATAATAAGTTTGAATTGTTCAAGACAATTGAAGGCACCGGTCGGTTTTATCATGAACTTTATAATTGTCAATTCTAGTTTTTGATTTTATGACGTGGGAAGTGCATATTTCTCACAAATTAAGATAATGACACAAGTTTTCCTTTTTGGAGTTCTTCAAGTGCAGAACAAAAGCCAGACAAAAGACTTTTTTTGCTAGAAAATAGAGTGAGGTAAACAATTTTGAGATGTGTGAACAGAAATAGATTTATACCAGATGTTATCAACGAAATCTGCATACCACATATATAATACTTACAATACAATAAATACACTTTGAACAGACAAAATGAATATTTATTTTTAATCAGGCAATATTTTTTTCTTTGATATGATATGCCAGTTTATAACACAGATCATTTGTACATTTACATTTATTTATCAATTATCTGCTAAAATAAATCAGAACTCTTCGGCACAACGATCAATTATTTCACTACCGTTCATTTTTTGGCGAAGTAGTGTTAGTATATTCACTAAGCTGCTATAAGGATACTTCTATAACATCTGAAGTTAACAAAACATCACTATTAGTGTTCCTTAAGCAACTCACCTTACTTTAAAAATTTTTCAAACTTTCGGGTCGTGTAATATTTAATGCATCTGGGGGATCAACCTTCTTCTAGATTTTTTGTTTGACACGTTGTTTTTTTATTAAAGAAATAGTATGTGTCTGCATTACTGAAACAAAAAAAATATTGATGTTCTTTTGCCTACTTAAAATCAACTTGTAGCTAAAAGTTCTTTTCGATCAATTTGTTACCGTGGATCCGACGTAAACAACATGGCGTCTAATTGAATGACAGGTGCTCTCGAGGGTGTTGATCGGATTGTTTATATTATGTATGTTTATCAATTAGTAGAATGCATTTATTATCATATAAAATGCTAATCAAGTTGAATCAATGTTTTGTTTTTTGTTGACAAGTTGCAACTTTCGTTGAGGTACTGTTTAACAGGAAGTAAATCTAAAGTTGTTTTTTTCATTTTAACCTGTGTTTACAAGTTTTTTAAGATGAGTATTTTGTAGATTGTATCAAAATTTACAGTTGTCTTCTCTATATAATGAACTACACAAATAAGAGGAAAATATATTATGAACCTTGTAAAAAGGACATTTCATCTGATTAAAATTGATTACTGAAAACTTCTGAGAAGTTATAAAATTTATTTAAATAATTTTATGGGATGATCGAATACTGTATAATTATTGATTAAATACACAGGGTATAACTGCTTTATATTGTTAATCATTTATAAAATTTTATATGAAGAATTATAAGTTTAGATACTTATTTTACAAGCTATTCATTTTAAACAATCTTGATTTTTCTTTTCTGTTCTAAATGAATCAAAATGTATTAATACTTTTTGGCTTATTCTAAGACGATTTCGAGACGTTTCGGCCCCAAGACATATCGGCCCCAAATTACCCAAGACGTTTCGGTCCCAGACGTTTCGGCCCTTTACCAAATCGGCCCAGAATAAGTACTGTGTTTTAAACTTAAAAATTAAAATTTCATAGTTATAATAATCATAAATGACAATTTTCATGAAGTGGAACGCCAATTTCCAAGTACCTTGAAAGATTTACGATACCTATTTACGATAAATTATTTTACGTAAGATTAAATCTTTACCAAAACCATCAACGATTAGATACTTGTTGCATTTAATGTTAACTTCAATGTTTATAAATATCTCACAATAAATAGCTACTCGTAATTATTTCCTTGATATTGAAAAATCTAACACATTTAATTATCAGGTAAGGAAAGTTAGTTGTTCATGCAAGTAAAAACTGAAACATTCAGTCATGTAATATTACAATGAAAAGAAAACAGAAGCCTTAAAATCTAAATCGAAACATTCGGTCATGTAATATTACAATGAAAAGAAAACAGAAGCCATAATATATTATCTATACTTCTTTTATCACTGTCAAACATTGTTTGATTAAACTAATTAATAAATATATAGCAGGTACATAGCATTTATAATTTGGTTTCTGTCTTTCAATCACTTTTATAACATCTAATATCTATCATTATCTAATAACAATAATATTAAATAAAAAATATTATCAGGAGATTATAGCAAACCGTTTTTTTTAAAAATCTTTTGAAGTTTTCTCTGATATTACTTACATAAAGCTATAAACAGATAATTAGTTACACCTTGAAAAAAATACGTATAGTTTAATTAAGATAAAAAAAATTATGTTTTCTAAGGAATAATTGTAAGTAACTTTCTTAATCAATTAATAATGGTTTGTTTTATAAATTAAGGATTAACCTGCCTTTATTGTTTGTTACACCTTTAAAAACATAAACGTATATCTAAATAGTTCCAGAGATCAAAAGATAATAAATAATTATTTAAAGAATTAAAGTGTCATAATTGTTTAATTGTAATTAAATTAATTGTTGTTAATTAATTTAATTAATTGTCTGTACTATATAGTAGGGCCGAAACGTCTCGCGGAAAAGGGCCGAAATGTCCAGGGGCCGATTTTCCCACTGGGGCCGATTTGGTTTGGGGCCGAAACGTCCTGTTTGCTCTAAGATACATGTACTTTTTTTTGAGTCTGGATCTTGGTTATAGTATCCCCCACAAGTATAAATTTATAGTATCCCCTGCAAGTACCCCATCCCCTCTCATCACAATGTAATTTACATTAACGTATTTTAACATACCTATTTTATACCAGAATTTATAAAATAAATGTCATATATGACTTGACAGACATGTAAACATGTTTCACCACTACGTGTACATGTATAGGCATTGTCAATTATCTTGATTGTTTTTGCCATTGATCATTGACCTAACTTTATTAGATAAGTATACTTTTAAGTAAATATTGGCAACCATGCACTATAATGTCACTTCAGCTAAATTTATAAATCAGTAACTTATATAATGTTGTATAAAGAGAAAAAGCATATTGTCGGTGTATATATTATACATGTAGATTAGAATAAATCTACTAGCTATTTTATTGTATTTTTTCTTGCAGTTGAAAATTTTACGATAAGTTACTTTGACATATGATTTATTTAAGATATTTTTCAAAAGTTTATACTGCTTGATACTTGTGATACTTTTATATTCATCTCTGATTTACACCTAAGTCTCTTCTCAGGCGTTGGTTCCAATCCCACCACCGCCACCAATATAGAACTGTTGCGATTGATTATAAAGTGATTGACAATACAAACAATTGACTTACCTTGTATGTTTGAATTGTTGCCAAGCTAGGAATTGCCTCATTTTTTAGTTATATATTATACACTAATATGGCGCCCAACTGTTAAGCCTAACACACTAGTTTTGGTTTGCCTGGCATCATCTGTCAACTTTTGTAACCTGAGTACCATACGGTTCTACATATTTTTTAAACGTTTATACTGCTTGAACAGGTGATATTATTACCCTTCCAGATTTTTGCCGCCTTTTTGATTAGATATAGATCACCCGAAAGAAATTGATATTACCGAGCCAGAGTGAGAAGGGTAATATACACACTAAATTTCCCTGTTGGGTACCCCACGTTGTAAA
This sequence comes from Ruditapes philippinarum, assembly GCF_026571515.1. Taxonomy (NCBI): domain Eukaryota; kingdom Metazoa; phylum Mollusca; class Bivalvia; order Venerida; family Veneridae; genus Ruditapes; species Ruditapes philippinarum. The sequence continues at coordinate 459,573 of NW_026860272.1, forward strand.
CAACATGCGCTGAGGTGATGCCTGTATATAGGTTCGATTTTACGCGGTGTAAATTCCGATTTACAAGCACTTTTTAACTGTCAACTGATAAATATTAACCAAAGTAGAGTAATGATACGTACTCTCACCAGTATTGAAAACAAATATGACCTCACGAAAGCTTGATATTAATCACAAAAAAGTGAGTTCAATAGACTACTCCTTTTCTCTTGTTTTACATTCGTTAGGTAAGGGAAAAATACGTCCTGTATTTATGTGACGTCATGTTGTGATGAAGGGGTACCCTAAAGGGAATCTTATTTGGACGTTTCATTTGAAACAGCAATGACTTTTTAAAAAATCGTCTAAACTCAGCAGGGGAAGGGTAATATAATTATTATTTTGGTTTTATAGTGATATATGTGGATATATTACCTGCCAAGATAAAATATCACCCTCTCCTAACGGCTCGGGTGATATAAAATCTTAGCAGGTAATATATCCACATATATTACTCCAAAACCAAAATTACATATACTGTTATATTTATCTCATTATACAGATATCATGTGATACTTTTATATTTATCTCATTATACAGACATCATGAAGATGGAAGATGATCAGCTTCAGCAAAAGCTTTTCAAAATAGGTCAGCTTTCAGGGGAGGGCTCAAAGTATCACTATGGAGACGACCTAGAAAATGCTGTGGAGTGCTATAAAGAAGCATATAAACTAGCAAGGGAGATTAACGATGATAAAACTGAAAGAACATGTGCATTTAATCTTGGGGCTGAGTACATCGCCCTTGGAGAATACAAGGAAGGGCTAGACTATTTACATAAAGCTGTACCACCTAAAGACCTTTCAGATGAACGTGCAACTGGGGATTTGTATTTTAATATGGGACTTGGCTATGAAGGAATGGAATTGGAAGAAGAAGCCTTGAAAAACTTTTTGAAAGCCAATAAAAAATATGATAAGTATGAAAGAAATAAAACTGATATGCAAATAGTGTGTTTAGAAAAGTGTTTTAAATTATATCATGAAAGGAAAGACTTTATGAAGGCTGCTGATATTTGTAAGCAGATGGCAGACATTTTGAGTGGGGGAGATGAACTAAGTAGAGTAGAAAAGCTGTGTGAGAGAGCTTCAGAGCTCCGGCTTGGAAACTATAAAAATGAGGCAACTGACGCAGCTCTAGAATGTAAAAATGAATTTATGGAAAAATGCAAACCACAAGGCCAGGATTGCATAGTAGCAGGTAAAGTGAAAACTGTTGATATATCAGATTGCATGTTGAAAGCTATTTCGACATCAATCTTTATATATTTTTTTTTTTGAAATGTAAGATCAAGCACAATGAGTGCAGGAAGATACCAATTTTAGATCTTAATATCTGAGCACTTAATCACTTAGTATTAGTGGTCTTTGTTGATGCTTGATACCTGATGCATTATTGGATCAAGTTGAAAGTTATGTGCTCATGTTACAGGTCAGAAAGTACCTTTATGACCCAATGGGTTATCCAGAAACTTATAACCAATATTTAGTGTTGAATTTTCTTTTTTCCTGTAAAATAGATAATGACTTACAGAGCAGTTTGTTTTTATTATAACACTATGTTTGATGAGGAGCAGAGAAATTTTGCCTCTAATCTTGACTGGTTGTACAAAAAAATATCCTACTTACCAGCTAGGATATATTAACTTAAAATATATTTTAAAAGTTAAACAAATTCTGAGTTAGATATATTTTATACAATTGGTGCCCCAATATAAGTGCTATTTTGTAAAATTTAAAAGTGAATTACATGTATATATTAATTTTTATTTCATTACTTTTACCTAATCCATTAATGCAGATCTCGGTGCTGATGGGCAATTAATGTTGTGTATTTTTTCAGGAAAGATTTGGAATGACCTTGGCCTTGTATTCACACAGTTACAGCAATATGACGATGCCACTCAGTGTTTTGAGAAAGCAGTTGAGCAGGTCAGGAACAGTCACAAAAGTAACCCACAGCTAGAAGCTGTTGTTCTTCAAAATCTAGGTGCTGCATACAACTTTAATGGCGATTATCAAAGAGCGATCAAATTCCACGAAGACGCAGCTACAAAATACGGTGAATTTTAAGTATTTTCGAAACAAAGAAATCTTTAGCTTGATTATTTGCAGAAAAGTGAAGCGTCCTAGCCTCTATATTTGTACATGTATTTTGGCATGACATTTGATTATTTGACTTCTTAGGGACCTGTGTTTCACCTTAAAATAAGTTCATGCCTGTTGGAATATATCTTTAGGTCATTTTTCAACATTTATAACTCTAGCATGAATTCTTACAAAGAATAAGCTCTTTTTGTGAACATTTCTTCTAAGGGTATATTAAAAACCATAATGGCATTAATTTGCTTAAAACTTCACACATTTTTTTCTGCATTATTTTGTAAGCTACTATAAAAGAACCATAACTCTGGCCTGTTTCATACAGAGTTTTACATCTTTTAAATTTGTATTTTCCATGTTTTTTTCTATTAAGCACTTAAAATAATTCACAGAAGTGCCCATCATGCATCTCTGTTGTCAGTGTAAGAATGCTGATAAGAGATAAAATCATTTGACTTCAGATTAGAGAATTTGAGATATTGCTGTGCTACGTGCTCTGTGCTTGTTCATGGTGTTCAGAGATTAATATCTTTCTTCTTTAAAGTTGAGTCTTGTTAAGAAAGATATTATTTCACAAAGAATTTATTCATTTTGATAGGGATATTTTAAAATGAAGTTTTATGAAAAATAAGATAAAAATCATGGCTCCTTTCTTTGAAATGCATAAAGCTAACAAAAAAGGATCTTTGAATCTTATTAAATGCCACATGAGCCTGATTCAATTACAAATTTTTATTTCCAATAAGTGACCATTCTAAGAAATACAAACATTTTTCTAACTCATTTTAGATAGGAAGTTATTGCATTAATTAAAATATTAAACATGTATTTTCAGCATCGATAAATTACAGAAATGGACAGGGGCAGTGTTTTACAAATCTCGCATTTGCTCTTAGCCAGCTGGGAGAACGAGAAATGAAACAGGCAGAGATTGCTTTCCATCATGCATTGCAAGCCGCCATAGATACAAGTAAGAAAGCTAGGGTCAGGATAGAAAGGAATTGGGGGGGGGGGGTGCTCAAAGGCTTTTTGCCATTTGACAAAAATTTGGAAGATTTCCAAATACAATGTATTAACATTTTCGAAAACCAAAACAATTTGTTAAGACATGTTTTCCTTTTAAATTGCTGCCTCTGTTGACAAATAACAAAGTAAATGACATACATTGTTAAAGTGCCAAACTAATATATTCAGTCACCAGTTATTTGAATGTGAATTACCTGAAATATATAATACTATTACTGAAAAAAGTTAAATGTTATAATTTTACCAATTTTCTTACGGTTATCATAATGCTACTTATAATACATTTACTATTTGTTTTATAGAGACATCTGATTGTAATTATGTTGTTTCTCTTTCCTTTCTGGGTATTTGAAAATGATATATTTTTACAGATAGTGCTATATCTTTTCTTGTGTTTAGGTGACCTGCACATGAAGTGGCAAGCTCTGGAAGGTCTTGGCGCAGTAAACTACAATCAAGGTCAGGTACAGGATGCTGTGGACTTCTTCATAGAGGCCCTACAATGTGTGAGGAATAACAAAGCAGCGAGTGAAAGAATAAAGCATAAAATGATGTACGCATTAAAAGGCCCTGATCAGGTTGGTGTCCCTTATAGAGGTCAAGGTCAAATGATATACACGGGAACTCATATGACACCTGTGCCTGGAAGACGGGTATTAATGTCAACTCACGGACCTGTTGAGGAACATAATAAACTTAGCACCACACCGGTATGTGAATAGATTAATTGTTAAATGTACATACATTTTACTTAAGAAATGATATATCCCAAACTGTGATTTTATTGCTCAATAGAATCACTGTTTGGAGTTTGGATGCGGGGAATTATATCATGAGGGCGTAGCCCGAGTGATATAATGATGCACATCCGAACGAAAAACTAGTCATGGTGTCAGTTCCAGTTACAGCCAACCAACTTTTAAATTGGTTGCAATTTTTGAAATTTTTTTATGAATTCTCTTCATACTTTGACAAGATCTTCAAGAAGACTGTACTAAACTTAACCTTGACTCATAAATGACTTTGACCTTGAAGGTCAATTAAATTTTGCTTGATTTTTGCTATAACTGGCTATTACTTTGTGATTTATGACTGGATTGTCTTCATACTATAAAAACAACAATCATTTAGACTAGACCTTTAAGTAGACCAAATTGACGTGACCTTTACTCATTAATGACCTTGACCTTAATCAATTTAATTAATTTTGCTTAAATTGTCATAACCTTGTTATTTATTTACAGATTTTATTCAAATTTGGACCAAAGAAAAATTATAACAAAAATGACATGCTGAATAATTCAAATATGACCATGACCTTTAAATGACCTTGACCACAAAGTCAAATTATTGAATTTAATTTAAATTGTCTTAACTGTGTTTAATATTTATAGATTAGATTCATGCTTGGACAAAATGTCACATATATGACCAACAAAGGTGTTCAACAATTAAAATAAGACCTTGGCTAATCTTGAGATATGCAGCTTTAAAATGTTGCTAATATAGATTCTGACATTCTGTGCTCAAACCTTATACAAATGAACACAGATTCTATCATTTTGTGCCCAATGTTTGTCCAAATGAACACATATTCTAACATTCAGTGCTCAAAGTTTATACAAATAAATACAAATTCTGACATTGACATTTTGTGCTCAAAGTTGTTACAATAGAACACAGATTCTGACATTCTGTGCTCAAAGTAGATACAAATGAACACAGATTCTTACATTGTGTAGTCAGTAGTATAGAGTTTATTAAGACAGTGTAGATGAGCTTCATGCTATTGCACTGATGACAAAATGCTGAAACTGCTAAAATTTGAGCAGCCAGTGGTAAATTATCTATTCATACTCCTTGTTCTTGTTCAATAATACTGATGACATAGGGGAGTTGTTATAATTGCTTGTACAAGGTTAAATAGGTCATTTTTTTCACTGATTATTTTACAGAGGTCACAGGTTATAGAGACAGTGATGATGGAGAAGATTATACCTGTGGCCGGGGAACAGCCAGCTATGGCCGTAGTACAGGACACTACCCCTCCTAAAGCTAGGTAAGTCATACTAAGCTGGTTATTTTGGAAAGAATTTTAGGCTGAATCATCATCTGTGATTTGCAGGGGACATACTAGTTCAAGTGTTCTGTGGTCACAAAGTTCATTATGAAAATGGTACCAGTACTATTTAGTCTGAAAGCCAGTTTCCAGAAGTTTTACTTTAGAATAAAGTTAAAATGAAGAATTTTAAACTTAATAGGTTTTAAGATTTGTTACATATATTTAGGTTTCTTGTGAGAATTCTAGAGAAAAAGATATTAAAATTAACAAAATTTGTTTTTTTTCAATGAAAAAACATAGTGGTAGAATATATTTGAATATTATAAATAGTTATGATAGAAAAATTTAGATGAAATTATTTTGTGTAATAATTCACCAAGATTTCACATGGGTTTGAAGAATATTATTTGTCAGTCTTTAGACTGCCTCTGGGTCAGTCACCTGATTTCCTGAACAGTGCCGGACGTGCATGACAGTATAACATGTACATTTAATTTGAATTGTACATAAATTTTAAAAGTATGGCATTCTGGTTCATACAGGCGTCTCATCAGACTGAGAAAGAAAGACTCTATTGGGCCGTATCATCATCCAAAAGTTGCTCTTGGTTTAGGATCGATGACTTACGATTCCCCACGTGCTCTAGCAGCAGATAGACGAAACACGATATTACAGGAGGATTCATCTGAGGAGGAGAGTAGCAGTGCGTCTGGTACAAGCAGCGAGACAGAAAGTGGGGAAGACGTGGCAGATCAAGCTAAAGGAGGGTAAGTTGTTTACTTAATTGAGTCTTAAAATTATCATTGTTTCCCATGGGTGGCCATGTAAATTTGGATAGGGTAGGTAGGTTGGTAAGGTTAAAAAAAAAAATTATGAAAAATGTAAAAATACTATTAATTGACCTCGTTTCTTATACATTGTATCTGAATTATACGAACTACTTATCTAACAATTGTTGACCGCATTGGTTCAAACCTTGTCAGGGGAAAGCTGTTGTTTCCTTGAGCAAGATATTTTACACATATTGCTTTAAGTACTAGTTGGTTCCAAGAACAGATTAGAGAGTGTTAGCTTATAACACAATCAAACTAAAAAGAAATTCATATAAACTTTAAAGAAAGCTCATTATCAGTTACAAACATCATTCAAAGATCAGTGATTCAATATAATGTAAGTAAAACGATTATTTTTCTGTGTATTTCTTTTTTTTATTCTGATCAAAATTCATCAATTCTGAATGTCATTAATAGATTTTAGTTATTGTTTGAATGAAATAGAATCTTGTTTTGTATTTTAGAATATCTGAAGAGAAGATAAACAAGATATTTGAAAGACCAACTTCAACTCAGTAAGTCATAGTTATCAATGGTTTAATCTTTTATTGAGCCAAATGATCCGCATGATTCGTAAAAAAATTTAAGAATGATGCACATTAACTTTCCATATTTCATATCTCTGGAGTCACAGGCTGAGAAAAAAGTGCAGCCGGACTGGGACTTGAATCGGGGACCCTAGGAATACCGTACTGCGGCTTTACCGACTGAACTATCCGGCCGCTTACACATGTTCTCCCCTTAATAATAAACAGTTCTGAACCATGACAAATGCTTTTATTGTTTGGGTCATTTTGTACCATAAAATGCTTATTCCAGAGAAACCAAACAAGTGAGTGAAAAAAAGTGTTTGCATACAAGTTATTGGTCCATACATATTACTATATGGTAAATATATGGTATCTTTAAAATCCAATTGTGTCAAAAAACCTCAGTGGAGTCCCTTTAATGGTTTTTTTTTTTTCAAAAATGTGGTTGTTTATGATTCTTGTACTTCCTTCTTTAAGAATTAACAGAACAGGAGTGAAAACAGTCAGGTAATATAGGCTAGGCACAGTATTGCATTTATAGGAGCTTTCTCTTACAATGATTGTTGAAGAGTAAATAATGGGGATACAATTGCAATAGACTAGAACAGCACCACAATTAAAGTGGATTGGTCTACAATGGGCACATTTTTTTTATTCACATTTTTTTTATTCACATTTTTTTATTGAGTATATCATATATTGATAAATTCAGTAGAAACATATCATTTGGATAATTATGGTAAAAAAAAATCTTGGAATAGGGTTCTTGTGATTTAGTATTCCCTTTAATGTGTTTTTTTTCAAAAATGTGTGTGTTTATTATTCTTGTACTTCCTTCTTTAAGAATTAACAGAACAGGAGTGAAAACTGTCAGGTAATATAGGCACAGTATTGCATTTATAGGAGCTTTCTCTTACAATATTGTTGAAGAGTAAATTATGGGGATACAATTGCAATAGACTAGAACAGCAACACAATTAAAGTGGATTGGTCTACAATGGGCACATTTTTTTTATTCACATTTTTTTATTCACATTTTTTATTTATTGAGTATATCATATATTGATAAATTTAGTAGAAACATATCATTTGGATAATTATGGTAAAAAAATCTTGAAAACAAAAATGTTGTTAGGGTTCTTAATGATTTAGTATGAAAATTGATAACAATAAATATGATGAATAGTTTAATTTTGTTCTGTAAGTTTTATATGAATATGTAATATTGGGTCATGTAAATCACCCTAAATAAAAAGCATAAATTCTTTCATGGTTAGTTATCATGTATGATACTTAATACATTCAACATGATTATTTATGGTATTACAGTCCTCCCATTATAGACCAATTCACTTTAATGGTAACAAGCTCAAAGGGCAACAGAATAGAATGACAATAAAAATAGACAAAAATATAAATACACTGGAATGGCTGTGGAAAAAATGACAATAAAATGAAATAAATTGCTACAAATTATGGCATTAAACAACAACAACAATGAACAAAAAATAATAAAAATATAAAAACACTGGAATGGCTGTGGAAAAAATGACAATAAAGGGAAATAAATTGCTACAAATATAGCATTGAACAACAACAACAACAGAAAACCACAATGTACAAAAAATATCAACAGAATGACAGTGGCATATAACTATACATGTACTGGCAACAGCCTAATATGTTAATCAACAAAATATTAACAGTTTGAGATATTTTACTTAATTACTGTTCTTTTGCTTCTTTGGGGGATTTTATTACCTTACCTGTGCTTCTTAATTTAAACAAAACAGGTGCTTTTTGTTTTTGGCTTGGTGTTGAAAGTTTGGTTTGTGCAATACTTATTTATAATAACAAGTCAAGTTCATCATTAAGAGATTTATATCTAATATTGTATAAAGTGCTGATTATAATTAATCAATATTAAGCTGGAAAAAGTCTTTGTATTTAACTTGGTGTTAACCTATACCCTGCTTGAACCAAATGCGACTAGACCTGCCACTGCATACATGCCATAATTTTTAGCTCACCTGTCACAAAGTGACAGGGTGAGCTTTTGTGATCGCTTTTCGTCAGGCGTCCGTCCGTCCGGCGTCCGTAAACTTTTACTTTAAATGACATCTCCTCATAAACCACTAAGCCAATTTCATCCAAACTTCACAGGAATGTTCCTTTGGTGGTCACCTTTGAAAATTGTTCAAAGAATTTAATTCCATGCAGAACTCTGGTTGCCATGGCAACCAAAAGAAAAAAAAACTTTAAATATCTTCTTCTAAAAAACCCAAAGAGCTAGAGCTTAGATATTTGGCATGAAACATCTTCTAGTGAGTGTCTACCAAATTTGTTCAAATAAAAGCCCTGGGGTCAAAATTGGCCCCACCCCAGGGGGTCATTGATTTTCCCTATATGCATATAGTAAAAACTTAAAATATCTTCTTTTAAAGAACCCAAAGAGCTAGAGCTAAGAAATTTAGCATGAAACATCTTCTAATGGGTGTCTACCAAGTTTGTTCAAATAAAAGCCCTAGCTGGGGTCAAAATTTGCCCCGCCCCGGGGGGTCATTGATTTTCCCTATATGCATATAGTAATAACTTAAAAATCTTCTTTTGAAGAACCCATAGAGCTAGAGCTAAGATATTTAGCATGAAACATGTTCTACCAAGTCTACCAAGTTTGTTCAAATAAGAGCCCTGGGGTCAAAATTGGCCCCGCCCTGGGGGTCATTGATTTTCCTTATATGTGTGTATAGCAAAAACTTAAAAAATCTTCTTTGAAAAAACCCAAATAGCTAGAGTTTAGATACTAAGCATGTAACATCTTCTAGTGAGTGTCTACCAAGTTTGTTCAAATAAAAGCTTTGGGGTCAAAATTGGCCCCGCCCCGGGGGTCATTCATTTTCCTTATACATTTTGTATGTGTATAACAAAAACTTAAAAAATCTTTTTTGAAAAAACTCAAATAGCTCGAGTTTAGATATTAAGCACGAAGCATCTTCTAGTGAGTGTCTACAAAGTTTGTTCAAATAAAAGCCCTGGGGTAAAAATTGGCCCCACCCCAGGGGACATTGATTTTCCTTATATGTGTATAGCAAAAACTTAAATACCTTCTTTGAAAAAACCCAAATAGCTAGAGTTTAGATATTAAGCATGAAACATCTTCTAGTAAGTCAAAATTGGCCCCACCCTGGGGGTCATTGATTTTCCTTATATGTGTATAGCAAAAACTTAAAAATCTTCTTCAAAAAATCCGAATAACTAGAGTTCAGATATTAAGCATGAAACATTTTCTAGTAAGTGTCTACAAAGATTGTTCAAATAAAAGCCCTTGGGGTTCAAACTGGCCCTGCCCCAGGTGTGTCATTGTTTTTAACTATATGTGTAAAGAAAAACCTTGACCAGCTAGACCTTAGATGTTTAGCATGAAACATCTTCGAATGGGTGTCTACCAAGTTTGTTCAAATAAAAGCCCTGGGGTTTAAACTGGCCCCGCTATGGGGGCCTATATACAGGTGAGCGACTTCAGGGCCATCAGGGCCCCATCTTTTTTGGATATATTCTTAGGGGAAAAATTTTTGAATCCTATTAGCCAAAAGTTTAAAAAAAATTTTTGCAAAAAAGATTATATAAAAATGTGAAATTTCTGGCTGCAAAGTAGATTATATTAGATTTTGATTTTAACCGAGACATACAACATGTAAATCATCTTTGGGACACGTCTGGGACAGATACCTTATTTCCGGGACAATTCGGACGTCCGGTACCTTATGGCATGTATGCTTGCCAGCCTGAACATCGATGCTGTCTGAGCCAGCTCTAAACTGTAGCTCAACTTTTGTATTTTGATACTGCAATCCCTTAAAGCCCATCATGCCTCAGAATTTATGCTTTTTTTCTTACTCCCCAAAAGCGTTTTTATTGTTGTGTACTTTTATAGTTTCCAAAAAGTTAGTCATTGGCCAATTTATGATCTGAACCATCTTTTTCATCTACTGCTTTTTTGCAATTAGTACAATAATAGTGATTTAGTATTTTGTATGGAAGTCAAAATACTACTTTTTGTTTACATTTTCCTACTTTTTGATACATTATTTCACATTTATCTCTAATTTCTTAAGATTACAAACATCTTAAATGTTTTTAAAACTATTATTTAACAATATAAACTTTTAAATAAGTTAAGAGAATTATTTCGTTTCTATGGCATTATTTAATGTGCCTTTAAATTCAAATGGACTGTTCCAAATTTAAAGCTGGGCAAAACCATTATACAAATTCTACAGGTTAATGGTTAAACAATGGGAGGTTGCAACATTTGTGTAGAAAGTCTAGTTAATTTTAGCTATCCAGTTGATAGATTATAATACATCTAACAGTATATCTTATTAGTGGCTAGGTGCTTAGAAGTATTCTTATAATCAAAAACGTTAAAAATGATGCTGATGCAGAACAGTAGGCTAAGTGAAGATCCTTATCATATTGTAATTGTGACTTTTTTCCTTTTTTTTTTCTAAATTAAAAAGGGGAAAATATTGCATGTTATACAAAATTTTTATTTTTTTTCTAAAAAAAAGTTTTAGATTTAACTGACAAGGGTAATTTTTCGGGAAAGGAAATGGGCAAAATTTTTATGAACTTCTTATTTCCATGGATATGAAGATAGTATTCAAAGTGTTGAAGTCCGAACTAAAATTTGAGATTTGTTTGTGTTATTATAAAATTTTTAATTTTTGTTTTAAATTATTCCTATGTTATTTCAGACTAAGTCCCGTTGTACATGATGGACATTTGTCACAGTATGAGGCCCAACTTAGAGCCAAAGAAGAGCAAGAAGAAAATGAAGGTACATGTAGTATGACAGTTTACGTCTTTTACCATTCTCTAGATATTAAAGTGGCCTTCAGCTTTACTTAAGGTTAAATATGTTATGTTACATATAAGTGTCATAATTACGTAGCCTACAGAATTAAGGTGGAAAATGAAATTTGTTGATGATAAAATACATAAACAATAAGGAAACCCCTAGATACCTCTAATCTACCATTCCGCTCTCTATATTTAAATAAGAGGATTTGTTTTCAGATCTTCTAGTTTTAGAAACAAATGTCCCGACACTATAAATAGCTCTCGGAATGCTATTTTGAAGAAGGCTTCACAGTGATATGATACATTTTTCCGTGATACTTAGTTTCAAACAACACAGAATTGTTTTCCCACAGACTAATTTTTCAAACAGAAAATAAAAGCTGTAGGCTGCTTTAAAGCAACTTTGGTAGAAAAAAACACAATTTTGTCATTAATTACATAGTTATAATTTTGTAATCATTTATGCAACTTTATTAAAAATAATCCTCTACAGTTTTTAGGTGTCTTAAGTTGATATGGTAATAGTCAAGGTCAGTTACTTTAAATTGATACCTGCCCTTTTTCTGTTTTTTTTTGTAACTTATAATTGACAATTATCTTTGAGTCAATATTATATCAGGGAACTTTTTTATAACCTCATTCTAAATTGGTTCATTTCAGATTCAGATTCAGAAGAGGTGAGTTCATGTATATTTATAATACAGCACATTTGTTACTTCAATTTCCATTTGTTGATTGTAATGTTTTTATTATCTATATAAATAGATAGCTCTGCAGAGTCTCAAACAAATTGTGAAAATGTTTTTGAGACTTGTAAGATAATGCATTTTAAAACAGCTTTTCAATTTTGAATTGACAAATGGCAGATGTATGGGATGTGGGTGTCAAGTAGGTGGTATCCGATCACTACCTAAAGTTTAAAACATTGTAATACACTGCACTGGGATTGCTTAAAAGGCCCCTAGGGTCAAGGTCACTGTTACTAAAAATAGAAAAAAATATTTACAGTTTGAAACCATGGTGTTTTACCAGCCAGGTTACATCATGCACAAAATTTATTTGTAATCATTGAGGCCAATAACATGCTAGTTGGATTTACAGTCCAACATTCTTTTAAAGTCTTTTGTTTTATAATTTATTAAGATAATATATAATAGGGATATAAACCAAACAAAAAAATGTCAACAGTGTAATATTCCATTGTGTATAAACTTAAGTATATACATTGTTTATATACTTTTGTACGTACTTTAAGTTCATATAATTATGTAAAATGCCAGTAGGGCAGTTTAAGATTTTTAATTTTTATTGCACTTATTTAATACACTATCTTGTAATTTATATAGTATATTTATACATAGATAGCTTAAAAAAATCTAACTTATAATTTCAGGAATCATCAGATGATTCAGATGATAGCTCTGATGATAGTTCTGATGATACAGAGGAAGGACAGGAGGACAATCAGCTGAGTAAACAGTATAAAGCTATCAAAACCAGTGGATATCACTGGTTGTCCCTTAAAATCTTTTTACAGAACTTTGAGTTTGCCTAACGAGTAAGACTAAAAAAAAAGGATTGGAGCAACACACTCAATACATGATATTCCGCGGTATGTACCGGACAAGGCGCTTGAATGATTAAATGCTAAAATTGTGCCTTTTCACCCAATGAAAAGAACTTAAAAATGTCTTATTCACCTTTTCAAACTGATTTATGTAATATGATAATGTATGAAAATGTAAGAATCGGTGAAAAAAATGATATATGACTATTTATTGACCATGATTTCTGCAAGCATCTAGAGGTACTGCTCCAATCCTGTATTGAGTTAAATAATAAATCCATTGCTTACAAATCGCTGGCCTGATTAGAATTTAAATTTTGCGCTACTATGTTTATTATTATGAAACTTGAGGAATGCAATGAGTTCAGCAGTGAAGATATTTAGCTTACTTGTAATGACCGTCTTGTTTTAAAGAATAGGTATTTGTTTACCTTAATAAAACTTTTTTTAGATTATGTGCAAATGTATTCACTTAGCAGCTAAATACACATTATGTGGTTAAATAGTACATGTAGCTTGACTTATAATTCGAAGAATAAGGAGAGCTTTTATACTTGCCCCAGCATTGATAAAGGTGCCAGCATGGCACTTTGGTAAAGTTTTTTTGTACAAGTTGATATCTCCTAAACTACTGAAGGGAATGGGTTAAAACTTAATACACCTACATGTATTTTGGTGCATAATAGGAGGTCATTGTCCTGGACCCATAACTCTGACATGGATTTTGACAGAATTCAGACCATTTTTATACGCCCGTTTGAAAAACGGGACGTATTATGGGAACGCCCCTGGCGGGCGGGCGGGCGGCGTCCAATTTTGTCCGGAGCATATCTCCTACATGTATGGAGGGATTTTAATGAAACTTCATATAAATGTTCACCACTATGAGGAGCAGTGTCGCGCACATGAACCCAGGTCTCTAGGTCAAAGGTCAAGGTCACACTTAGAGCTCATTGAAAAATGCTTGTCTGGAGCAAAACTTCCACATGTATAGAGGGATTTCAATATTACTTGGCACAAATGTTCACCATTGTGAGGCGGAGTGTCGCGTTTGCAACTTCAGGTCCTTGCGGCCAAGGTCAAGGTCACACATAGAGGTCAAAGTTCAGATAAAAATATGAAGATGTGTATATGGACCATTTAGTCATCATTTATTGAGGGATTGTAACACAAATGGTCATTATCAAGACTATGGCTGTGATACATATAATTTAGGTCAATATATACAAGGTCAAGGTCACTAAAGATGATGAAATATCCAGATTTTGTAAATAGAGTTTAATCAAAGGGAGACAACAAAGTTATTACTTTGTTCATAAATGACTTACACAATTACTCCCCTTGATCTATTTCA